>NW_027533339.1:1899522-1902883 GCF_008692635.1 Crocuta crocuta | reverse complement strand
GACTAGTAATATAATCTATTATTTTTACTTTCATAAACCCTCTTATTCTTAATTGTGAGGCTGCTCAGTTCATGGGGTTAAAAATGAAACACTTTCCCATCTTTGCCTGCCCATCATCTCATTTGAAGAAAGGTTTATGGAAACTTAATGGTCTTTTCTGCAAAACACCAGGAAAGATTTGAGCCTATCCTGTCACTTAGACAACTAATTACACCATTACATGCTGCAATTACAATTAAAGATTTTCAGCTGATGAAAGGCATGTTCACTGCATTTTCATTACCTGATATTTCCTTGCCAACACTCGAGAGTATCATGATTTTGATGAAACAAAAACAACTCAAGGAGCTATATTTGCTCAGTAACATCAACAGAACCGTTCGGGGAGCCCATTGCAATTCCCTTCTGCCCCATTGCATTTTTCCACCAAGCTATTTAAAGCTATAGTTTTCATTATTACCTCACAGAACATGTTAGCTGCCAAAATCATTAATAATTTCTGCTGATCCAGCATTATCTCTCTGAGCTATCACAACCTGTTAAGTACTAGAGCAATTTTGGCAGTAAGCCACTTGGATTTGATCTTAAGTTGACTCAGACCAGATCAGTCAAATTAAATCACTTAGTGCAGACAGTGCCTGGCATATAATGTGCTTGCTTTAAGTATCCATTATTTACAACATCCTCCTAGCAATAGCAGAATCAAACAAATGGGTCAGGGCCAAAGGACACCCCCTTAAGATTCTCTTCTTCCTCCATTTTGATGAATTGCTGCCTAGGATCACCTCTGGGCTTCCCAGCCCCATAAATGTGATCAAGATCAATCACCATTCTGACGTTTGCTCCATTTTATAATCATCCCTTTCAAGTAATTGCCTAATGTCAGAATATAAATTTGTTAATGGTTAGAAACTTGAAACTCCCTATGGATTTACCTTCTGTGTGGATATTTAATAATTAAAACTCTCTTCCTAATTGTATCAGTTATTACCAGTAATGACTTTGTTCCAAGTAACAGAAAACCTGATCTAAAATGTATTAAGTGAAATAGTGATTTATTGTCCCAAGTAAATGAAAAGTGCAAAGGCTTCAGGCATGGCAGAATATAGAAATCAAAAACAATGTCACTGGGCTCTTGTTCCTCTCTCATGGTCTCTCAGTTCTACTTCATTGCTTACAGACAGGCTTTCTTCCCTAAATTTATGAGATAGCTGCACGTGTCCTAGGATCTCACACTGGCTCCACTTCAAATGCTGTAGGAAAGAGTGGCAGCCACTGTTTGAGTATTCATGGCACAATCCATAATGTACTTCATTGGCTATATTTAGATCACATGAATGTCACTAAGCCGATCATTCTGGCAAAAGGAATGGGGTGTTCTCATTTTGAAAAACACCCCATGCATCTGCCTTTTGATCAAGGTTTGTTTGATTATCCCTACCCCTTACCATATGGGCTGAGACTGTCAAGACAGGTCTCTAAGAAGAAATCAAGGTTTAGTTACAACGAATAGTGAAAACAATGTTGAAAATGCCTGTTCTTATAGTCAAACAAATTTAGCTTCTTAGAGGATAGATCAATGAATCTAATCCCTGGAGGTATATCAGAATTACTTTATAGAGCACTAAACAAGTAAATATGCCTGTATATAAATCACATTAGATCTACTACCTCAGGCTTAAGGAGGATTCTCAACAGGTTTATGTACTTTTTAAAAGTTTCACAGCAACTCTCATACACGATTGTATTTATGAACCACTGATATTTACAGATTGAGGAAAATTATAAGTCCATTTTTCTCTATGGCCAAAGAATGGCAAAAAGACTCTGCCTTCTACTGTCATATTTTGAAGGGACAGAGATAAATATAACGTATTCATAGGGAAATGACAGGGTGAAACCATGCCTCTTAAGAAACAAAAGTAACTGACCAAATGAAAAATAAAAACAGCCAGAAGCTAGAAGGGAAAAATAAATAAGACATAAAAGTATCTCAGGACTTGTTTTAGAAAATTATTGGAATTCATCTATCCATTTGTTTAATAAATATTTAATGAATGCAAATTACATGCCAGACATTAAGCTAGATACTAGTATTAAAATGACAAGTAAAAACAGTCCTGGAGGGGTACACGGGGACCTTAGTCGGTTTAACATCTGACTCTTGATTTTGGCTCAGGTCATGATCTCATGGTTCTTAAAATCGAGCCTCACATTGGGCTTCACACTGATATGCACAATGAGCCTACTTGAGATTCTGTTTCTCTGCCCCTCCCCTTCTCTCTCTCTCTCTCTCTCTCAAGTAAACATTTTAAAAAAGCAACAGTCGTAGATACTGTTCAAACAGAGGTTACAGTCTAAGACCGAGACAGACATTACCTAGTTAAGCTGTTTTGCCTACAGATCCCAAACCAAAGCAGTATAATAATTAGAAAGTTATTATCTCTAATTAATAGCTAGATAGAGTTATTAACTCTAATTAACTAATATGTGTTGGTGTACATGTAGGAAAGTATTTGGGATTAAATAATTTAAAGGCTCACTGACATCAGTAAATACCCAGAGTTTTCCTCTTTACTCTGCCAGTGTTGATGGCTTCATCTTCAAACTGATTATAAATGGTTTACTGCAGTTTCAGAGACTATATTCAAATATAAAATAACCAGAGAGGGAAAAATGACTGTCTTTCCTTTTATCTCCAACACATAGGTGAATACAAGAGTCCCTGAAGTCCTCCTTCAAATTTTTTCTCACATCTCATTGTCCAGATGGAGGGCCCATCAAAATCCTTGTATCTACCATTGGGGGAGAAGGAAGGAATTATTATGATTGTTCTAAACTGTATTTAAATTATGCACATGTTGAGTGTCAACCAAAATGTCTGCTACAGACATTAATCAATTTCAGAAACAAAAAATTACAAATGTGAAGTCTTTTACTATGTTTGAAGACCTCTATCAGGGAAGTGTGATATCTAGAAAGATTTTCCTAAGAAGCTTAAGCAGAGATCAAGAAAATGACTATCATTTGAATGAGTAAGGAGCAGACAAGGCGGAGTTTCAAGCAGAAATAAAGACATGTGAAAAATGTCCCTACAATGAACAAGTAAGAATCTTACAACAGTGGAGACTCATAGAAATGTTACTACTCCTGGGGCGCCTGGGTGGCTTAGTCGGTTAAGCCTCCGACTTTCGCTTAGGTCATGATCTCGCGGTTCGTGGGTTTGAGCCCGGCGTCGGGCTATGTGCTGACTGCCAGCTCAGAGCCTGGAGCCTGTTTCAGTCTGTGACTCCCTCTCTCTCTGACCCTCCCCTGCTCACGCTCTCTCTCTCTCTCTCTCTCCTAGAAATAAATAAAACAT
>NW_027533339.1:1795360-1894561 GCF_008692635.1 Crocuta crocuta | reverse complement strand
TTTTTAAAAGTTTCACAGCAACTCTCATACACGATTGTATTTATGAACCACTGATATTTACAGATTGAGGAAAATTATAAGTCCATTTTTCTCTATGGCCAAAGAATGGCAAAAAGACTCTGCCTTCTACTGTCATATTTTGAAGGGACAGAGATAAATATAACGTATTCATAGGGAAATGACAGGGTGAAACCATGCCTCTTAAGAAACAAAAGTAACTGACCAAATGAAAAATAAAAACAGCCAGAAGCTAGAAGGGAAAAATAAATAAGACATAAAAGTATCTCAGGACTTGTTTTAGAAAATTATTGGAATTCATCTATCCATTTGTTTAATAAATATTTAATGAATGCAAATTACATGCCAGACATTAAGCTAGATACTAGTATTAAAATGACAAGTAAAAACAGTCCTGGAGGGGTACACGGGGACCTTAGTCGGTTTAACATCTGACTCTTGATTTTGGCTCAGGTCATGATCTCATGGTTCTTAAAATCGAGCCTCACATTGGGCTTCACACTGATATGCACAATGAGCCTACTTGAGATTCTGTTTCTCTGCCCCTCCCCTTCTCTCTCTCTCTCTCTCTCTCAAGTAAACATTTTAAAAAAGCAACAGTCGTAGATACTGTTCAAACAGAGGTTACAGTCTAAGACCGAGACAGACATTACCTAGTTAAGCTGTTTTGCCTACAGATCCCAAACCAAAGCAGTATAATAATTAGAAAGTTATTATCTCTAATTAATAGCTAGATAGAGTTATTAACTCTAATTAACTAATATGTGTTGGTGTACATGTAGGAAAGTATTTGGGATTAAATAATTTAAAGGCTCACTGACATCAGTAAATACCCAGAGTTTTCCTCTTTACTCTGCCAGTGTTGATGGCTTCATCTTCAAACTGATTATAAATGGTTTACTGCAGTTTCAGAGACTATATTCAAATATAAAATAACCAGAGAGGGAAAAATGACTGTCTTTCCTTTTATCTCCAACACATAGGTGAATACAAGAGTCCCTGAAGTCCTCCTTCAAATTTTTTCTCACATCTCATTGTCCAGATGGAGGGCCCATCAAAATCCTTGTATCTACCATTGGGGGAGAAGGAAGGAATTATTATGATTGTTCTAAACTGTATTTAAATTATGCACATGTTGAGTGTCAACCAAAATGTCTGCTACAGACATTAATCAATTTCAGAAACAAAAAATTACAAATGTGAAGTCTTTTACTATGTTTGAAGACCTCTATCAGGGAAGTGTGATATCTAGAAAGATTTTCCTAAGAAGCTTAAGCAGAGATCAAGAAAATGACTATCATTTGAATGAGTAAGGAGCAGACAAGGCGGAGTTTCAAGCAGAAATAAAGACATGTGAAAAATGTCCCTACAATGAACAAGTAAGAATCTTACAACAGTGGAGACTCATAGAAATGTTACTACTCCTGGGGCGCCTGGGTGGCTTAGTCGGTTAAGCCTCCGACTTTCGCTTAGGTCATGATCTCGCGGTTCGTGGGTTTGAGCCCGGCGTCGGGCTATGTGCTGACTGCCAGCTCAGAGCCTGGAGCCTGTTTCAGTCTGTGACTCCCTCTCTCTCTGACCCTCCCCTGCTCACGCTCTCTCTCTCTCTCTCTCTCTCTCTCTCTCTCTCTCCTAGAAATAATAAATTTAAAAAACTTAAAAAAAAAAAAAAGAAAGAAATGTTTCTACTCCTGCTGTAAATGAGAGCCAAAATGAAGAAAGGGAGAAGACAGAATTTTGTAATGATGATTGTTTATTTGGGTATTGGTGGTGAAAATGTAGAGAAGTGGACTGATATCTTTTTAGAGGAAGAACATGACAAGACTTGAAATGAATCAGGTATGGTTTGAGTAGAGTGTATTGGGGAGCAAGGATGTTGGCAGCATATCCTGTCAACAGTGACTTCTAGCTTCCCAGGCTTGCTGAAGTAACTGGTGGTCAAGAGATGTGGTTCTGTTGAGACTATACAGAAGAGATGTAAGAGTGGATCAGAAAAGGAGTGGCAACAAGGATAACAGGTTACAGAGATATTGCATTAATGCTCCTTAAATCTGTCAATGGCTCCAAAGCCTAGTGAATGTCTTCCCTCCACTGTGAAATCAAACTAAGTTGCTTATCACAGTTCCAAGAAGTCAAGAATTTGGGTGAATAATTACTCTTATTAGTCCAAATGAAATCATTAAGTGCCCAGAAAGGAGCTGTATTCGTGGCTAGCACAAGACCTTATCATTAAGTATGGGAACATTCAGGTCCACTTGAGTGGCTCAGCCAATTAGGTGTCCAACTCTTCATTTTGGCTCAGGTCAGTATCTCACTGTTGAGATTGAGTCCCACATTGGGCTCCGCACTGGGTGTGGAACCTGTTTAAGATTCTCTCTCTCTTTATCTTTCTCTAGAAAGAAAGAAAGAAAGAAAGAAAGAAAGAAAGAAAGAAAGAAAGAAAGAAAGAAAGAAAGAAAGAAAGAAAGAAAGAAAGAAAGAAAGAAAGAAAGAAAGAAAGAAAGAAAGAAAGAAAGAAAGAAAGAAAGAAAGAAAAAGAAAGAAAAAGATAAATATATCAAAAGTATGGGACCATTTAGTGGGGGAAGAATGGACTCCCCGAGGCACTCTTAGCCAAACAAAAACAAAAACACTTCCCAGTAGCCAAAAAATGCAAATAAAATGTAGCATTTCAGCATTCGGCAAAATTTTCCATTACCAAATTGCTAAAAGACACGTAACAAATAATAAGCCCTCAATATAATTGGAACGAATAACACCCTCAAATATATCATGAAGATTTTTTAATTTATTTTTTGTTGGTGATATTATATCTAAAAGGGAAAAAATAATGTATTTCAATTTGCATGGCTATAGATGTCATTCTACACCCAAAAATAGATGGACAGCATTTAGTTGGTCTAATCCATCCTTTAAAAAAATGTTAAGAATGTGTTCTCCTGTTGAGATACTAAATACCATTTACTCAATATACTAGTAAACATTAAACAGCATCTAATCCATCCATTCATCTGTATTTAATGTTTCCTCATTTCACTTTAAATCTCCTCTTTTCATCATACAGCTTTATACAATCTTACCTCTCTAACTCGCTATCCCACAATGTGGCTAACATTCAAAATAGCAGAAGCACTCAACATAAAAGTAACATGTAATCCCTACTCTGTGGGAACTAGTACTTACAGTTCCCATTAACACAGTGGGATGTTGTACACTTTACACCCATTCAAATGAGGTATATCACAGTATCACAGAAATCCACTCTTAAATCAGATATCTTGATTTTGAGCTTTTGGAATTGACTGCTCTTTAGATTTTGACTAGATAGAAACTACTACTGTGATATTATTTTATTATGTGTTCATATTTTGGTGGTTGTATTATAAAACATGAATTTCACCTGGGAAGATGTGATCAGATACTTCCTTCCTTATTCCTATGGTATATGCGATTGTGTGAATTTGCGTAATTCACAGTTTGATCAAATAGTCATCACAGAAGCACACACTCACACACATGCATGCATTTGATATACTATGTGATCACAATTAGAATTTTTTATTATCATTGTTCCCATCTATTGTTTAACCCTAGAGTTGCATAGATATTTCTAGCATTGAAAGTAATGACCCTCCCTTCTCCCTGTCTCATTTCTTATAAGAAGATCAAAGGTATATTAAGGCATCAAAACCAGGATAAGTGTGGTTAATGAGTCTGGGAACATTTCAAAATTAAATAGTAGTGTCTTTATTCCAGAACCATATTAAATTCTAGACAGCTTTGTTCTCGTTTTCTTTTCTTATCTCTTCAAATTGTTAAATGTAATGCTCTAAGAGGTCCCATTTGTAAGCAGTTTTGAACTCTAAAAATTTAACAAGCAACTCTTGTACCTGGGCCATTCTTTCATTTGCTCAACATAAATTTATTGAGCAACTACATACCCACCATGATTCTAGTTGCTGAAAATACAGCAATGAACAAAACGGGGGTAAAATCTATGGTAGCAGAGTTTATAGGAAACGAATTTCACATTACAGCGCATACATGTAAACACACACAAAGTAAAAGGAAATGGGCAATATCAAGAAATTGGAGCCTCAAATATGTAAAAGTAGAAGAAATTCATTTTAATTAAATAATGCAATATATTAACAATATCAAGAAAATAAAGAGAATAAACTAACATTTACTGATTAGCTATTATTCATCAGACATCATAGTAGATACTTTAAAGTCCTGTAATATCCACAGAAATTTCAGTATAATTAGCCTAGGTTTCGAACCCATTCATTCTTATCTGAACAGAATTTTGACATATGATAATTCCTAGGGAACATCATCTTACTTTTATGACCCAGACATTTTTGCCATGTAATTAAAGCTCTTTTTATCAAAGTAAACATATTACTGGCTAGTAATATCTAGAAATCTCAAAATAAGTAAAAATAAATAAAAAGATGTGATTAGATTCCCTCTCATAAATGTTCATATTTAGGTAACATGTTTTCTTTAGAGACAGTTAGATAAAGAGGAAAAGTTAACCACATAGGCTCATTTTGACTCAGTATTGTGTGTGTGCATAGTCGCTAGGGTGGCAAATGTGTGTACGTAAAGTCTCTTTACGCTAATGATTTGCACTGGAGAAGACAACATAAATTATGCTGAGAATATTCTTAGGGGAAATGAACTTCCCTAATTTCAAGCAGATGGTCTTACCTAAAAATGGGTCTGTGTAAGAGATTTCCTCCTGCTCTGAGATTATCAAGCCTTATCTTGACCCTTTCACTATATTTGAGATAACCTACAACCTTCAGAATATGTTTTTAATTATTAATATTACTATTTTGAACATGGATTATGAAATCGCATCAACCGCATTAGGCCCAGGGAGCAGAGAAGAAACGTCTCATTAAGACAGAGTCAAGTATTGCTCACATTTAATAGCTGTAAATAAGTGGTATTTACCTTAATATAGTTGAACCTTCTACCTTCTAAATTCAACGGTAATTCAGGAGGTTAATATCTGTGTTATTTTGAAACACTGCATATTTGGGAATATTTGAATTATGAAGGGGTTCAGAACATGTTACCCCAAAATATGGGCTGTGGCATATTGATTATTTTGAGCTGCACACACTTGAGAAACTGAAGAAACTGCAGGGAGATCTCTGTGACCTTTTCCTTTGTAATGAAAAGAGGGCTCATAACATTTCCCATGAGAAATATGCCCTCCCTGTACCAAGAAGAGAACATTCTTACCATTGAAGCCTGGGAGTTGACCTGTACAAATAAACCTACTAAAATTACCCTTATCTTCTATTAGCTTGCCCATATATTGCCCAGCCACTGTCCCACAGTTAGCTGCTCCTGGCCCAAGCCTCATTATCCAATCATATCACCATGACTCGTCATTTTTTGTTTAAAAACTATTATAGTCATTGGTCTAATGGCTCTTTTGGATCATCTTTTTTCCTTCTGAAACCCTCAACCCCCACCCCCGACATGTGTGTATAAAACTACTGAGTAAAATCTGTATAATTTTTCCAGGTAATCTGTTTTAAGTCCGTTTCATTCTTAGGTTCAGCCACAGAAGCTAGGAGGGTAGAAGAAAAATGTTCCTCCCATGCAACTACATTTTGATAGATCTCTGGTAACTCCTTACCATTTACAGAATGAAGCTTAAACTCCTCAGCAAATATGATGTTGACTTTTCTTACCCACTGACTAGAACTTTCCTTTTCAATTTCCATCCCTTCTCCCACCCATTCTCATTTGGTCAGTTTGCCATGTTTCCTAAGGACTCCCTCAGATTTTTGGTTCTTCTTCCCCTTCCACGAAATTTTTTCCCATTCTTTAAACCTAACATTTCCTTGTCATTCATCAGTGCCTGGCTCAGGGTCCCATCTTCTGGCAAGTCTTCTAGAAATTTCTAGTCTCCTGTAGTGGCAAATTTATGTCTTTAATTATATGTATACCAAGATAACTATCTCATTTTTGGCTGTAGACTTTATCAGGCATTCTTTTTAATCCCTTGTGACATCTGTTAGGTCAGGGTTTATATCCTACATAGAGGTAGGGGAACTATATTAATAAGAGATGTGTCAAATCAAAAAATGAAGCAAGCCAACATTTTATTAACGCCTTTTTGTCATGTTATTTTGTTCCTAATTTGTTTTGTAGTGGAATGATTGATTTGCCTTATTCTGAAGAGTTCATTTTACTGTTCAACCTTTTTTTCATTATCAACCTTAGTTTTTATGTTATTTTGATGAACTTCTTGTAGAGGATTAGTGTGAGTATTATACTGTTATTGAGGTGTCATGATTTATCTTTCCCAATTACTTATGTTTTCCAATAATTAAAAGTTTGTTTTAACTGCCCAGCAAATGGCTGAATCTGGTTGTTTGTTTTTGCGGTGTAAATGAGGCTCTGATTGTTTTTCTACTGTAGGATGATGCTCCCTGCTAATTTTAGATGATTGTTTTTATGTTTTGCTGTGTCTGGTGTCATCAACAACAGACAGAAGATGCACTCGGAATAAACAGATGACAACTTGCTCCTTTGCTTGTGTTACATGGCATTGCTTGTATCCATGCTAGGTTAGGGATGAGGCTGAATATACTTGGTCTGCATTTAATTTCATAACACAAGCCAGAAATATGCTGAATCTTGTAGATTGTGTTTAGAAAAAAAAAGGGCCAATTATTGAATGCTAGAGAACTTAGTGAGAAGTTAGTGAGCCAAAGAGAAGTGATGCACTTTGTTTTTAACCCGAATGAGTCAAACTTTACATTTGAAAGAATAATTCGTGTTACTTTTCTATATATATTAGTTACCTGCCACGTGGAACTGTTGTATAGATTGTATAGGCTATGACTGTGCTCAATCCTTCAGCTACATCTTGCTGCATATTAATTTTCTTGGATTTGTAGGTTTTTATACCTCGGGGAATAATTAAATATTATAGTCTAACTAGATTTTCTTCTTCTTTTAAACAAATTTTTTTTTTTTTTTGAGAGAGAGAGACAGCATGAGCAGGGGAGGGTCAGACAGAGAGGGAGATACAGAATCTGAAGACAATCTACAGGTTCTGAGCTGTCAGCACAGAGCCTAACACGGGGCTCAAACCTACAAACTGTGAGATCATGACCTGAGCTGAAGTCAGATGCTTAACCGACTGAGCCACCCAGGCACCCCTAATGTTTCTTTATTTTTGAGAGGGGAGAGAGAGAGAGAGAGAGAGAGAGAGAGAGAGAGAGAGAGAGAGAGAGAATGAGAGCGGGGGAGGGGCACAGAGAGAAAGAGAGGGAGATACAGAATTTAAAGCAGGCTCCAGGCTCTGAGCTGTTGGCACAGAACCAGATATGGGGCTTGAACTTACAAACCAGTGAATCATGACCTGAACCGGAGTTGGATACTTAACTGACTGAGCCACCCAGCACCCTCTTCTTCTTTTTCCTCCTCCTCCGCTTCTTCTTCTTCTTCATAAATGAGGCAACTTCTGTAAGACCACACAGCTAAAATGGAGCAGTATCGGAAGTTCAGTCCCTGCCCATGTGACTACAAATGTTCCATTCTTAAACTTTAGTAACAGGCTTTTATTGCTTCAAAATGATGGCAGAGTCATATCTGCTTCTTTATAGTCAACTGCCTCTTTCACTAAAGACACAACAAAGGGAAAGGATTTCTATGCATCTATTTCTGCTTTTCTTTTTTACTCTCTTTAATGACTTATATTCTAATTAGATTTAATTCCTTTTTTAATCAATAAATATTTATTGATTACTTTTCATATTCCAAGTGTGTTTTAGCCTTTGTGGGGGGAAATCATGCAAAGCCTAATTTCCAACCTTAAAATGTATAGTCTCACTGGAGACATTAGACACATATGCAAATATAGCATAGTAAAATGCAACATGTGAATAATATAAAATCGGTTTACTGAAAAGCCTGTACTATTTGGGATATAACAGTGGCATGCTTTTATTTTCCAGTCACTATCTTCCTCTCATTTTAGATATTGACTCCCTCATTTTTAACAGCACTTTTAATAGTATATTTTGGTCAGATTTCATTAGCTTTTAGCCACTTCAGGTTAATAAAAGGTTCTTATGTGAGTATTTGGACCTAATCTCAGTGCATTTTAAAATGTCAAGATCCATTCATATCCCCTCTTTGCCTTTCCTCACTGCAGGCTGGTGGTCTAGTTTCAGTGACTTGAAGGGGAACATGTGAGGAATGTGGGGTTTAGGCTGGATCCATTTGCCTTTTGCCAACTTCTCTTCTATGTCAGAAAAAGGAGAAAAATCAGGAAAAGTGCAAGTATCTTCTTAGGTAATTGAGAAGGATGAATTATTCTCTTTTATTATAAAATGATTGCCCAGCAAGTTGTGTATGACCTAAGTGAAAAAGACTGGCAACCACCAACGTATCCCCCAGAGGAGGAACTCACTTCAAGTCTCTTCCCTTCAGAATTTGTGAATCCTGTAAGAGAGCAAGCCACCACGTCAGGCTAACTTTCTGGTGCTACATCTCCCCTGGTGCTTGTGTCTCCCAGAAAGACTGCAGACGCCAATCTCACCGTCCTCCGAGAATAACTCTCAGATCATGAAGCACACATGTGAGCTGTCTTCCGTACTTCCCAGGAGCTGGAAACTAAAGTCAAGCAGCAGACTTCACCGCCCTCTTCCTGCACATGGCTCACTTTGTCAGATCTCACCCATTCTCATTTCCCCTGTTATTTGCTGCTTGAGGAGACAAGATCCCTGCCTGATCAGATATCCACTGAGACATGGAATGCTACCATGCTGCAATCCACTTGAACCGTTTTGAGTGAGTCTCTCAAAGCATCCTCCCTCCAAGACTTTGAATTTGGGAGGGAAAGCTACCAGTTCCTTCCCTCAAAGGCCTTTTCCTCTCTCTCTTTGACCCACCTTTGTCAACTGGTGGTCTGTATTCTGACCTTTTTGGGTAATGTAATCCTCTAGGGCTTCATTTTTCCTATTATATCTTATTAAGTTTGTCTTCTTTATTTTTTTGGATAAATTAATGTGCTCTTTCTTTAATCACTTGCTTTAAAAGATGACCTGTGTTTACTTCCCTCACTACAGTTTACCCTTTCCCTCTGTTAACCTTTCTTGCAAAACTCTCCTTCTCCTGCTATCTCCTGTAGTTTCTACTGAAGAAACATAAAGGGTTTAGTCATTTACAACTATACAGAGCAATTTAAGTCTTATTTGTGAAAATATATTTGGCTTTCACTTTATTAGCAGGTACCTCACCTTCTAGCCCCATCTTACTGAGAAGAGCTGAATAAACTGTGAAATTCTTGTGTTGCAAAGCAGTGCTTACTTTTTAGGTGAAGACCCTGTCAGACTGATTCAAATTGATTTCATTTATCTCTAGCTCTCTCATCACAGTAGCAAATAATAAATCATTAACATGAATAGCAAATAAATTGAATACAAACAAAACAGGCAAAAGACTTGACTAAGTCTGCAACAGACTTTGGCATTGTTTCTGTAAAAGAGGATTTAATTTTTCTTGAATTTTGGAAAGGTCTGAGTCTGACTTATAGCATTCCCAAATTATCCTCAAATTCCTATTAAATTAATACTTAATGTTGACAACTTGGTCATTCAGCTTGTTTCTCCTCTAGCTCCTTCCACCCACATCAATATAGTTATAATTTCATGGAGACACAAATGGATTTGTAGTCAGAACTACTGAATTTGTGTCCATATGGGCACTTATTGGACAATTAATTTTAAATAAGTCATTTCATTCTACCTTTTAAAATCTGATACATTAGAAATTGGGATCCCTACCTCATAGAACTTGATTCAGTTTCAAATTAAATATCATATGCAGACTACTTAAGAATTATAAAAACTTAGTTCTCATCAATTATTTTTCAACATACCTGTGAAAACTTTAAGAAAATTCCTCTTTTTTCCTTCCTTCCTTTCTTTCCTTTCCTCCCTCCCTTCCTCACTATTTAGTTTTTATTTACTTTTTAATCAAATAGTTCAGCTTTAAGTACAAATACAATTTCATATTTGAAGTCATTTAAAGTAAAACCTTCCCCAGGAGTTTTGAAGTATGATACAGATGGCTTCTTTTATTAGAAATTTATAAAACTGTATGAGTTGTTTAGCACTATGCCAGGTGCTGAAGGACAGCAGGGTATAAAGTCAGACAGAGCCTTAGGTTTTAGCCTCCTTTTCAAGCTTCTTTATGAAAATAGCCATTATTGTCAATATCCTATCCGCACTGCATTAACCTATGAAGATACTTTCTGTGTTATACGGAAGATGTTGTGCTTCATGAAAAATTCAGATATCCCCACTGGCTGTGGGGGTGGGGCACTAGAAACAACATGAATATTTTCTCATTTTAAACTTTTTTATTCTAAAGCAGGGGTAAACAGACTAGTTTTTTCTGCCAGTTTGACAAACAAAATCTTATTGGAACACAGTTGCACTCATTCATTTATCATAGATCACTACTTTTGTGTTACAGAGGCAAATCATGTACTTGTGACAAAATCTTATGGTGCTCAAAGAAAAAATATTTACTATCCAGCCCTTTCCAGAAAAAGGCTGTCAGTCCCAGCTCTAGAGAAAAATCTCTCTATTCCTGTTCATCAAAGTCTTGACTCTCTAAACAAGCAAACAACATGCTATACTTCACTCTGTTCTCTCTGCAATGAAATGTTCTTACCTCTGCTGTTCCTTCAAATAAAACCTACCCTATCATTGCATTTGAATAAACTTCCCCCAATGGGCATGTGAGTTCTTTGCTTCTCTTAGTTACTGTGGCTCACACCATGCACATAAAACTAAGAGATTTTATGTGGTCACACAAAATGACTACCTCAAACTCTGAACTCTTATGTTTTAAGATTTCTCTTGGTTAAAAAAAATTTGTTTTTTCCAAACAAATATTTGGTCAGGGTACACCTGAGTGGTTCAGTCACTTAAGTGTTCATTTTCAGCTTAGGTCATGATTTCATGGTTTTTGAGTTTTAGCCCTGCATTGGGCTCTGTGCTGACAGCTCAGAACCTGCTTCAGATCCTCTGCCCACTTCTTTGCCCCTCCCCAGCACTCACTATCTCTCTTTCTCTCTCTCTCTCACCCTAAAATAAAATAAAATAAAATAAAATAAAATAAAATACAAGTATTTGGTCAGAATATCACTTTACAGATTCAGAGGAAGTGATATTGTAGAGGAGTCTAGTCAGCAAGCCAGAATTGCTAAGGTTAAAAAATGGCAGAAGCTCTCTGACAGCACTAGTGCTACAATGCCATGGTCTACCTCTGGCCACTCTGATGTCATCCTCCTGGCTATAGATAGTCCTGGGTTTCACAGTTCAACAGAGCCTTGGACAATGGCCAGTAGTCTTCTCTTGTTCTACCTGAGATCTACTAAGTACAGCATGTGCTTCTTCTTTCTTGTCAACTTCCATATTCATTGTAGCTTCCTGTGTTCTGTCCATTACCCCATTATAACCCATCTACAAGCTTAGGGGATGTTTTAGAATGGAAAAAATATTGACAAGAATTGGGTCAAGGCAAGTCCAAACACACTGCACCCTTCAAATAATTTGATTTCAAGTGACTTCAAATAATTTGGTTTACTTTTCTAGGTCTAAAAGCCACCACTGTGGATTTAACAGTCGTTTAATGATAGTGGTTATTTTTTGGCCCTATTAATCAGTGGGAAATCAGTAAGTATTAACCTTGCAACCATTCTTCAATATTGTGTGATTCAATTGTAAAGAAAAGCAAATAATAAGTAAACAGAGACCACATTGCTGGTTACCAACAGAACTAGGATAAATATAGTTCTTCCTGGCACTAACATCCCTACTTTCTCTACTAATCTATACAGTTCATCTGTAACAACTGAGCCTAGAACAACATCATCAGAGTTGTGAGGTGTGAGGACTACAGGAAGATCCCCAAGTCTGGTTCTCTTTGCTAGCTAGCAAAGACTGAGTCCCATTGAAACCCAGGTGGGAGAGCAAGCAATCTGGGCTCTTTGACTCTGGATTAGGTCTTCAAAAATTAAACTCTGACTGTTATGAAATGGTTACAATAGTTAAAAACACTAGTTACTAGAATATGGAGTAACTGAAATGGGAAAGAAGAGTAATAAATATGTAATTCTTAAATATAAATGTAAACCAATGGCAACCTATAATTTAATTAACTAAGACTTGCTTTTTCTACTACTGGGAATAAGTATTTTCATTTTCTACACAAGCATGGTTAAAAGCAAAAACACAAGCAAAAACTGCCCCTTGATTTATAACTCCATGTTGTTGATTGATTTCCTGTGTGATTTTGCTCTAATGATCAATACTTCTCACAAGTTGGGTTTCCTGAGTGACTGTTCCTTTTGAAGTCCCAGACCCACTAAACTAGTTCACAGTTTAGCTTCGTTTTGCACTTTCACTTGCATGTTTGTAGTTTTTCATTTCTTGTAAGTTTTAGTTTCACCCAATCTATTACTAAGAGAGATCACATATAAAGAATATTGTAGAATGATTGCAAGAAACACTGTTTCTTGAATATGACTATTTTTTAAATCCACTGACCTATTTTTGCAAGAAGATTGTCAACTTTCTTTTTTAACTTCAGTATCTATGATATTCTAATTTGACAAATCTGGGATTGGGCCCAGGAATTTGAGTTTTTAAACAAGCATCCAGATGGCAGCAGGTGGATCATTGGACCACATTGTGGAGTAACCTTTAATTGATTGCTGTATCATTTGTATCCTACAGTGCGACACAGTGTTGGGTATTTAGTAATAAATTAGTTGAATTTATTTTTTGAAATAAATAAATTTATTTAATAAAATTTCATTTATTTTATAAATTATAAATAAAATTTAATAAATATATTAATTTAGCACTCAAAAGTGCTAAATAGAAATAAGACAATGGAAAGTATTCATTTATTCATTTATTTATTATTTGTTGATGAGAGAGAGAGAGTCAGAATGTGAGTAGGGAAGGGGCAGAGAGAGAGGGATACACAGAATGCGAAACAGGCCCCAGGCTCTGAGCTGTCAGCACAGATCCCGACGCACGGCTCGAACCCACAAGCTGTGAGATCATGACCTGAGCCAAAGTTGGACACTTAACTGACTGAGCCACCCAGATGTCCCAGTATTCTTTTATTCACCTAGTGTTTCATTGCTTCAGCATCAAATGAGTGGCTGTCATGTCCTGGACATTATATTAGTGTGTGTGTGTGTGTGTGTGTGTGTGTGTGTGTGTAACACATATATGGACACTATAACTAGAAAAGGCATTTTATATGCTTTCAAAGAGCATGAATTGTAATTAGGCCTTTGATAAAGTAAAAAACATCATTTAAAATAATATTTAGGTGTTATTAAGGTGATAAGTGTACAGATCAGTGATAACAAAAATAGAAAAAAATAATGTCTTACCTCTTATATAATTGTTATATTAGATGAGTTATATGAAAATAAGCTGGTAAATTGTGAAAGGCAATAGATATGCAAATACTAATATGTATACAAATATTATAAATATTTTTAAATAAAGCTCCCCTCTTTATAAAGATAGCTAGGTCTGCCCAGCCCTATTCAGTGTGTTAACTGGATGCCTCAGCTCACCTTCCTTACTGCATAGGGTTGCAAATTAGATATCTCTATCTGAATTTCCATGGAAGGATATATATATTGCCTGTCTCTGTAGCATGCAATCTGTAGGAGGCTCTGTACTAATGACATGTTACTTGAGCTTTAAAATATTTCCAGACTATAGTAGCTGTTAAATAATTAGTTCAATGTCCAGAAGTAATAAAAATCCTTTTCCTGAGATACCTGAAGAGCTTATCTTTTTATCCACTATGTAAAATATACTGGAGTAGGGTTATCCTTCACTGTATCCTTGTTATTTGAATACTGTAACTATATTATACCAATACTCAGAATGCACAATATGAGCTGTTTTCTCAGATCCCAGCAATATCCAAAGTTTGTACGACAGTGAACTTCAACAGTATTCATTGAACCTGCATGAGGTTCATGGAAAGTAGCATATTGAAAATTTCCATGATAAATTACTAGAACTTTGGTTGCCTAATACTTTTGTAGATTTTCTCCTTTGAGATGTACTATTTTTATATTTGTGCAATGTGTGATTCAAAATAATGAGAAGTAAAAGAAACATATAACTTCTATATATTAATCAATACTATATACCCAATATGGTATTTCTCACACAGTATGTCTAGTTCTTAAAATACTACCCAATTTCATGGCATATGTGCCTTCATGTGAGAAAAGATGAAAAGCAGAAAACAAGCCTATATATCTGGACAGTCAGTACCCTGAACTTTGAATTTACTGACTGCTAACCCTATAGAATCCATGTTCCCTGTCCTATAAATAAGCTACACTAAAGTATTCTATGTTCTCAAGCACTTTCCATGTAGATTTTGTAATTTTTCTTTTAAATTTTAGAGACAATGAAAAAAGGAAAAGAGTGAAAGACAGCAAGAGAACACACACACAGGGGAGGGGCAGAGGGAGGGAGAATCTTACATAGGAGCCACACTCAGCACAGAGCCTGACATGGAGCTGCATCCAACTACCCTAGAAGCATGACCTGAGCTGAAATCAAGATGCTGACACTCAATTGACTGAGCCACCCAAGTGTGCCCGCACTTTTAATTTTTTTTTAGATTCTGTATTTTGAGACACATGTTGGCTAGGAGACTCGAAGAAACTTTAACAGAAATAGGTTGTAAAATTAAAACAAACTCATGTTAGGAAAATGTTGTGAATCTGCTCAGAATACCACCAGCAGCTCAGGTGGCATTTCAGTCACATCGTGGCCATCCACGGGGAGCTACCAGCTGAGTCCACAGCATGAGAAAGCCACCCAGTCCAGGCAGACTCCACTTTAAACTTAAACTAAATGTATTAGAAAAATAGAATGCCTCTAAAACCAGATTGCACCTTATAGTCTTCTTTCTCAAGGTGTTTAAAAATGTCTTAAGAAAGGGCGATGCCTGTTTGGGATTTATGATTATTACTCATGGGCTTTATTGCTCATTCTGCTTTTCCACTGAACACCCACATCACATCCACCGGGGAGCATCCAGAGGTATGCTCATCGCTTCAAGTTGTTTTGATAATAATTTATCCTGGAGTCTGACTCCATTGTTCTGCATGTATTACATAGAACTTCAATGGAACATCAAACATATTTATTGATAGGAGAAAATCGTGTCTTTATGAGTGTTTCTGTAATGAAATAGGATGAGGGATGTGGAAAGTCACAGGCAGTTTCAGTTCAAGAGGTGCTCTTCAGGAAGAGAAAAATGGAAATGTTTTTATGAACATGAAATAAAACTCTAAAAATGATGAGATGTTCTTATAATATCCACTGTTCAATAATATATAGTCATAGTGTCCTTTGTGAATGGAGAGGACACTGCAGATTCTTTCTGGTTGTCAATAGTGTTAAGTGTTCACAGTTAGAATAAATGAGCATTACACACCTCTTTCTTTGTAGCCTCACAGCCTGGACAGTGGCAACTCTTACAGATATTAAGACCTCCTCTGTGGTTGTTAGAAGGATACTGAGTACCAGTTTAGTAAGAAGTTCTTTATTTTCTCCCCCATCCCCATCCCTGCCCTCCACAGACATCAATGTAAGTGAAACCTGGTCTTAGATTTAACACCTTTGACAAGATAATCCCAATCTCTGGAGCACTGATGTGCAATAGAGGCTATTACCTTGTTGGCCATGTACCATATCATTTTGCTGCCTCCTAATGCTTTGGTCCTTTCTTTTCTCTTCTCTTTTAATTTGCATTTAGAAGAGCTAGCAACCTCACTTGGCAAAGCTAACTGCTGATGTAGCTAACGATAAAGCACTATGGGATCACTTGAATCTCAAAAATTAGAAGAACATGAAAAGCTAACATATATTACTTTTTGTCTAAAGCTAGAGCTTACTTTAATTTTGTTGAAATTGTGCAAAAGAGTTATCCCAATGTGGGCTAGTTTATAGCATTCACATTTATATGGAAAGGTCAAATTGGAAAGCTACAGGGGGTGGGAAAAAATTGGTTGAATGAGAATAAAGACTTAAAAGACAATGAGAAATATAGTGACACTTGGAATACTCCACAGTGACAGAATGCTTAATATTTTATTTTGTTTAGTTTAAAATTGGAAAAGATCAGTTCAGATATTTTTATTTTATATTTTTGGACTTTTATTTATTACTGAGAAACAGAGAGAGACAGAGCATGAGCATGGGAGGGGCAGAGAGAAGGGAAGAAACAAAATCCTAAGCAGGCTCCAGGCCCTGAGCTGTCAGCACAGAGTTGGATGTGGGGCTCAAACCCACAAGCAGTAAGATCATGACCTGAGCTGAAGTTGGTCACTCAACCGACTGAGACACCCAGGTGCCCCAAGATCAGTTAAGATAGACACAGCCATTCTATACAGAATACTTTGGAAGCCAAACCACCCAATATACTAGCTAAAGATGAATATGGTTATCAAACTATCTTAATTATATACCTACCCAGTGTGAAATAGTAGGATAGTTAATGGATAAAAGAGTGATTTGACATTGCTTTTCCCTTTAAGGTGCTGATAGCCCACTTGAATGTAGTTATCCACATCCTTTTATGTTCTGAAATATGTGCATCCTTCTTTCTCTCCAGTAGGGCTGTGCGAGTCTAAACACGCCTATGCTTCTACTTCCTAGAGGACCCAGAGATTATCACACACAATAGGAACCAGAAATGTCAAAAGATGACTTTATAGCTTCCAGACAATTGGAACTTTCTTTTTTTTATATATATATATTTTTATTTATTTCTAGGAGAGAGAGAGAGAGACAGCATGAGCAGGGGAGGGTCAGAGAGAGAGGGAGACACAGACTCGGAAATAGGCTCCAGGCTCTGAGCTGGCAGTCAGCACAGAGCCCGACGCGGGGCTCGAACCCACAAACCACGAGATCATGACCTAAGCGAAAGTCGGACGCTCAACCGACTAAGCCACCCAGGCGCCCCGACAATTGGAACTTTCTATCAGATGGACCTTAAACCTAAGGAAAACCATGAAAGATTAATGAAGCTAACTCCATATATTGAAAACAAACTATCTCTCTACTTCTCCATGCCCCTTTTCCAAATGATTCAGGTAGGATAATGCCAAAATCAGTGATTGTTAGAGTTGATACAAAAATATTTAAAAATTATTTAAATCAACCACCTTATACACTGTTTGAAACCTCCTTTTATACTTCCTGTCTCCTTGAGGATTTTATTTTATCATTTATTTCCCTTTTCCTGTATCTTAAACATCTAGTTCTCAGAACGTGTCAACTTTACCATCTTCAGGTTTCTCTCATTTTATGACAAACAACCCAAAATCCCACCTTGGCCCTATGTGTCATAATAAGCAGTCATCTTTTTCCAGAGGCAAGTATCTTGAAACACTTGTTTTACTCAAAGTTTATACCTCCTCACCTTTTGTGCCTTCATCCCACTATAATATGAAATTTAGTCCCACTAATTTGGCTCTTCTAACCATTGTCCTCTATGTTGCTAAAGCCAAAACACATATTTTTTCATTCTCCTTCTTGTTTTTTCTCCAGCATTTCATATCTGAAAGTCTCTTTGCTTCCTGTATCCTACTCTCTCTTGCTTTTGTCCACTCTTTGATAAAAAGAAAAAAGAAGTGTCTATATATTGTAAGTTACCTTTAGAGGTTCCTTTTCCTCTGTTTCTTAAGTGACAGTGTTTCCCAGAGTCTTCTCCAACCAACCCTCTTTACTTTTTTTTTCTTCTGTACATTCTCCTTGGATGATTCCATTTATATTCATGGCTTCAAATATAACGTGGAAAGTTATGATTTCCAAAGGTATATTTTAAGTTTTATCTGGATAATAAACTTTTATAAGATATTTATCGATCATTCAAAAAAAGTAAAGTTTCATGGGCATTTTGGTTAATTTTTTATGTTTGTGAGTTAGGATAGTAGTGATAAGCATAATCATAGTATTGAGAGAGGACTGGTCTTTAAATCTTGAGTCAGTGACTTGCCCCTGAGTAAACTACTTTAATTATAAGCCTAGTTCCTTCATTTGTAAAATGAAGTAACCACTTCATAAGATTTCTGTGAGGATGAAATGAAATCATATTTGTAAAGAGCCTGACACATACATAGTTCACAATGAATAGTAGCCATTTCTGTAACAAAATGATCTCTAGACTAAGTTTCACTTCTAATATTTTTTTTAAATTTATTTCTAGGAGAGAGAGAGAGAGACAGCGTGAGCAGGGGAGGGTCAGAGAGAGAGGGAGTCACAGACTGAAGCAGGCTCCAGGCTCTGAGCTGGCAGTCAGCACAGAGCCCGGCGCGGGGCTCGAACCCATGAACCGCGAGATCATGACCTAAGCGAAAGTCGGAGGCTTAACCGACTAAGCCACCCAGGCGCCCCGTGTTTCACTTCTAATTGTAGAAGCAAGGGTAGCTCTCTGAGTCCAGTCAGGAGACAGAAACCACACAGTAGGTAAAAGTGAGTTAGATCGATACAAAGAATTTTCTACTATAATAAACATAACTATAAGATATAAAGAAATTCTATATAGTAACCTAAGGCTGAGAGAAAGCTCCCAAAGAAGGATTGACTTGGAAAGAGTTCAGACCCCCTTTAGCAGAGATGACCACTAGTTTGGCCAGGCCAGAAGTGGTCTGGAGCTGCTGTGCAAACAACAGGCCACCTTCCACAATATAAAGAACAGGTGATAAGCAAATGGTGGCTGGGAATGCAATGGGAATCCCGCTGCCAGCAGGGGTGAAAGGTTGACAGAGCTTGCTCTTTGAAGAAGGACTGACTACTTGGTGTGTGAACTCTGGACACAGGTGGCTGCATCCAGGCTGTGCTTGGCTTGTCAGAAGGGTCCAGGCTGTCTGTAGAAACGTTAATGCCAGATGGGGCTGAAAGATCAAAGGACTACATCCCAGGCTTGTGGCCGCTGAGTATTTCCTTACCAGATATCCTCATACCCACACCGCTGAACCTCCTGGCCAGTGCTGCAAATTATAGAAAGTCTCTACCTCCTGCTAGATCTCCCCTCTGCCCTCTACTGAGAAAGTGGTAACTGTACATTTTAAGGAGAAATGCTTGGACAAATTCTGTTGTTTACCATATTGAAGGGTGCACTTGGAACTGAATGGCAATAAATTGATAACTGACATAGCAGATCGGTTTAACAAATACAATGAGAATCTAGAAATCACAACACCATAAAAATGTGTTCATATACTGTGTCTTGCTCTATAGCTCTTTCAGTTCCAACCTTTTTGATATAAAATTTGGCTCATATAAGTAAAGGTAGCTTTAGTTCATAATTTAAATATGAAAACCCATTAGCATCATAATAACTATGCATGCGCCAGAAAATAATTTAATGAATGACAAAATAGCACATCAAAGAGGTGCGATGGTCTATTGATTCAAAACTCCAATTTTTGAAAACTATCTAAGCATAATTTACCTATTCAGTGTCCATCTAAAATCTGCACAATAGGTCATAACGATTTTTTAAGATTTCATATAAATAATGACCCATTTAATGTGTTTTAAAAGAAATATACTTTAAACAGTCTTTTATATTTCTTTGATGTATCCTAAGAGAAGGGTCGTTTTTTCCCCTTTACCTAAACATGTTTCTCAGAGAAAATGATATAAAAAATTACTATGCTGAGCGTGATGTTAGAAGAAAACTAAAAATCCTTGAAAATATAAACTTAGTTTAACTGCTAAGAATAGCTATGTTCTAGCAAAGTGACACGGAATTAGAATGACTCACACTGGTTATCAAGTTAGCTGGAGTGAGAGTCGAGATTCTAAAAAGCTCTCATTCATTGCCTATATTACTGGTTCTAAACCATATGTAGCATAGAAGAGGTAAGAGACAATATGGTTGGAACAGACCAAGATATTAGTAACATTGAAATAATGTGAAGATTTCAGCTCTTTGGTGTTGATCCAAAGGAGTTAAAAACTTATGTTCACACAAAAACCTTTATGTGAATGTTTATAGGAGCTTTATCCATTACTGCCAAAACTTGGAAGGAACCAAGATGTTTTTCGATAGGTATATGGATAAACTGTAATACCTACAAACAAGGAAATATTTAGCACTAAAATAAAAATAAGTTATAAAGCCACTAGAAGACATAGAGGAAACTTAAATGCAAATTACCAAGTGAAAGAAGCCAATGTGGGGAGGTCACATACTATATAAACCTACTTATATGAAATTTTAGAAAAGACAAAACTTTCGACATGATAACAAGATGAATTATAGTCACTGAGAATGTAGGGAGAAGATGAATAGTTTTTGTTCTCATCAGGTCACTGACATATGCTATGATATTATGATAATGGCTATATGCTATTATAAATTTATCCAAATCTATAGAATGTAAATATTGATAATGGAACATAATATGATCTATGAACCTTGGGTGATCATCATATTCCCATGTAGGCTTATCCTTGATGGGAAAAATACACAATTCTGGTGAGTGACGTTGATGATCAGAGAGAGAGAGAGAGCAGCTCTGCCTGTTGTAGGGCATGATGTACATGGAAATCTCTATACTTCTGTCTCAATTTTGCTATGAGTCTAAAACTGCTGTAAAACAAAGGGTTTAAAAATCAGGGCACCTGGGTGGCTCAGTTGGTTACGCATCTAATTTCAGCTCAGGTCATGTTCTCATGGTTTGTGAGTTTGAGCCCCATGTCAGGCTCTATACTGACAGCTCGGGGCCTGGTGCCTGCTTCAGTTGCTTTACATCCCTCTTTCTCTCTGATCCTCTCCTGCTCATCATGCTCTGTGACTCTCAAAGATAAGTATCTAAAAATTTTTAAAAATCGAATAAAAAAATGATGACAAAAGATTATCCAAAAAAAGGATACTTCTATATCTTCCATGCCTAGGAACAACAATTCTGGAGGCAATTATCATTATAACTCAAGCCAAACTTCTTTCCCTCAAGGTAGAAGAGTGCTTAAACTTTTAATGTGACAATTATTAAATTGTATTAAAAAAAACCCTTTTTTTAGATTTATCACTAATTTAATTAGTTACACCTATTGTCCATGTAAATCAACTTACAAACATTTTAATACTCATTTATATTTGTTGAAAGATCACTGTTTACAGTTTTCAAAATCATTTTGCATGCTAATAAATCTCATACATAAAATCTGTAGCTTTGCTACTCAGGGTGTAGTGCGTAGACCAGCAGCATCAGCACCATCTGAGAGCCTGTTACAAAGGCACATGTCAGGCTCCAACCCAGACCTTCTGAATCAGAATCTGCATTTAAACAATACCAACACATGGTTTCCTATGCATAGTCATGTTTGAAATGTACAGCTCTACAGAAGGTCTGATTTTTAAAAATCGCAAAAAGTCCTACAGTGTTGTTCTTTAAAATACGTTTATTCCAAATATGTTTTGTAAAAAAAAAAAAAAGAAAGAAAGAAATGGTGAATATGTAATCACACAGTAGCAGTGTTTATGTTGTCAGCAAAGTGTTTCCTATATCAACATGAATCAAAATTGTCCAAGCAGAGGCTGCCTTTGAAAAACCTTTTATATTTTTTCTTTTTGTGGCTTTCAAATTTGTTTATATCATCTTCCCTCTTTAAGATGTTATAGTGAAAAATTATGATAATTACTGACTTAGGATAATTGGCTGACGCTGACCATGGGTTATTATCCCATCAGCATCCTGACCCTTGAGGTGGAAGAAAAGAAAGAATAGCAGAAATCATGATCATGAGAGGAGACACCATTTCCTTAATTTTGCTGTTGACTTGCCCTTTGAATTTTTATATTCACACCTCCACTCTGGCCCCAGCAAAACAACAGGTGCAAACTGCAGATGGATCCCATCGCAGCCACAGACACACACATCTGCCACTGGTTACATGAGTCTCAATTTGAAAGATGGCCAGCAGCAAGCAGATTTGTGTCCTGGGGTGGCAAGGTGGAGGGCTTCTTTGAATAGTCAGGATACTTCTAGGCTGTGCTATTTCTGTCTGAGCATTCAATCAAGTCTACCTTTCCAACTTCATTTCAGAAGCTTAAATACTGATTTTTCCTCCCTGCAGGAATGCATAATTAAACATCTTTCTCCAAGTCTAAAAAAAAAGGAAAAGGGATGTTAAATAAGCACACATTCAATTTTATTTCACACCGTTATATATTTATTTACATATTTATCAACATTTATTTATATATATAATAATTCATCAAAATAGCATAAGTGATACCCCCTCAAACTGAAAGTTTAAAGTATATCACAATAAACATGTTAGGTTTTTTTTCTTACATTTTGTTCTCAGAAATACGTAATATCTTTAAGTTTTTGTGATGCAATAGGGTATTGGTCAAGTCTTACATATAGGGAATTACTAAGGCAGATATTGTTCTGTCAGTTCAGAATGTGTATGTGTGTGTGTGTGTGTGTGTGTGTGTGTACACATGAGAAAGAAAGAGAAAATGAGGGGTTCCTGGGTCGTTCAGTCGGTTAAGCATCCAACTTCAGCTCAGGTCATGATCTCAGGGTTCATGGGTTCAAGCCCTGCATCGGGCTCTTTGCTGACAGCTAGCTCAGAGCCTGGAGCCTGTCTCCAGATTCTGTGTCTCCCTCTCTCTGACCCTCCCCTGCTCATGCTGTCTGTATCTCTCTCTCAAAAATAAATAAAACATTTAAAAAATTTTTAAAAAAGAAAATGAACATAGTTTTAATATCGGATGAATAAATTATATATATATTGAATATATAATGATTATATTTTGATGAGTGAGATAGACCAGAAATTAATATTCTATACTTCAAAAGACTATAGCTGTGTTAGTATTTTTATTCTTCAAAAATTCTTCATCAGTTAATAATATGTATATGTTGTCAGATAAGAAATACATGTATATGTCAGTAAATGTACAATTAATACACATGCATGTGCGTGTATGCATGTAATTTGAAATCATGATATAACCTAATGTGCAATGCATAATATAACTACATAACAAAAAGGTATATGTGTCCATGTTTCCATAGCTATCTACAGATTAAATGAGATCAAATATTTTATGCATTGGATTTCTATTAAATTTTTAGAGTATAAATATTTCCATTTAAATATAGTATCATTGACTGACATACACAAAAATATACAGCATTATCAGTAATCAAGTAACTGCAAATCAGAACAATTAGATACCATTTTTTCCTATACAATTTGCAAAAATTATAATCAACATAAAAACTCAGGTTACTGCTGGTATTTATCTGGTATGCCAGATATTTATACTAACAGCTTTCTGTGCAAAGATGCTTGCTGAAGCATTTTGGTGTTAGTGATAATTTGGAGACAATCTAAATATTCAGTAATAGAAATTATGTCACAATCATGTAGCCATTTTCTTTTTTTTTATGTTTATTTATTTTTGAGACAGAGAGAGAGAGAGAGTATGAGCCGGGGAGGGGCAGAGAGAGAGGGAGACAGAATCTGAAGCAGTCTCCAAGTTTTGAGCTGTCAGCACAGAGCCTGATCCGGGCAGCACAGAGCCCACAAACCATGAGATAATGACCTGAGCCAAAGTCGGAAGCTTAACTGACTGAGCCACCCAGTCGCCCTTCATGTGGCCATTTTAAAAAGTATCTTGTTACAACACTTAAAGACAGGAAATGCTCACAATATAAAGTTAAATGAAAACAAGGCACAAAATTAAAAGAAGAATAGAACTCCAATTTTGAACATACAAGTTCAAACAATTACTATCAAGTGCATATATATACATATTTACTTCTGGTAAGCTCTGTGTAGGTATTTGGATGTTTAGTGAGAAAAATGAAGGCTCCTAGTCCATATATAGCTTATATTTTTATGTAGCTTATATTTTAGCAGTAAAAGGACAAGAAACAAAAAGATTGAAACTTTAAATAGTAAAATGTTGAAAGTAAGATTATAGGTGAGCTGTATTTTATTTCTATGTTTCTCTCTCTTCTAGACACATACATGGAAAATGAGTTACTTTTACTGTAACAAAAATACGAATACTGAAAAATACAAAAAAACTAACAGAAAAATAATTATACCACTAAAAAGGTTGCTTAAATAGTACTGTAGTACCAATACCAGTGCTGACTAATCCTTAGTCCTTTTCAAGTATTCAACCATTCCCTCTGGACTTTAAACTTTAGACAATACTCATATAATTATTACTTTTTTTTTTTTAGCTTTTTCTCCTCTATTCAAAAGAAGCATACTGGTCTCATTAATTTGTTCTAAAATAAGTTCAATAAAAATATAATTAGTTGCAATTCATACATTAATATGAATCTTTGGTCTTGAAATTGGTTTGCCTGGTCCAATTTAGCTCTGTGATTCCAAGTGATAATCCATCCATTGAGAGTAGTGCCTTGATAGTGCACATCTAGTTTGAATTCTCTTTGTAATATAACTCAACACTAATTTACCTGCAACTGTATGATCTGTGGGTTCATCATTTAACCAAATCATGTTTAAATTTTCATATAATATTTGTGAAGCCATCATGTTTAATGGCTGCATAATGTTATAGTTGTTCAAATACTAAGTGGGTAATTATTCTCATTTTCATCATGGCTATTATTATATTGAAGTAAACCACATCATAAAACCTGCTGATGGATTCCTAGACTTACCTCTACAGAATTATACATTTTTGATTGTCAGATCTTAGCACATCATCCCTTGACATCTCTATGTCAGTGGTCCAAAGCACAAGTATGTACAGAGACTAGTCCACTAACATGAATGAATAGAGACGTCTGGGAAGAAGGGGACCAAGAAACATTCGGAGAACATGTGCCATGAGTACAGGGACAACCAGTATTCAGCTTCAACTAATCTTTCCAATCAAGACTATTAGCCTAATTTTTCTGATTTTTTAATAAATTAGAAAACTACTTCTAAGATTTTATTTTTTAAGTAATCTCTATACCCAATATTGGATTTGAACCCACAACCCTGAGATAAAGAGTCCCATGCTCTACCAGCTGAGTCAGCCAGGCACCCCAGAAAATTTTCCCAATTGAAAAAACATTAATCAACCAAACACAGCATACTAGCCAATTGGATTTGTTTTCCCAATAAATAGAGTTCAAGCTTATGAAACTTGCACATTGTCATTTGTTACACCCTTCTTGATATAGGATTTTTGGTTCTTTTTTTATTTTGTTTTTAAATATAGCATAAGGAAAAAAATTAAAGAGAGAGTTAGAATTTCTATGTATGTATATAGAAATACTGTCAACCCGGGGTGCTTGGGTGGCTCAGTAGGTTAAGCATCCAACTTCAGCTCAGGTCATGATCTCATGGTTCGTGGGTTCAAGCCCCGTGTCAGGCTCTGCGCTGACAGCCAGCTTAGAGCCTGGAGCCTGTTTCAGATTCCGTATCTCCCTCTCTCTGACCCTCCCCTGCTCACGCTGTCTCTCTCTCTTTCTCAGAAATAAATAAAACATTAAAAATCAAAAAAGAAATATCATCAACCTGAATTGTCATTAAGTTTATTGATATTCAATCAGATGGTTCTATTTGGTTTATCATTTTAAATATATACTTGATTTTTTAATTGTTAGGCTTTTAAAGTTTCATTTGATAATAAATCAATGTAGAGTCATAATTTTTATGGATAATCTTGATGAGAATATAAGGAAATTAAGTATATGCACACAAATCACACATCCAATCTTTTGTATCTTAAGCAATGTATACTCTTGGATCTATAATCTAATTTTTAAAGAAAATGCAACATATAATAAATCTTGAATTTGGAATACTACGTATACTGTTCTGACATCTCAAAAGTGGACAAGGAAAATAAAGAACCAGAACAATGGGAAGTGATTTTTTTCCAAACCAAGAATAAACTATAAACCAAGCCCTAGTGACTATAAACTAAAGGCACTGAGTCATGAGAAGGGGGCAATTCTTATAAAGTAATGTATAGAATAATCTACCAAGGCATCAGCAAACTCTATTGAATCTAATAAATCTAAAACTCTTAATAAAGCTCTGGGCAGGAAACCATAGAGCAAATTCAATACTATCAGCTCTTGTGCCACAGCTGTCACCAGAGGACAGGGTGAAATTCTAAGTAGATGCAATGCCAAAAACACAGAAACTAGAGGATAATTCCATATCATTGATACTCTGAAGCCATATTTACTCAGATCAACAGCCTCAGTGTTGACATTTTGTTTTTCTACACATCTGCATTCTATTCATGGAATACCTATGTGGTCAAGTGGTGTTCCTATTAGTCTTTTGATAGGGATGCTCTTGGTTACTTTATGAGAGAAGGAGGTATTTAGAGAGATGTTTGTCTTGAGTATCTACCTAACTTTAAGAAGGAAAAAAAATGCCTCCTACTGGACAACCTTGATTCAAAAACATTAGTACAATATTTTGGATAAAGGCATTAGGAAGAGGAAGTTTTAATAAGGTTGAAGTTCATGCTCCAAAGGCTTTAAAATCACATGTATTACCTAATTTATCAAAATTTATGTACATTATTATTTTAATATAACAATGACAACAACAGCAGCAATTGTAGTAACTCTTGGTAAGCAACATACCATAAAAAATAGTGTCTCCCATGACTTGATTAATTGATCTTTATGTCAGTCTGTGAGCTATCTACTATTGTTACATCTCTTTTCAGATATGGAAATAAAGAGTAAGTGCCAAAGCTGGGATTGAACCTCATCGGTTTGATTCAGGAGATAGTAATCTTAACCTCTCTGAGTGCCATTTTGGTTAGATGTTTGCCTGGTAGGCAGTCAAGTTTGATTCTAACCCATATTTCATCCAAGTTTTCAATATAGAAGGTCTGTTCTTTTTGCCAACCTGGTCTTTTATTCAAATGAGGAATCTGCAGGATGCACCTGATGACTAAAAGCCCCAAGAACTCCCTCACTCTCTTCAAGACTGAGAAGGTATACTTATGCTGCTTTAATCAAATTGTAACTGAACCCAGTGAGAGTTTGTCCACTCAAGGCTCAGCAAGCCAATAAAAACTGACGCTGAGCTTTTGCAGTGAAGAAAGATAGGCTCTTAATGGCATGGCAACACCGAGGAGAACAGGGAATTAATGCTCAAAAGTCCTATACACCCCAGTGGTTGGTAACTGAGGATTTTTAAGGGCAAAATTTGGAGCAGGGACTTCCTGAGAAGGTGGACACTGTTGATCGGAGACCTGTGAGGTCATGCTAGCAAATGGTCTGGTGACATTTCACTGAGTCCCCGAGGTCTCCTCCATATCAAGAGATTTGGAATCTGAAAAAATATCTTTCTTCCTTATGCTAAAAATGTCACTAGTTACATCCAGTGATTATATCTTTAGGGTAGTGCTGACTATGTGTAAACCAGTGGGGCTGCATTCCTACAGGTTCCTTGGTCAGTCCAGTTGTGCCTGAGGGGATGTGACCTCTATTGTTCATTCTTTCATCTGAACTGACAAGATGGATGCCAACTTCAAATGTGATTGAATTACTTGTGATTTGTTCAATTTATGCCATCATTCTAAAATCATTGCTACTCTTCTACTATTTGCTTTTGTAGGGGAGGAATCTTTTCTCAACTTTTCTGGATTATTTTGGCTGGTCTATTAATTATGTTGATATAAAAAAGATTAACAAGAGAAAAACATTTAACTTTGAACTTGTAGGAGCCCCACAAAGACATAAAAAACTTCAAGACAGGCAATCGAGGCTTATATGCCATCCTGAGCTAAGGTGTTAGGGGGTGGGGATCTGGGGCTTCAAAACGAAGACACTTAACAGAAAGATAGTAAGAGCAAATGTTTGGTAAACAAATGTTTGTCATGCTCTGCAGATACAGTGGGACACAGAGAGGAATTTGAACAAAGATGTTTTGTTGAATTCTTAGTTTGGCACACCTACCCTACCCTATACTCTTTGTGGATATCTCTGGTGGTACCTGTTTTCTTGGACCGGGGCCTCTAAATTTTCAGGACAATTAAGAAAGAGGTAAAGATCTTTGAATCCACTGTCTTGGTTGCCTTCAGCTCAAAACAGTCCACATGCCAAAGTGGTACGTTTTGTGGCAGCCTATTCTTCTTCCCTTTACTTTCAAAGGGCTTTAATATGCATAAGTGATAAATCATTACATTCAGTCTGTATAAAGGGAGTTATCAGTCATCTGCTTTGCATTAGGGAGTTTTCATCTGAGGATAAATTCCTCTGAATTATGTTGCCCTGTGAAAGGCAGCTATCCTCACCACTACACCACTAATGTTGCACCATACTACCTTATGATATGGCAGAAATACATCTTTCATAGCAGTGCCAAGGAGTCAGATTTCTCCACCAAAATGAACTTCCCAGATAGTTCAGTCTACCTTAAACATTAGAATAGTACTCAAAGTATAGCTTGGTGAGGATGCTTAGACATAATCTATGTGTTTTGGGAATACTTAGACATAGTCTATGTGGGCTTGTCAATCAGTCATTGTCTTAGGCTTTAAGAAATTTCTTTGTACACCTCAATCTACTATTTTAATAAGGACTTCAGTTGTTTTTCTGATGTCTGATAACTTTAGTTTTAGGGATATATGTTACCCCGGATAGTAGATATTGTAAATACATAATAAAGGTCCCTTTCTGAAGTCTATAATTAGGGATGTTAGGGCTTTTTCCTAAAATTTTTAATGATCAGAAAATCTTTTGCTTGACATATAAGTTTATAACTTTTTTTTCTAAGATTAACAGACATTATCAGGAGCATAACTCCCCAAATACCAGGGAAGCTTCATCCTAGCCACGTGATGTACCAATTTAGTAATGGAAGATATAGGAACAGGGATGGATAGAAGGAGGATATAACCGAATGCTATTTGTAGTTTAAAAAAAAAAATCCCCAGATTTAATTCTATCATACAATAAGCTTTAAAAGAATTGCTGTTGTATTGAGACCAAACTAATTATATTGAGACAGAACTAGATAATGATAATGTGCTTTGATTTTACAATGAAATTCAGGAAATAGCTCCAGGGTCTATTTTTAATGACATCTCCACTGGTAAAGGATGTAAAATTTTCCAACTCTATTAGCTAGTCATTTAATAGTAAATTTGACCAAGTGTAATGACACCTACATTTTCTTATTAGAGTGCTTATGGTTATCTACATAGCAAATGGCAAATTGGAGATTTATATGCCATTTCGATTAGGTTACATCTAGGAAAATTCATTCTGGGTCATCGTGGAAAGACTGCTTTTAAAACAGACTAGTGGAACAGTTTGAGATGGCTTTCTGTAGTACCAAGAGACATTAATATAATAAGGGATTCCTTTTTAACAAAAGAGTTATTTAAAAAGACAGCTGGGCATTGTAGTGCAAAGCAGGGCTGAGGCTTAGTTTTGCACTTTGGCCTTTACTTATAACATAAAGGAGTCTCATTATGACAAGCCCCATTATGGCAGGAAATCTGTCAAATGCAGCCCATTCTTGCTCCTAATCCAAGGTTTAATTACCAGAAGAATTAATATCACTAATAATAATAAGTAGCATTTGTAAGGGCTTTGAAGTTTACAAAGGATTTTTGCATATATTTCCTGCCCTTGTATCATTGTCCTTACTTCCTAATTGTTCTCTCTGGCACCCTGACTCCCTGACACCAGTCTCAACTCTTTCCAGTTCATCTCTATTGATGAGCAAAACCACAAATTTCATCACATCCTTTTCCTGATTATGCATTTAGTGTTTCCTTATTGCCTTCATGCTAAAGTCTAAGTCATTTGCAAACCATACAGTATAGAAAATACTGCTTATAGGGAATCAGGTTTTATAAAATGTATACACACTAAATATGAATAATGTACTCATAAGGCAATGACAATATAGGGAGGAGCAGATGCTACAGATTTTTGCTAGGTTTATTTCCTAACTTATTTTTCCATATGAAGAATTCACAGCTTCCAGTGACATAGATAATACAGGCTAGGGACCAGATAGACGTAAGAAAAAAATTTTAATGGCTCATATGTGTTGAATATTTTCAATCATAGCATAGTAGCCACTCAAAATTAATTTTCTAAACATTATTGCAGTGTGACAAGTGTATTGTCTAATGCAGAATTTCGACAAAAAGTCAGGGTGTTGTTAGGGTAAGATTCCAGTGTGTATATTTTCTGTGTTTACTAATGTATATTCCACAGTTGAAAATAAGCTCTGGATCATTAGATTTTTACATATATAATATTAGAGACAACATCTGCTTGAAAAAAATTGTGACTTTTTTAACAAAGTAATAAAATCTACCTCTCCATCCATATCGACTTAGAGTTTTGTTCTATTTTCTTTTGGAATCTGCATTTTTCTGTGACTTACAAGTATTTCTTGGTCACCAAATGTTCTTCTATGCTACATTCATTTAGTAGTACCCTGAAAAACTACACAATGTGATTAAAGACTGGGAATGTAAGTGTTTTTGGCATGGAAATGTATCATATTTGGCTTTTTTAAACATATGCTCTTGAACGTTTGCCACTCATATGTATAGACGTGATTTACATTTCTAAATATAACAAGCTGTGAAAAAGGAGAAATGGTTTGAGGGAATGAATGTAGTTAGGGGAGGGACCAGTGCAAAATTGCCTGTTCAAAGCACACTTTATGGAACATAAAGAATTTTCATAGTTATTTTTAGATTTGAAAGAATTTCTTATACTAAATGTAAGAACATCTTTCTTTAACAGAAAGCATTCATTCTAAGACATACAAATACATTAATTTGTTATAGAACTAAAATTTCACTGATCTCTCATATATAAATCATTTAAATGACAAAGAACAAACATTCCCTTCACAAAATCTGAATATACCCTTGCTTAACTAGAATCTTAATTGAATTTGATAAATGTAATTTGATTTTCAAGGTTGTTCCTATCATGTCTTAATAATAAAAAAAACACATTTATTTTTTTTTTTGATTTCCATGGAACGTGTTCTCACTGAAACAGTATTGAATTACTGGATGCAGTTAGATTATTTAATCATGGTTTTACACCTACAGTTAAGGATTTGTCACTGAGATGGTGCTGTATATTTACAGTGTTTATGAGGTAGTATAGTTCTTTGTTTTAATGCTAATGACTGAAAAATTGGGGATCAACTCTTAGTGAATACACCTTTATGTTTCCCATTAAAATGGAATTTTAGAAATAAAAACAAAATTATGTAAGTCAAATCAATGCTATAGTATTTGCAGTTAAAAAATATGATTTACAGCAGGCATTAAATAAAGTACCTTTTTAAATCACTTGCATATCCTGTTTACTATCAGTTGCAATTTATGATAAACAAAAGTAGTTAACAAATTTTTACTTTTCCTAAAGGTTTTGAGATCTCCATACATTTTATAGCCTAGCATGACTTATATATATAAATTTTATTCACTATTTCTCATAGTTTTGAAGCTTGGAGCACCAAAGCAGGGTATAAAACCTGGTACTTAAACATCTTAGCATTCTTCATTTTGTTTGGGTCCTGTTTATATTTAGTTTTATCTGACCAAGTGTCAGTTACTCATGTCTGTGCACTGGGTGGAAGGATTTCATTGCCCCCTCACCCCCACCTTACACAGTCAACACAAAGACACTGATCAAGACCGCAGCAGATATTCATTCATGATGTTTACTCTTCTAGAAGTATCCTATATAGCAGTGGGTCTCATTTATGTATTCCCTCTCCAAATCCCCCTTTAATCAAATATTTGCAGCCTTTTAACCTAATCATTATTCTTATAGATTAAACTTGATCATTAATTAAAAATCTTATCTTTTTCCCCTACTCTTATGCTCATGTATTTTGTAACACAAACTAATATTTAAAACACATAGAGACCAATTCGGGGACCTTTAGAAAAATAATTTTCTCCAGGGGTAACACAAGTTATCATTCACATCATTGAGAACTGTATAATATGAGATAGCTGAATGCTCACACAAAGATAGATTTGGAGGGAGATAATAAACCAGTAATGGTTTACTGGAATTACTGGTCATTAGGAAAAGGTAGAGAAAGAATATGGGGAAAGAAGTTTTCTTTCAATGAAAGATCTTTTCAGGTTATCTAGGGAAGATTAAAATACACTAAGGAGGAACCACATGTCAAGGAAAAATCCATCTGGGCAAAGAATCCTTATATGTATGTTTTTCTTTTGTAATAATGAAAAAAAATCAGTTACACATAACCTATAAACAAAAACAAGGGACATGATGTAGGACAAGTTTACTTCTATATTGCATCATTTAACACCTGTAACAGTCTTTCAAGGCAGGAATTACAATCTTCACTTTAAATGTAAATACTTCAGGGGTGCCTGGGTGGCTCAGTCATTTGAACATCTGACTTTGGCTCAGGTCATCATCTTACGATTCTTAAGTTGGAGCGCCACGAAGGGCTCTGTGCTGACAGCTCAGAGCCCGGAACCTACTTTGGATTCTGCACCTCCCTCTCTTGACCCCTCTCCTGGTCATACTCTGTCTCTCTCTCTCTCTCTCTCTCTCTCTCTCAAAAATAAGTAAACATTAAAAAAAAGTAAGTACTTCAAAAGTACTTCAAAAGTACATGATGAGATACCACTTCACACCTATCAGAAGGGCAAACATTAACAACAAGGGACACAACAGATGTTGGTAATGATATAGAGAAAGGGAATCCTCTTCTCCTGTTGATAGAAATGCAATCTTGTGCAGATACTCTGGAGAACTGCATGGAGTTCCTCAAAAACTTAAGAATAGAACTACTATGGGGTGCCTGGGTGGCTCTATCAGTTGAGTGTCCGACTTCGGCTCAGGTCATGATCTCGTGGTTAGTGGGTTTGAGCCCTGCGATGGGTTCTATGCTGACAGCTCAGAGCCTGAAGCCTGTCTTCGGGCTTTGTGTCTCTGTCTCTCTCTATCCCTCTTCTTCTTCTTCTCTCTCTCTCTCTCCCAAAAAAAATTTAAAAAAAGAATAGAACTATCCTATGATTCACTAATTGCACTACTAGGTATTTACCCAAAAGATACAAATAGAAAAAAAAAAACAGATTCTAAGGGGTATATGCACCCTGATGTTCATAGCAGCATTATCAACAATAGCCAAACTGTGGAGAGTCCAAATGTCACCAGCTAATGAATGGATAAAGAAGATGTGGTTTGTGTGTGTATGTTTGTGTGTGCTTGTGTACACACATACATGCACATATATACACATACATACCATGGAATATTACTCAGCCATCAAAAAGAATAAAAATTTGCCCTTTGCAGATATGTGTATATGTGGATGTGGCTACAGTGTATTATGCTAAGCAAAACAAGTCAGAGAAAGACAAATACCATATGATTTCACTCACATGTGGAATTTAAGAAACAAAATAGATGAACATATGGGAAGGGAAAAATAAGCAAACCATGAGTCTCTTAACTATAGAAAACAAACTGAGTGTTGCTAGAGGGGATGTGGGCTGGGGTATGGGCTAAATGGGTGATAAGTATTAAAAAAGGCATGTGTTGTGATGTGCCCTGGGAGTTGTAAGTGATGAATCACTAAATTCTATTCCTGAAAACAATATTACACTATATGTTAAATAACTAGAATTTAAATGAAAAATTGAAAAAAGAAAGAATAGATGTAAATAATTAGTGCAACACAATCTTATATAGAATAAAATCACAATTGTTTAGAATGAATTGATGATTATTATTTCACCATATGCTTAACACTTTCTAGATGCTGTTGTTTTACAGGACCAAAGGTTTAAATGTAGAAATGCAATATATTGGTGGGATCAGTAATTGTGATCACATTCAATATTACAAGTCCATTTTCTCTTTAAAATTGGAAAGGGCTGTAGTTAAAGAAAAATAAACAAGGATTATTTGTATCATTAATTTTATTACTTAAAATTTTCAGATTAAATGTTAATATTAACATTTGTAATGATAACATAATATTTTCTGAAAAGTCTAGCTTCCACAATTACTTTTAACAAAATACAAAGGTAGTAGTAGGAAGTGAACAATGTTATCTAGTTTTGTGAAAACACAAAATATTGAAAATATCAGGCATTTTTGTTTGGGAATAAGATCTCTTTAAGAGTATGATGGAAGTAATAGATCATCTTCTTAGAAGATTCCTGTGTGCATACACACTAATCTTCCAATCTTCAATCAATGAAAATCACTTTTATGTATGCAGTAGTATGAAATATAGAATCCATAGATTTATGATGACCCAAGATCCTATTATTATTTATTCCCTAAAATTTTTATGCTTACCCACAAGGACTCCAAATCCCCCTTACCCTCCTCTATTTGTTTTCCCTAGCATTTTTCACCATCTAACATACTATATACTTTACTCACATGTATTATGTGTTCATTTTCTGTTTCACTTCCTATAACGCAGCTTCCACCAGGGCAATGATCTTGGTCTGTTATATTCAACAATGCATCTAATAATTTTCTGAAACGAAGCAGTCCCTCATTGCTTCCTGAACCAATAGATTTATGTGACTATATATCTTGTATTAAGAATAAGAATCTGAAATTTGAATTTAAGAAACTTGCATTGAATTGTTGATCTGTATATCTAATTTCATCCTTTCAAAAGTAATACATCATGCATGCTTTTGTAATATTTTAGGATGAAATAGTGAACATATAATCTTATAATAACGATACAATACTTATATTACTCCACAGATTGCTGCCTGATTTAGTAATAGAGTGTGGACACCAAAGCCATCAGTTCCCAGAGGATTATCAAATGTCATGGTCAAGTGTCAGTTTGGATTACAAGTTTCCTTAAGGAGTAAATTGATTTCATATAACTTCATAATGAAAAGAAAAATTTTATCAAAAGTAATCGTAACTCAAATATTATAAATTTTCAATTATACACACACACACAAATACATGCTCAATTACACACACACACACACACACACACACAATTAAATTCTTTTTCCCAATGTATTTTCTCTGGATAATACTTATGTTTTTTGTTTGATTTGTTTATTAATTTTTGCTAGAGTCCAGCTCCAGCAGGCTCGGGGTCCCTCAAGGATGCATGGTGTCAGCGAGAGACTGATGAGAGAGCCAGGAGATTCTTTTTGGTCACCAGGCAGGCATCTCTGCAGTGACTGAGACTCAGCTTTACTTATGGTTAAGTGTATGGGGAACAGCACAGAAGTAGCATTTGCCTTAGACAATGATTTTTGATGACAAATTTCCTTGATATGTAAAAATTTCTCAGAAATAGATTTGTAGAAGACTCATGCATAACCTATATCAATAGTGATTGGTGTAGGTGATTTAGATGTTTACTATATGGGGAAGGAAGGTATCTTTAGCATTCATATACAAACAAGACAATGCTTTTAGCATAGCAAAGGAAAAGTTAGTTCTTTGTGAGCAGGGGTGAATAGCTTTTTTGCTTAAGGGGAAAAACAGGATTCTCAGGAAATGCGATGTTTGCCCCCTTAATCACAAAAGAAGAAGTTCCTATAATAAGTTCCTTCACAAGGTGCAATCAGCATATCAGGGCCAGAATAAGGGGACAAGTCACTCCCGATACCAATCAACAAGGTGCCTTGGGGCTCGTTGCTCAAGCAGAAACAATTGAGTGGGGGGTTGATATTGATCAGCATCTGACAGCAAGAGGTCTTGCAAACCTCCCTTAACCTCACAAGGAGTTTTTTCAACTAGTGAGTTCAGAATGGCGCCCAATAGGTCTTAATTGTTTTATTTTGCTTTCCAGCATTGTGCCCTTTCTCTTATATTTTTGGGCCATTTTTCAATTAGAATATCCAAGTTTCATTACCAAAGGTGAGAAAAAACCAAGAACTAAAAAATCCACTCTAATAACCAAATGCATCATGAAACATACAAATAAAAAAAAGTCTATAACATCACTAGCCAATATATCTTTATCACAGCCACTATTGAGAAGACATACTGATAAAATATAGGAAGATAATTCAGATTTTGTGAGGAAGGTAAAAATGTTCTTACACTTAAGGACTATTCATTAAATTTTAGTACAACAGAATTTTTTTTAGCCAGTGAATGAAAACAGAAGAATGAAGAGTTCTGCTATAATTGTTGTAGAATACTAGCCAAGTCTTGTGCAATTCAATTGGAGGATAAGAAGGGAAGAAATAACAGTTAAAGGGAGCTCATCAAACAGTTGATATTCTTTGTAGGGGAGGGCCTTTTGGTTGTAAGGAGGAAGCAGAAAAATGTCAAAACTGTGTTCATAGCTCCTTCTTCTACAGTGACACAGATCCTGTTAGACACTTCCCACATTGAAATAAATGACTGTGTTCACATTCCAGTGTGCTAGACTAGAACACTTATTGTCCATGGTATGCGCAATTCTTAAAGCTGAGGCCAACTGACTTTAAGAGTAAATGAGTGAATGAATGAAGAATGAATGAGATCTATAAGATCTATGAGTGGTATCCACAGGAAAAGAGTTTTTATGTTTATCTAAAAAAAGAAAATGCTGGGGTGTAAATATTTTACCTAAACTTGCCAATTATACTCTGTCCTACCATTATTCAGTTTCAACTTAAATTTCATCATTATCTTCTCAAATAATTTGCGTTACAAAGACTTAGCTAGAAAGTCTCCCTGAACATTGGAAAAAAGAAAACTGAACACTGAAAGGATTTTTAAAAGAAATAAAAAGTCACCTTGTTCATGTGTTTTCTTTTTTTAAATTTTTTAATGTTTTATTTATTTCTGAGAGAGAGAGACAGCATGAGCAGGGGAGGGTTAGAAAGAGAGGGAGACACAGATTCTGAAAAAAACTCCAGGCTCAGAGCTAGCTGTCAGCACAGAGCCTGATGTGGCTCAAAGTGACAAACCGTGAGATCATGACCTGAGCCAAAGTTGGGTGCTTAACCGACTGAGCCACCCAGGCACCCCTGTTCCTGTTTTCAGGTACCATTGTGATACCATTTTTGTTTGTTTGATTAGACTGTGTATACTACACGAATATGAATATCACAATTGTGATATTAACAATGTTAAATCATTATGTGAATTAACAGGGTATATATCTCCATTTATTCAGGTCATCTTTAATATCCTTTGACAGAGTGACACAATTTGCTGCATAAAGTCTGTAAATAATCTGTATTCAACTAAGAATTATATATTTTATAGTGTTTTTGTTGTGAATGGCAGCATATATTCTGTTGAGTTTTCTAGTTTGTTATTGCTGTATAGAGAAAAGTTCAAAGAAGGCCTAGAAATACAGATTATAACTATTGGAATTTAAGTTAAGGCATAGAGAAAAACAAAAAAAAATATTAGACAATACATTTCATAAAATTATTTAGGATGAAATGCAGAGAAATAAAGATAAGACTACAAGAGGAGAGAGATACCTGGAGGAGAGTGAGGAGAACCAATCTATGGTACAAAGTTCTAGAAGTAAATACTGTAGATACTAGAGGAAGTATTGTATCAAAACCTAGCCAGGAAAGCCCAGGACTGTTCTCGTGGACCTTGGAGAAGTCCAAGAGGGCATAAGATATCAAGGTTAAGGGCATGGACATTAGGTTTGAATCAGTATCAGTTAATGTACAAACTCAGACATTTAATAAAAGAGTGCGTAGCTTTGGATGAAATGTGTTTTTTCTAAAACTCAGTCTCCCCATCTTAAGGGGCATCATGTGAATTCTTAATTTAGACACTGTCATGGTACTCAGTGAAATAATACAAGGGCATTGTTCGGTATTGAGCCTGGCAAATAAGCGCTCAGGGAATGTCGCCACTTATAGGATTCTAGAGGTGTACTGCTACTCATATTAATATAATATACTAATATAATAAGTTAATAATAAGTATATAATTATTTTGTTAATTTATTATTAATTATGTAATGATTAATATATTGTATATATTGATATATTAGTACTAATTGTATTGACATATAGATGCTAAATAATACTCTTAAAACCTGTCATGTGGTTAAATGCAATGTTCTTTAGAGATGAAAACGTTTATCATGCATGTCTAGCACTGCTATCATCTTGGTGGTAGAAAAATGCTAAGTTCCAAAGGCTTTAGTTTAGAGGGTTTAAGAGCTAAAAATTGTGAGGATATAAATGCCAAGAAAGGGAGCACTTTGATAAAAACAAATATTGAAACTTAGATAATTTGTCAAAATGATACAGCTGAGTGGTGAATGAAGCACAGATTCAAACCCATGTCCACCTCTGTACAAATTTCTTTCTCATAAGCCACTATGAGAGGAATTGAGCCATTTAAATGCAGAATACGTGATGGGAAAAAGTATATTCCCCACTAATGTAAAAGAGAAAGAAAGAAGGAAGGGAGAAAAAATATGCTCCGAATAAATTTTAAATAGAAGAAGACTTTGGACATAGTTTGTAACAAAAGTTTAAGATTAATTAATAACAGTTTTAAAATGTCTGGGGAGGACTTAATCAAAACATCTATATTAATCACCTCAAAAAGTACTTCATAATGTTCCATACTTTCTATCATGAGAATAATATTACTTTTTAACTTAAAAATGACCTTTTTTATGTATGATGTAAGAAGGTAATCTAGTTTCATTTTTTGCATGTTGCTGTCCAGTTCCTCCAGCACCATCTGTTAAAGAGCCTGTCTTTTGGGGCGCCTGGGTGGCTTAGTCGGCTAAGCGTCGGACTTTCGCTTAGGTCATGATCTCGCGGTTCGTGGGTTCGAGCCCCGCGTCGGGCTCTGTGCTGGCTGCCAGCTCAGAGCCTGGAGCCTATTTCAGAGTCTGTGTCTCCCTCTCTCTCTGACTCTCCCCTGCTCACGCTGTCTCTCTCTCTCTCTCTCTCTCTCTCTCCTAGAAATAAATAAAAATATTAAAAAAAAAAAAAAGAGCCTGTCTTTTTTCCATTGGATACTCTTTCCCGCTTTGTCAAAGATTAGTTGGCCATACATTTGTGGGTCCAATTCTGAATTCTCTATTCTATTCCATTGGTCTATGTGTCTGTTTTTGTGCCAATACCCTACTGTCTTGATGACGACAGCTTTGTAGTAGAGGCTAACGTCTGGGATGGTGATGCCTCCCGTTTTGGTTTTATTCTTCAATATTACTTTGGCTATTCGGGGTCTTTTGTGGTTCCACAAAAATTTTAGGATAGTTTGTCCTAGCTTTGAGAAGAACGCTGGTGCAATTTTGATTGAGATTCTATTGAATGTGTAGATTGCTTTGGGTAGTAATGATTTTTTAACAATATTTATTCTTCTGATCCATGAGCATGGAATGTTTTCCCATTTCGTTGTGTCATCTTCAATTTCCTTCCTAAGTTTTCTATAGTTTTCATCATACAGATATTTTACATCTTTGGTTACGTTTATTCCCAGGTATTTTGTGTCTATTTCGTGCAATTGTGAATGGGATCAGTTTCTTGATTTCTCTTTCTGTTGCTTCATTATTGCTGTATAAAAATACAACCGATTTCTGTACGTTGATTTTGTACCCTGCGACTTTGCTGAATTCATGGGTCAGTTCTAGAAGGCTTCTGGGGGAGTCTGTCGGGTTTTCTATGGAGAGTATCATGTGGTCTATGAAAAGTGAAAGATTGACTTCATCTTTCCCAATTCTGATGCCTGTTATTTCCTTTTGTTGTCTGACTGCTGATGCTAGGACTTCCAGCACTATGTTAAACAACAGTGGTGAGAGTGGACATCGCTGTCGTGTTCCTGATCTCAGGGGGAAAGCTCTCAGTTTTTCCCCAATTGAGGACGATATTAGCTGTGGGCTTCTCATAAACGGCTTTTATGATGCTTAAATAAGTCCCTTCTATCCCGACTTTCTCGAGGGTCTTCATTAAGAAAGGATGCTGTATCTTGTCAAATGCTTTTTCTGCATCTATCGACAGGATCATATGGTTTTTATCTTTTCTTTTGTTAACGTGATGCATCACATTGATTGATTTGCGAATATTGAACCAGTCCTGTAACACAGGAATGAATCCCACTTGATCATGGTGGATAATTCTTTTTGTATGCTGTTGAATTCAATTTGCAAGTATCTTGTTGAAGATTTTTGCGTCCGTATTCATCAAGGATACTAGCCTGTAGTTCTTTTTTTTTGGCTGGGTCTCAGTCTGGTTTGGAATCAAAGTGATGCTGGTTTTGTAGAGTGAGTCCAGAAGTTTTCCTTCCATTTCTGTTTTATGGGATAGCTTGAGAAGAATGGGTATTAACTCTGATTTAAATGCCTGGTAGAATTCCCCAGGGAAGCCATCTGGCCCAGGGTTCTTACGTGTCGGGAGATTTTTGATAACTGATTCAATTTCTTCACTCGTTATGGGTCTGTTCAAATTTTCTGTCTCTTCCTGTGTGAATTTTGGTAGTGCGTGTGTGTTTAGAAATTTGTCCATTTCTTCTAAGTTGTCCAATTTATTGGCGTATAATTTTTCATAGTATTCGCTGATAATTGCTTGTATTTCTGAGGGATTGGTTGTAATAAATCCATTTTCGGTCGTGATTTTGTCTAGTTGGGTGCTCTTTTCTTTTTGGGAAACCTGCTAGAGGTTTATCAGTTTTGTTTATTAAAAAAAAAAAAACAACTCTTGGATTCATTGATGTGTTCAACTGGTTTTTTGGATTCTATATTGTTTATTTCCGCCCTGACATTTATTATTTCCCTTCTCCTGCAGAGTTTGGAGTGCTCTTGCTGTTCTGCTTCTAGTTCCATTAGGTGCGCTGTTAGATTCTGTATTTGCGCTTTTTCTAGTTTCTTGAAATAGGCCTGGAGTGCAATGTACTTTCCTCTTCGGACTGCCTTTGCTGCATCCCAAAGAGTTTGGATTGTTGTATTTTCATTTTCATTTGTTTCCATATATTTTTAAATTTCTTCTCTAATTGCCTGATTGGCCCGTCCATTGTGTAGTAGGGTGTTCTTTAACCTCCATGTTTTTGGAGGCTTTCCAGACTTTTTCCTGTGATTGATTTCAAGTTTCATAGCATTGTGATCTGAAAGTGTACATGGTATGATCTCAATTCTTTTATATTTATTGACGGCTGCTTTATGTCCACCTATGTGATCTATCTTGGAGACTGTGCCATGCACACTTGAGAGAAAGTGAATTCCACACCCCAGGATATAGAGTTCTAAATATAACTGTCAAATCCATCTGGTCCAATGTGTCTTTCAGGTCCACTGTTTCTTGAGTGATTTTCTGCCTAGTTGATCTATCCATTGCTGTAAGTGGAGTATTAAAGTCCCCTGCTATTAGCACATTCTTATCCATAAGATTGTTTCTGTTTGTGATGAATTGTTTTATGTATTTGGGTGATTCCGTATTCGGTGCATAGACATTGTTAGCTCTTCCTGATGGATGGATCCTGTAATTATTATACAATGCCCTTCTTCATCCCCTGTTACTGCCTTTACTTCAAAGTTCAGGTTGACCTATATAAGTATGGCTTATACTCCATATTTTCTTTTGACTTCCAGTAGCATGATATATATTTCTCCATCCCCTTACTTTCAATCTGAAGGTTTTCTCACGTCTAATATGAGTCTTTTGTAGACAGCAAATAGATGGATTTTTTTTTATCCATTCTGATACCCTATGTCTTTTGATTGGAGCATTTAGTCCATTTACATTCAGTATTATTATTGAAAAAATAAGGGTTTAGAGTCATTGTGTTCTCTGTAGGACGCATGCTTATAGTGGTGTCCCTGGTACCTTGTGTTCCTTGCAACATTTCCCTCATAGAGTCCCCCTCAGGATTTCTTGTAGGGCTGGTTTAGTGGTGACGAATCCCTTCAATTTTTGTTTGTTTGGGGAAATCTTTATCTCTCCTTCTATTCTGAATGACAGTCTTGCTGGATACAGGATTCTTGGCTGCATTTTTTTTTTTTTTCTGTTCATCACAGTGAGGATTTGCTGCCATTCCTTTCTGGCCTGCCAAGTTTCAGTAGATAGGTCTGCAACTACTCTGATAGGTCTCCCTTTGTATGTTAGGGCCCTTTTATCCCAACTTCTTTCAGAATCCTCTTTGTCCTTATATTTTGCCAGTTTCACTAGGATATGTCGTGCAGAAGATAGATTCAAGATACGTCCGAGGGGAGTTCTCTGTGCCTCTTGGATTTCAGTGTCCATTTCCTTCCCCAGATTGGGGATGTTCTCAGCTGTAATTTGTTCAAGTACCCCTTCAGCTGTTTTTTTTTTTTTTCCTCTTCTTCTTCTTCTGGAATTCCTATGATATGAGTATGTTCCATTTGATTGTGTCACTCAGTTCTCAATTTCCCCTTTCGTGCTCCTGAATCAATTGATCTCTTCTTTACTTGGCTTCCTCTTTTTTTTTAATCATTGTGTCTTCTAATTCACCTATTCTCCTCTCTACCTCTTCAATCCGTGCTTTGGACGTCTCCATTTTATTATGCACCTCATTTATAGTATTTTTTTAATCCATCACAACTTTTTTTAAGGTCCATAGTCTTTGTAGCAATAGCATCTCTGGCGTCTTTCATGACTTTTTCAATCCTAGAGATTAATTTTATGACTATTGTTCTAAATTCTTGGTCAGTTATGTTGCTTATATCTGTTTTGAGCAATTCTTTAGCTATCATTTCTTCCTGGAATTTCTTTAGAGGAGAGTTCTTCTGTTTTGGCATTTTGGCTAGCTTTCTGTCTCTTGTAAGTTTTGAAAGCTTGTTATGCTCTCTGCAGCACCTGCGAGTTCTGCTATGTTAAAGGAGGCTCTTTGACTGTTAATGGCCTATCTGTTCAGGAAGTGTTCTTTTAATGGCCCTTGGTCTCTTTTGAAAAGACTGTACAGAGAAGGGGCTACACACGGCCTATCTAATTCTGCTGAGCCCTATTTGTAATCAAGAGAAGAGAGAATAGGGGTCGAAAACAACAAGATAAAAGTTATTTTAGGAGGAAAACGTTTATTTAATGAGTTCCATGGGTCACTGTCTTCCCCCATAGTAACTCTGTAGGACTTACAGCAGATTGTTGGTGAGCAAGACAAGGGAACAGGGAGGTACTGTTCAACTACAGAGTGTTATCTCTGCTTCATTTTCACTGCTACCAACTTTATCCAAGACTACATACCCATGGCTTCATGCACTATAACTGGAATTTCTTGCTTCATAAATTGTCAAATGAGAATGAATCTTCTTGGCAACTATAATTTGTGATTATTATCAAAATATTTTTATTAACGATTAATTTAATCGTTATAAATCGTAATAAAATTTTTTCTTAACAAATTCTGTCTCAACATGTTTGCTTCTGCCCAGGCATATCATCTCAGAATAACCCCTTGCCATCTAATATATTTTTTTGTAGGGACAAGTAAGATAATGGTGTACATTTTTTTAAAAAGTATCCTATCTGCCTACTCTTATTTACAAGAGAAGTCAAGAGGGGGATTATTCTTGGATATGCTTATCCAAATTTCCTTGTATTGTCCTGAAGCCCCAACACACATTATATGCTTAATTTTTTCCTCCCTTGAAAATAAAACGATGGAAATAACATGATTGTCACTTATAGTTTTCAAATATATCTGACATCATCATCTCTTTCAGAGTTGTAATAAGATATATTTGCCCAAAAGTTGTACAGTCTTGCTATTTCTGTTCAAACAAACGCTGCCAAGAAGCTCTTCCTTACTGAACTCAAATGATATCAAAGGACTTGTGGTTAAATGTCTTATCTGGTAATCATTTTTGCTGTTAGAGAGATTAGAAAGGGCTTATTATATTTCTTTAAAAAAAAAAAACAGAATTAAGGTCTGAGCAAAACCTTTTGTGTCCTACCAACACCCAAGTTTGTTAGGGTTGGAAGTCCAAATTTGCTCTAATATACGATAAAAGTTCTCATAACCAGAAAAGTAAAGGTAATTTTGTATTATATGAATTATGACCAGTACTATTTTGAATATGAAAAAATAAAGACAGTAAAGCCTTGGTTCACAAGCATAATTTGTCCTGGAAACATGCTTTAATCCAAAGTACTTGTCTATCAAACTTCCCCATAATAAATAATGGAAACGCAGATGATTTGTTCCACAACCCAAAGTTATTCATATAAAAATCATTACAATACTGTATTTTCATACAAAATGGTAAAGAACATACAAAGTATAAAGAAAAATAAATTAACCTGTATTTATGTTTGAAAACCTTCGTAGCTGGTGAAGAGACAAGAAAAAAAGCGGTTATTGTGTAAGATGAGTTTCATTATGGCTAACGCATGTTGACTACTCTACAGTATTAATAAGCTCTTGTCATATGCTCTATTTAATGTAACTGGCAATAAGGCAGCAGAGGAAAGGGTCTATATCTTCAGGCAGCTGACCTAGAATGAAGCAAAGCATTCCTAAACTTCCTCTTGTATGGAAAAGCAAAGGACTGACCATAGGTGCTTTGAAGTGACAAAAAAGACACCAGTGCCAGTTGTGGACACCTTCCAATGTTTTGAAAAATCACTGATTTCTGCCAAATACCATGGCCTGAGACAGAGCATCGGAGCATGGGAGATGATCACCCACAATTCCACAGAGAAATAAAGAGAGAGACTCAAAGAAAGAGAGAGAGAGAACCATTGGCTCAGTTGTCGTGTGACATTTGGCATCCTGTACTCCTTGTATTGCAAGACATCACTTGTTTCTCAAGTTAAAATTTATCAGAAATATCTACTTGTCCTGCAGAACACTTGTAGAAAAAGTTACTTGCATTCCAAGTATCTATAGGATACTTGGTTCTGAAACTTATGCATGTCATATCCCAGATATGCAACATCAGTCCCATGAGAAAGAAAACACTTCAATGAAGTAACCCACAGAAACGAGATTCAAGCCAGGGAAAGCCACATGTAGGCCAAGATTTTTCAAACCTTCTTCCTCATGCTGAAGCTTTCAGGTCCTTGACAATAATACATGTGTCTCTTGCCAGGCACCCAAGCATCTCTCTCCCCTCTTTGGTCATGAGTATCTCTAGAATTCTGTTTGAGTGCCAACAATGTGAGTGAAGAATGAACCTGGCTGGCATGCTCACAACGACCAAATTTTGTTGACCTCTCTTTAATCCAATACATTGTTCTACTCTTAACTTAGAATAAATGACACATTTGCTTTCTACACATTAATTAGTGAGATGCCTTACTAGACATATTTCTAGAAGGCCAGAGAAACTGGCTTCTAATCCATATGGAATAATCCACAGGTGAATTTCTTCCAGGTAGACCACAACCTTTCTAGAATATAATCTTTTATATTTTCATATATAGTCTTTACATATAATTGTATGTATTTGGATTCTTCAGAGTAGACCAAAGAGAAAATCTGGGCTGCAAGGCTTAGTTACAGATGTGGGATGGTACTATGCTTACCACTGGTGGTCCATGACCTACATCTTCTGAGAGCAGAACCCACTGTGGTCCCTGATTAATTTATGAATTGTGCTTTTGTTCACCGAAGGCCTGGTCTAGGGCAGTGCCTGTGCTCACTGTAAATATGGTATCTAAGAACTAGGAAAAAGAAAAAGAAAACATGGTAACACATAATGCATATATGGTAAGGAGGCACCACAGTCCAGAGTAAGAGCTCTGGGAGTCACTATCCTGGGCTTGAATCCCAACTAAGCCACCACCACCTGTGTGACCTGAGGAATGGTCTAAATTATAAATGTTGTTTTGCCAAACTCCTCAGAAGGAAAAAGCAAGAATCTGCCTGCCAGGAAGGAAGGTCTTGGGGCGCAGCATCCAGTCATGTTAGGGTTTGGCGACTGCTTGGAAACTGCCGCTGTCTTGGAGGGCGATGCTGAAAGCCTGGACAACCCTAGCGAAGATGCAGCTGGCTCCAAGCCTCGCATGGAAGCAGAGAGGGTTGGGGGCAGCGGGCCACTCCCTCACAGCATTAGGAGCACCCCAGTACTCGTCTTTCTTGGGGGAAAGGTTGGTGACGCACAATGAGGACCTGAGGGGCCCAATAATCACCGCACTCCCCTCCAGTCCCCACATAGTGGCCTTACTGGTTGTATACACTTGCCAAGCCGTGCACTGTCCACGGGTAGCAGGCAGCCTATACCCCGCCACCGGCTACCGGAAGTCCCAGCCACTCCAGCCTGACAGGCGGGGCTTTGGGGCCTCCACTTTGCCCTGTATTGTGGTCTCTTGCCGTGCTGCACATGCGTGCCCTTCTTTGTGACGTGTTCTAGGGATGTGTCACTAAGGCCAGGCTGGACCATTCAGGCTCAGTGCCTGTTCGACCTTGAGAGGAGTCAGAAGCTCTGGAGGGGCTTTCCAGCTTTTAGACTCCCAACCTTTGGAAGTCTAAAAGAGATCGTTCTCTTTTAGATCTTGAGATCGTTCGGCCCACAACCAGCTCAATAGGGGCAATCTCCTTAGGAAGAGTCTACCTTTCCCACTCCACTGCTGCCGTCCCCTACCTGGCCTTGATCGGCCCCTGGTCCTTCCTGCCTGTGACTCCCATTCACCATCTGCGGGGCCACCCCGCTGCTCCTTCACCTGCCCTGGACCCTGGGCGCAGGCTCTTTCACCGGAATAGCGGGCCTTTTCCAGTCAGTTTATATGTCGAGCTGAGGAGGCGATACCCCGTCCAACAGTCTGCATGTATCTCTCTGAGCATCCTCCCCTTGGTGAACTGGAGTAACCCACCGAAAAAACCTGTGCTGTCTTCTCGTAATTCAATGATGTTTGGGCACTCCAGAGCCATAAGAATCCCTCCTCCCAGACGCAAATTAACTCTCCAGCGTTTGCCACCTGAGACTGGAGAGGGGGGCTACAGAGCAGTCCAATCCAGGTATCTCCCACTTCTGTGCCTAAATGGGAGGGAGGAGAAAGCCCAAAAAGAACCCACAGAAAAGACGGAGGAACCTGTAGAGACCAAAGGGCTGAATGGTGGGAACAGAGCCCCCCATAGCTACGGGGATATGGTTAATATCTAGTCCCCTAGAGACCAGTGGACTTCTCAGTTCCCAGCAGTCCCGCCTTGCAACTTTGGACCTCCATCCTAATCCTCCAGAAGACAATCTGAGGAAGATAAGCCACTAGGCTCTGATTAACTCCTCCCCTGAAGGCCAAGTAGTCACCTCGTCACATGGCCCTGCCAGAGATGCCGTGCCTCATTCAGATGCAGCCTTGCTCTCTGACCAAGCCCCATGTTGCCCCTACTGCAGGAGACATCAACCAAGGAAGTGTCTGGTGAAAACCATCAGTCTTCTGAGAGCACAGACCTATCCAGGTAGGAGATTCGAGGTGGTGAGGCTTCAGGCGTGAGGTCAACAAAGGAAGTGTCCAGTGAAAATCATCAGCTTGTTGGCAGTAAAGAGAAATAGGCTAAGGAGATTTTAGGCATCTCATGAAGGAGCTCCTTGACCCCTGTAGCTGCCAGCGATAGGCCCACAAATGGAAGAGATCCATGCCACCTTGTCTAATTTTACCCCTACCTCCTAAGCTTCCTTGCATAGCTCTGGACAAAAACCTGAACACTGTGAAGAATACCAAATGTCAGAGGAACAACATCTTGGGGACAGAAGAGACATCAAATCAGACTGCTCGGACCCTCTGCCTGCCCCTGCATTCTCCGTACTTGCAACAGAGACTGCTGCCTGTCTGCCTTCAGGTATTAACACTGTGCAAGTCCCTACTACTACAGCGGACTTGGCTGACCAATCTTCCAGGCCCCCAAGCCTATTTGTTCCTCCATCTTTACCACCAAGTGTTGCTGTTTCCACTAGCTTTTCCCTTGAAGGTTCTGGTGTCACCTCCACTCCAGTAGGCAAGCCCCCTGCAAACTGCAACTCAGCTTCTGACAGTGAAGCCATGGACTTCATCTCAGGCTTCCATCATCTATTCCTCCCTTGTCTCCAGGGACATGTGCCACTTTACATAGTGCTTCCTGGTTCTGAGAAGACACCATCCAGTAGCAGTACTGTTGTGGCCCAGGTAGCATTTGTACTCCATGCTAGTTCCAGCTTAAATCTAGGCACTGAAGGCCCACCCATATATCCAGTTAGTGAAGCAGTGGGCGGAAATGCAGCATGCCCACAGGTGGAGACTCTACAGTCTCCATGACCTATAAGTGTACTGGGGGCTCATCCAGGCAAAGAAAATGTCCCCCATCTGAATGTGTTGTCATCCTGGAGAAGAGGTGCCAGTCAGGAGATCAGGCAGCCTCCCTTTTAATCTGAGCAGCTAGGGGATAACCGTCAAAAACCCAGGTGGGAGACGGACATGCTCCTCCAAGGGATGGAGTTTCAGCTGTTCCTGGTACCTATAACCCATCTATACAAAGTAAACCTGACCCACATGAAAGAGCCACCACTCTGGATAAGAGAGGTGTGTCAGGAGACATGTCAGTCTCCTCCTCAAATCTGAGCAGCAGGAGCCAACTGTCAACAACTTAGGTGGTGGAGTCGTGGGAGATGGCACAGTCCTCCCAGAGACGGAGACTCAGCTGTTCCTGGCACCCGTAAGCGGTCCCAGGATTCATCTACACAAAAACAAATCACTCCGGGTGGAAGAGCCACTGTGTTGGAGAAGATACATGTGTCAAGGGACTTGTGTGTTCACTAGAAACAGATTCCCTGCAGCTTGCCGGGCCACACGGCCTCAGTCACAGTTGCAAGTGGCAGCACCACTTGTGGTTCCACATTCCTTCCCAGTAACGGTGGTCCACCTGCCCAGCATACTGTCAGTAAGCATGGAGGGGACAAGGTTATTCTCACGACGGTAGGTCCTGGTACTCTTGCTTCACAGCAGAATAATTGTGGAGGACCCAAGGCAGACCCAGTAAGAGCTGTAGCAGGTGTAGACATTATCATATCTATGATGGCAGGCCTCTATGTCACAGACTCATCTACACCAAGTAAACTAGACCCATGTGAATGAGCCACCACTCTGGACAAAAGAGGTGTGTCAGGAGGCATGGAAATCTCCTCCTCAAATCTGAGTAGTAAGGGGCCAACCGTCAAAAACCCAGGTGGTGGAGTAGTGGGAGAGGGCCACACTGTTCCCAGGGATGGAGACTCAGCTGTTCTTTGTTCCCATAAACGTACTGCAACCCTTCTACACAAGTGAGCTTGACCCACATGAAAGAGGCACTAATCTGGGGGAAAAAATTTGTGTCAGAAGACATGGCAGTCTCCTCTTCAAATCCAAGCAGCAGGGAGCCAACCGTCAACAACTCAGGTGGTGGAGTAGTGGGAGACTGCCACGCTGTTTCCAGAGATGGAGACTCAGCTGTTCCTGGTGCCCGTAAGTGTTCCTGGGACTTATCAACACAAAAACAAATTGTTCCATGTGGGAGAACCTCTATGTTGGAGAAGACACGTGTGTCAAGAGACGTGTGTGTTCACTAGACACAGAGCCCCTGCAGCTTGCCGGCCCACACTCTCTCAGTTGCAGTTGCAAGTGGCAGCATCAACTCTGTCCTTGGACCCACTTGAAGTTCCATGTTCCTTCCCAGTAACGGTGGTCCACCTGCCCAGCAAACAGTCAGTAAGCATGGAGGGCACAAGGACATTCCCAGGATGGTAGGACCTGGTATTCTTGCTTCAGAGCAGAGTAATTGTGGAGAACCCACTGCAGATACAGCAAGAGCTGTAGCAGATGTAGACACTATCACGTCTATGATGGCAGGTCTCTCTGTCAGCANCCAAGAACTCTGGGAGCTCACTTACCTCTAACACAGGTGGTGCTCCGGGGAAGAACCCCATGCCTGCTATGACTGGATACACTTACGGTCCCTCATCCACACACAGCGCATGTGCCCCCAGTAAGCACAGTGCTGGTCATGCGATGGAGGATAGCACCATGAAATTTTAAACAGAAGTTGGGCTCATCCTAGTCAGGTACTCCTCTGAAGGAGCAACCACTGTGTTTATCCTGATCAACTGTACTTGTGCTCTGGGCATGACTAGAGCACCTTCATAAACTGCCTAGGGCTTCATCATAGAAGTCTTTCTCTTGTCATGAATCTCAACAAATAAGGACCAAATATTCCTCTACCAATTGTATATAACCGGAAATGGATTTTGTTGCACCAGAAAGGGGCCCAACCCCTTTAAGTGAAACTTAACCTGATCTCTTCATACAGCAAGTGTGTACATTGTGTGCACATGTGTATTTTTGTGTTGTGCATGTGTGTGTTTTGGAGGGTGAGGAGGCACATGATCCCCAGGTTAGAACTACTCCAGAACAACATGAGATTCAAGAATTTCCAATGGTGGAAAATAGAAGATAGCTGCATGAGTCATCAACTGTGCGATCCCTGGTGTGACCGTGAACCCGGCTGACCCAAGCTCCTGGCCAGTTTTCTCTGGTCTTGGAACCAGCAGGACACCACTGCTGTCTGTAGTGGTTTCCCCAACCTATTCGCCTCGATGGGCTTTTATCATTCCCACATTGTGTACTTATACACATATGTGTATAAAACTTCGTTCTTATTAATCTGCCTTCACTCGTGTGTCTTTTTGACTCAGCAGTAGAGAAAAAATTAACCTGTGTGAAAGGTGATGGGTTGAGCCAGACTTAAGGCTGCAGAATTTCCCATGTCACAGTGACTGGGGTGTGGAAGTGGCTACATGTTCTACCTGCATGCGCTGACGTCTGCAGTCTGCATTTTGAGTGTAAGGGATGACAGTCCAGGAGGAAGTAAGGTACAAAGGAGGGAGAGATGAGGTGACTCACCCTTGCCTCTTCCCTCTGTTTTGCTCTTCTCTCACCCCGCTCTGACCTTACTAGAGGCTACATAACCCGTGATGTGTCAAAGGAAACAACTCAATGATTTTGTTTTCTTAAAGAAATGTTTAAATGTTTTCTTGTATGTCTTAATATTTAATTTAGGATTAGACCAATCATTCATACACATTCTCTTATCACCCAGGGAGGATAGATTTGAGCAGGGAGGAACGAAGGAAGAAAGAGTACATACCTGCTCTGTAATTGCTGGAAATTTCAGTTTCTTTGCATTCATTGTGCTGCTTAAATGCAGTAGAAGAGATCCTCTTTAGTAACTGGCCCGGCTCTGATCTAAATCACTAAAGTATCAAACCACACAGGTTAGAATTGTGCCCAGTTCTGGTTGACCCTAGACTTTTTTTTTTCTGGATCTCCACTGGACTTAAAAAAGGCAAAATTCTTGACTGTGTGGAGTCTACATTCTAGGTACAGGGGAGCAGAAATACAAACATGCAAATTATCTAATAGGTTAGCCATTAACTAATGTTATGGAGAATAAAGCAGCATATGGAACATTGAGATTATAGGCAGAATAACAGCGTTCAATTTAAATGGTGAACAGGATAAGCCTCACTAGGAAGGTGGGATTTGAACAGGCTAGAAGGAGGTGAATGAAACAAATGTCTGAGGAAAGAGCATTCCAGATAACTGGAATAATCACTGAAAAAGCTCAGAGGAAAGGTACCTGATATCAGCAAGGAGCAACTATAAACTAATATGCCTGAAATAAAGTCAGGAAAGGGAAGTGAGAGAGGAGGACGAGAAGATGTGGGTTGAATTCCCTGCACCATTTATTGGTTGCACAATGACAAACAGTAGAGCCATCTTTCAAGTGTCTCGGTGAACTCAATGCTTTTTCCATTGCCTATTTACCTTGCAAGATTTTGAGACGGCCAAAATAAAATAAGATAAGGAATTAATATAAATCATTGTTGTTATTTTGTTCTATAAATAAGGATAGATGCATAGTTCATAGATACATACATACAAACATATATACATACATACATGGATGGAGATAGGAGATCTATATATCTACACTTAATGAGTTTCTTAGGCAATAATGATTCAGTTGCCTTCACCAGGCAATTCGAATAGGAGATACCATTTTAAAGGAGCATAAAAGTGCCTATTTTTATGAAGTAAACACATGGAAAACTATGATAACAGAGCCTAAAAATGCACTGCATTGCTCCTGCTCTGTGACTGCAGAGAATCACCTGTCCTTTGTAGTCAGAACTGCCTCTCAGAAGCAAGGTTGAAATGCAGTTTGCTTCTAATAGTTCTGCACCCTCTCTCAGCCATGCCTGGTAATATTAACAGAGACAACTTTTAAACATTCATAGCTGCTGATTTTTTTTAAGCCTTCAAGCTAAGAGTTATAGCCTGACAAGACAAACATTTAACAAATATGTGATAGATGTAAAGAAGATTTTGAATTTCATATGTATTCAAATATTTATTTTTGAGAGAGAGCACGATTTGGGAGGGGCTGAGAGACAGGGACACAGAGGATATGAAGCAGGCTCTGAGCTACAGCAGAGAGCCCAATGCGGAGCTCGAACTCAAACCGTGAGATCATAACCTAAGGCGACGTTGGACACCCAACTGACTGAGCCACCCAAGTGCCACTTGAATTTCATGTTCTGATGCACTTACACAGTAGAAGCAATTTCTATTTTTTAAATTTGTTTTAATGTTTATTTTGGGAGAGGTCCAGAGAGAGGGGGACACAGAATCTGAAGAAGTCTCCAGGCTGTGAGCCATCAGCATAGAACCCGACATGGGTCTCAAACGCACGATCATGATGTTAGCTGAAGTTGGACGCTTAATTACTGAGCCACCCAGGCGCCCCCTAGAAACAATTTCTAAATGAACAGAAATATTTTATTGGTATGAAAATAATACATAAACATAATAGCAACTTGAATCATATTGAACTGTAGCCCTTTTCTCCTGAGTTCCCGTCTCCAGAGACGGTTTTTTGCTCCTTTGATGTCATCCCCTCAATTCTAAACATTATGCTTATCTTGGTGTATCATGACATACTCATTTTAAACAATATTTTTACCACTCTATCATGATGGAGGAAGACAAAACTCAACTCCCCCTATTTTCCCTCCCTCTTCCTTTCCAATATGTCATATTTAATTAATTTGGCTGCTTCTCTCTTGTAACTTCATGTAACTTTGCTGACTCTATTGGTGAGGGAAGTGGTAGCACAGGGCTAAAAGCACTGGTCCTGGAGATGGACTCCTTGAATTAGAATCCTTGTTCTTCAACTTTTATTAGCTCTGTACCCCTGTGAAATTTCCACATCCTACCCGTGCCCATTGTTTTCTCATCCATAAACAAGGAGAAAGGATTCCTCGCAACCTTATGGGGTTGCTTGTGATAATGCAACTAAGAATACATTGGTAGCCTTTAGTGTCTAACACACAGGAGAGCTCAAGAAACACTAGCAGTTATTATTTATATATTGTGTTATTAACTTTCACCTTTATCTCATGATTCTCTCAGTGCATGAGGCTGTGCTTTGTAGCCCCTCTGCCTTTCCTTTCTCCTCGTACAAATCACCTTCTGTGAATACATGCTTGCTCTTATTTGTGCTGTTAGCATTTACATTTTGCCATACAGGTGTAGCAAACTGTTCTGTGTTTCATCCACAGCTTGGCTCTAAGGGTTGAAAACCAATAAGCTGTATTGAGAAAATATCGTTTAGTCCTGGGGAAAATAGTGTGATTGGATTGTATTTCCTACTCTGACAGTATAGTGCTCCTTCTTGTCTTTAATATTAGTTGTTCAAAATCATGCTACAGTTTAGTTGGGTTTATGCTTCTCACATATTTTAAATTATTTTTCCTAACATTTGAACTATTTCTCCCTTTTAATTCTTACACTATTTGCACATTAAAAATATTTCATTTTCAAGTCTGATATTATTATGTTTACTTGGCTGTGTCCCTTCCTTTTCTAGAATGCTTGCACCTCTCCTCCTCAGTTTGGAAGCTATAACAGGGAAAGATATGATCCAAGAAGAAAGGGGAAGAGAAGGACTCCTCAGACTGCCTTTAGGCTAGGCCAAAAGTGCTCACTAGTCACTAATTATGAAAAATGCATAATTCTGGCTCCAAAATCTTAATTGGGTGGCTTTGTAGGAGAAACAACAATATGGATTTCAGCCAGTAATCCAGATAGTCCACATTCCACATTGTACCAAACACTGGACTAGGCCTTAAGTGAGAGCTCGCCAAAGGCTCTAAACATTTTATAAGATTAAAAATTTTGTATAGCATTTTGGGCTAAAAGTTTTAGCAATAACCAGGACATTTTCCCTACATCTATTCTTCAAAAACCAAAAGGTAGCTTTTGAAAATTTTCAGTAGTTCAGACTCCCGGATGGATGTCTTTCTTGCCCTAAATATGTTCATTTTAGAGATCTAGAAACTACCTGACTGTGATAAACCTGCTCAGGCCCTTCCTGACTGAATCCCTGCTAAGATCCTGGGGTGATGTGATATAACCAGGCTTCCTGGCAGCAGTTCATACCTGAGCTGGAAATGTTCTTTTTAGCAGTCTCAAAGACAGAACGTTGCCCTCAGACACCCCTTCCAGGGAGGAGAACTGAGGCTTGCATAATCAAACAGGTGCTAAGAATTAGAGCCACGACATGGATCTCTAGATATGGTTTGAGGCTGCTGCTGTAAGGAGGGCAACCAAAGAAAGCAAGACAAAGTCCATCCTGAAAACTCATCTCTCTCATGTAAATAGTGCCTTTGTCTTAAATCCATGCTAAGGTGGACATCAGAGACTTTCTTAGAAGTAGATTTTCATAGCGTGGAAGACACATGAAAGTTAACGGGCAAAGCAATGAGGGTGGGAGGACTTAAGGTAAAGGGTATCAAACAGAACCTCAAGTTTCTTATTTTTCTCTGGACTAAACCCAGGTTCTGTCGTATAGAAATTTGGAAACACTGAGGTGAAACACCTTAACTCACCATATGGATAAACATTGAAAACTATTTTCCTGGATAGAAATATCTTTGTGTTTCCCTTGAAAAGACTTACATTGATTTCACCAAATACATATCTTGAAGTTATGACAGAAAGCTGAGAATTTACATGTTTGAACTTTGCATTTATCGTTGCTGGTAAGCACATTTGTAGTGCTCGCACTGTGACTAGCACTATTCTAATGACTTAGCAAATATCAACTCACTTCTTTTCACAATAGCAGTAGGTATCACTCTTAATATCCACTTCTGGGGGAAACCAGAGAGGTTAAATAGCTTGTCTAACGTCACACAGTAAGTAGATGGCAAAACCCAAGATTTGAAACCTGGCCATCTAGACTTTTTTCACTTTGCTGTGTTACCTTATTAAAAGTCGTGTTTAGGGGAAAGACTAAGATTTCAAGAATGAACTAAAAGCAAAAGGGAGAAAGGAGAAAATGAATGACAGCAGAAACTGAAGAGGAGCTACATTCAGAAATTTCTGGTAATGAATCATAGAAATAATAAGGTGCTGGTTGGGATGTTCATTTAAGAGAGCACCTGAATCTACTGAGAAATGACTTGGTTTTCTTTAAAGTTCAGAAAGACTGGTTGAATGAAGAGTAATGAAAATAAAACGTAGAAAGGAAAATAATAATGTGACTTAAGTGAGGAGAAGGAATCTTTCCCCTCTAGGAATTAGGAGACACGTGGGGTTGTGGGGGAGTAGAGAGATCTTCCTAGCAGTGTCTAGGCATTTTTACCAGGATGAAGATGGACAAAAATGCTGACCATTGGGGCTGAGTGGGTGGCTCAGTCAGCTAAGCTTCGGACTTCAGCTCAGGCCATGGTCACACAGTTTGTGGGTTTGAACCCCACCATAGGCTCTGTGCTGACAGTTCAGAGCCTGGAGACTGCTTTAGATTCTGTCTCCCTCTCTGTTTTCCCTCCCCCATGGTCACTGTCTCTCTCTGCTTCTCGAAAGTAACTAAAACAGTAAAAAATATATATTAAAAAAATGGTGACCATTGTACTTGTTTCAATGATCCCTCAAACCAAACTTCAATTTCAAAGCAGGACATAAATTTTATAGCATCCTTACTGTGTGTTAGACGCATTACTAAGTGTATTACCAGTTACACATTTTTAAAAAGCTTATTAATTTTGAAAGTGGGGTGGGGCAAATAGGGAGAAGGAGAATCCCAAGCAGACCTTGTGCTATCAACATGGAGCCCAGTGCAGGGCTTGAACTCACAAACCACCAGTCCCACATTTTCTCTGGAGTAACAGTTCTGTGAGGTATGAGTTGCCTAAGGCTGCTGTAACAAGTCACCACAAACTTGGTGGCTTAAAACACATTTATTCTCTTAGAATTCTCCAAGTCAGGGATCCAAAACTATTCTTTCTAGACGGAAATCAGGAGTTGGCAGGGCCGTGCTCCCTCTAGAAGCTCCATTTCCTTACTTTTTCTAGCTTCTGGTGGCTGCTACCATTCCTTGCTTTTGGCCACAATAATCTGATCCCTGTTTCATGAACACATTCTCTTTAATTATAGTAAAAATCTCCTTCTGCTTTTCTTATAGAACACTTGGGATTACTTTTGGGACCCATCAGATAATCCAAAATAATATCTCCACCTTAAGATCCTTAACAGTTCCATCTACAAGATCCCTTTTGCCCTTTAAGGTGACATTCTCAGGTCCTGGTCATTTTGGACATGGTCATTTTGGACAAGGTTATTATTTTCCTAAGATGCAGGAAAAAATGTTTAGGAAAGTAGTTTGTCCCAAGGCCTTATAATGTTTCAGAGTGGCAATTTAAATTCTAGCATGCTCAGGCACCTGGGTGGCTCAGTCAGTTAAGCATCTGACTTCAGCTCAGGTCACGACCTCGCCAGTTCACGGGTTTGAGCCCCCGTTTGGAGGTCTTTGCTGACAGCTCAGAGCGTGGAGCCTGCTTCACATTCTGTGTCACCCCTGTCTCCTTTCCCCTCTGTCCCTCTCCTGCTCATGCTTTCTCTCTCTCTCTCTCTCAAAAATATTATACCACTCTGAAAAGGAGGGCTTAACCATTACCCTGACTCACTGAATCTCTCTTGCTTATGTAGAGTCTAGAAACCTGAATGTACAGTCTAAAAAAAGGCTATTCTGGCATAAACTTCAAATAGCAAAAAGAAAATCTCAAGAGGTTCAGAAGTTTAGTTCAGAGAGGCAACCAGAAATCCAGATGATTACCTGACACTGGAAGGACTCGCTTGATATGTAAACAGAGTTGTAAATCTCACAAGATTACATCATCTTCCTGCTATTAATTGGCAATCCCATAAGAATAGCCTCCCTTAAACATACTGATAATATGCTTCACACCTTAATATTCAGCGGCCTATGTTTTGGCTAAATGAGCTTCAGAAGAAATAAAAAAGAAACTTGTGGTTTAGTTCCATCTACTTTGGAGCCTCCGGTTAAATAATCTGCTTCTGCTGTGCTCTGTCTTCTTATCATCTGTAAAATGGAGGCAGCTTGAAAACCACAGTCACAGAAACTATGTACAGTTTTATGCACAGTTGCCTTCATTTGTTTAGAGTACCAGTAACATTTAAACTAGAACTCAAAGAGTACACATGCTATTTTGGATCATCTAGGACAAAACTCTGTCAAAATAAAGAACAGGAAAGAGGCCCAAAACAACTATGATTTTCCCAAGGGGACACATTATTTTATGGTAGATCAGGGATCAGAACGCTAATATCATTGATCCCAGTCCATTGTTCTTTAATTGCATTTTGAACAATACAGAGAAATAAAACTTCTGTTTTATATGTAACCAGTGCAGGACTTAGCAAGATTGGAATTTGAGCACTGCATATTAAGAAGAATCTGGAAAATTCTTTTTTTTTCTTTTTTTCCAAAAAATTTTTTAACAGTTATTCATTTTTGAGAGAGACAGAGCACAAGTCAAGGAGGCAGAGAGGGAGGGAGACACAGAATCCGAAGCAGACTCCAGGCTTTGAGCTGTTAGAACAGAGTCTGATGAGGTGTTTGAACCCATGGACCTTGAGATCATGACCTGAGCTCAAGTCAGCCACTTAACCCACTCAGCCACCCAGGTACCCCAAATCTGGTAAAAATCTTAAAACTAAGTCAGATATATACTAGATACATGGAAAACAGTGGTACCTGAAGATGATTCTACAGGAAGAGCAAAAGGAGTAGTTGATGGTGTGTATGGGCTGCAGTTACAAAAAGGATAGGTGAGGTCTTGTTTCCCAGCACTTTGGAGGTTCCATCCCAAGACAAAATATTAAAAGAAAATAAACATTTGAATTAGGTCATATTTAATTCTACATGTCCATGTAAGCCAACAATATCCCAGGTAACATCTACATTGTCATTTAGTTTCTATCTTGAGTTTTCATTTCTATAAGTCTTTCCAAACACAAGACAGAGGTTGGAGAAAGGTATATGGGAGATGGCAGAGATGAAATAAGCCCATTTCACATACCATGAAAATTAAGATCCAAACAAATTCTTCATAGCTGAAAATGACCAAACAATTTTCATTTTATGGCAAGGCTTCTGGAAAAATCATGCTGAATGACCCATAATTACCCAAATGTCCCTTATCTATTTCAATACATATCACTATATATTATAGGACTTCTGAGGGGCAGGGAAACATATCCTGGCTACACATCTCCGTGCCCATAATGCAGACAAGATGGTCTCAAACCAACCTGAGGACGTTAGAGCCCACTTTTTCATTACTAATATTAATAGGGGACGAAACTTCATATGCTTTTGCTTGTACAACCTAAGTCAATTGTGCATTAAAATGGACGGTCCATAAATAAATCTGTAGTGTAGGCATCATTGGATGCTGAAAGTATTTTTGTGGGTTTTATTCATGTCATGCATTTCTACGGAGGATCTACTCAAAAACTCTGAGTCTAGTTTGACATTTACAACGAAATTATCAGGTAACCTTGAGCAAAGTGAGCTCATCATTATAAGGGAAGGATATTAATACTTTCTATCCCTACTTTGAGGGTCTCTTGTAAAGTATCAAATAAAGGAACAGAGTGGTATATGAATGCACATATTTTCATTGACAGCTGTACACACTTGAAGATAACTTTACAGAATGCAGTATAAAAATTTTGATGATACGTATCTCAAAACTAGTCCCCAGTTCTCCCATTAAAACTTCATAAATTAATGAACACCTGGGGAGGCAAGATAGTGGAGACGTAGGGAGCTCCATACTTTCTGCATGCCAGCAACATAGAGGGGAGGGAGCCCCCTCCGCAGAGAACAGAAGAGAGATGAAGAAAAGAGAAAGAGTGGCTGAAACTGCTCATAGAACTGTCCCCGGAGAAGAGACAACTTCGGCCTGGGATGGAGAAAAATCCTATCATCCCATCTCTAACTGCAGGGCATTCAGAGAGAGATCCTAGAACCAGGAGAGACTGATCCCTACTCCCCTTACATGATCCCAGGCTATGAAGCAGCCTGGCCTGTGGGATTACATTTTGGGCAGTATCGTTAAAAAGTGCAGACAAAGATCTGGAAATGACACAGAGCTTGGGACATAGAACATGGCCCACCTTGGCTAAGCCTGCAGCACAGGAAGATTGGACCCAAAAGAGTGATTTGCAATGCTTGGTTCGAGAAGAACTGCAGTGCCTCCAGTTTTCTCCCCACAACCACCAAGGTGGGGCCTCAGGGATTGACATGAGAGACCCGCAGTGGAGGCGAGACCTGCCTACACCAAACCATGCTCATTCACGCTGGAAAGCTGCTTTTTAGTTTTAACGGAGCACAGGATGCATTGCTGTGATGAGCTCTAGATTCATTTTTTCTATTCAGATATATTTTCCTTTATCTCATTCTTATCTCCACCCTCCACTGAAATGGGCACTCTGGTCATTTGTTTACTTAAATAGTCACATTTAATCCATTCTCTTAATGCATATCCTACACCTCCCTCCTTACCTTCCTTTCTCTCTCTCTCTCTGGAATAATCAGATTATATAGTTTCTTTGGGTAACATTATCTTCGTTTCTTTCTCCTCACCTTCTACCAAATTCTCCTCTTTTTCTCTCTGAACTAAGCATTTTAGTCTCTATGCCTGGTCAATATTCAATTTCACTTTGTCCGCACCCCTGTAATTTCTCTTTGTATATACTCTTCCATCAACACTGCCTCCACCTTGCTCTTTATTTGTATCTGGAATTTCTGGTTTTATGCTTTTAGACTGTCGTTTGTCTTTTGTTGTTTTTTTCCACTTTTTTTCCCCCTTTCAGTTTGCTTCTTTGTTTGATTTGCCTGTGCATTTGCGTTTTTTTTCTTTCCTGTGTGTTTGTCTGTCTGTTTTCATTTTCAGGGCTACCTCAAGAAACAAGACAAAGTATACATGGTGGAAATCCCAAATATCACTGTGAGCAGGGAAAAAACAATAAGCAAAGGGACAACAAGAGAGGCCAAGGGTCACCATTAAAAGAACACTTCCTGAACAGATAGGCCATGGACAGTCAATGAGCCTCCTTTAATAAAGCAAAACTCACAGGTGTAGAGCATAACAAGCTTTCAAAACTTACAAGAGACAGAAAGCTAGCCAAAATGCCAAAACAGAAGAACTCTCCTCTAAAGAAATTCCAGGAAGAAATGACAGCTAAAGAATTGCTCAAAACAGATATAAGCAACATAACTGACCAAGAATTTAGAACAATAGTCATAAAATTAATCTCTAGGATTGAAAAAGTGGGGATAGTGAGAATATGGGCCCTAAAAGTTAACTGTTTGCCCAAGCCCAGTGGCAGCACATATGTGGCAGAATATCATTTTCCCTTTCTCCTTGGCTCTATTGCTTATCATACCATGGACCTTTCAGGTACTGAATCAGCACTTGGGCAGTGACTCCTTCAAAACACTCAAGAAAGGGGATATTTATCCCCACCTTTGAAGAGAGGACTCTCAAATAATTTTTTGACATATTTTCAAATGACTACTGTCTTTTTATTATTTGCATACAAGTGTAGAGAAAAATTAAAGTGCTATGTATAGAGAGGTAATTTAAAGAATAATCCCACAGTTCATTTTTGGAATACAGGAGAGCAACATGATTAATTTGTACTAGTTCTAAATTGTACCAGTTACAAATTAATAGTTAATTCATTTGACTAGTTGCAAAATAATAATTAAAACAACTTTTCAAGTTTAGAATATTTTAGCCAAACTCTTTCAACTTATAATTTGGATTAAATATTACTATGCTACATTGAATATTTAACTCAAACCTATTTCTGTACTCAGAACCCTGTAGAATACCAGACTGCTATAGATTGTGTTAGTACCTACATACATGAACAAATACATCCCAAAGTAGGAACAGGTATAATTAGTGATGTAGCAGACCATATTACATACTTAATACTGTCTGTTCTGGTAAGCAAATACAAAAAAATTGGGGTGGATTTAAGGCAAAATCATATTATATTTTAGAGGAACAAAATACAATCCTGTAAAATCTGATTTCTAAGAAAGCTAATTGAAATTTTTTAGGGTCACTAAAATACTGAAGTGTTGCGTGTATAACAATTTTTAGAAAAAACATCTTTAATCTTAATTCATGGCTTTTGTGTATCAGCTTTATAGGCATGAAGGAAAACAATAAGATGTTAACAAAAATATCAGTTATGATATCGAGGAAAATTGTGTTGTTTTGTCAACTCAGCTAATGTAGTATTTGGCATACTATATTCTATTCTGTATGCTATTTTCCTTCCAAAATTTTCAACTATCTCTATATCTTTCCCTCTATATCTTGTGCATTTGTTTCTTCCTGTCCACTTGTACTACTGAACTGAAACTATCTTCTCCACTATCATCAATGATACATCTTTTTATTTTTTTAGTTTTCACAATTGATCATTTTACTTTTCCTATTTTTTGAGTTTTCAGCACTGTTGACTACCTCTCTGCCTTTATAAAATTCTTTCTCACCTTAGTTTTTGCCACTCTACAGTATTTTTACTTTTGATAATTCTCTAAGGATGCATATTTCTGTAATCATCATGTTGAATAATCAATACTCAAGGGTTATCATCCTAAAGTAACTTTAGTAGTTTTTTTTTTTTTTACTTCCTTTTATGGTTAATCTGTGGTTTACTTCTTTATTCTTAAATGGAATTTAAGCCATTTTTCATGGTTTAATTGCTTTCAAGTATAAAATGCTATTAAATCAGTACAATTAATATGCCTTTATCTATTATAGTGATAAGCATTTTCATTTATTTATTTTTTTAACTTTATGTATTTTCGCGCGAGAGACTGTAAGTGGGGGATGGTCAGAGAGAGAGAAAGAGAGAGAGAGAATTCCAAGCAGGTTCCACACTGGCAGTGTGGAGCCTGACACAGGTCTTGAACCCACGAACTGTCAGTTCATGACATGAGCCAAAGTTGGGCACTCAACCGAGACACCCAAGTGCCCCTGATGAACATTTTAACCTTGATTAAGGTTCTATCTTTTTCGCTTTCTCCTTTAAATGGGCTGATACCCTTCAATGAGGGAGTTTACATGTGTTTGTTTTTGCCTATGTATGCTTTTGATCTTCCTCCTTGCCTTCCGCCCTCCATGTTAGAGCCAGGCGGATGTTTAAGGGCCTATTCCCTGTCTCTCATTATCTCCCTTAGGTTTTCAAAGACTAGGAGCTTCTCACCTACCGCTACTTTGACACAAGTCAATGCATTTCCATTCCTGCTAATTACTTTGTTCTTAGTCCTAAAGCCTTCTTTCTCTGACCCACCCAATTTATTCATAGCAGAATAGTCTTGCCAAAATAATGGATCACAATTTTTATTCATGACTAAGGTTGTATACTTACTTGTGTGATTTGTGATTTATATCTTATAACAATTATATTTTTGAAAGATATTTTAAATTAAGGGCAAAACGTGTTTTATATTTCTTTGTGTCCAAATGTTTAGAGTGAATTTAAGCTAATAATAGTTCAAGGGACTATCTAATTTTTATACATAGTCCCATTAGGCTATTTAGATACCAGTTTAAAGAATATGGACTGTAAAGTCTTTAATGTTTAACCACATCCTAGATAACATTTTTTTTGGCTTTTTGTTTGTCACTGTATCATCTAAAAAAACCTTACAATCAATCACTTCTTCTACATTTCGTAAGTCTTAGAAAAATGAGGCTAACATCATAAATGATATATGAGGTGATGTTTTAAAAATATTTTTGTGTAGGGGCGCCTGGGTGGCTTAGTCGGTTAAGCGTCCGACTTTCGCTTGGGTCATGATCTCGCGGTTCGTGGGTTCAAGCCCCACGTAGGGCTCTGTGCTGACTGCCAGCCTAGAGCCTGGAGCCTGTTTCAGTCTGTGACTCCCCCTCTCTCTGACCCTCCCCTGCTCACGCTGTCTCTCTCTCTCTCCTAGAAATTAAAAAAAAAACATTAAAAAAATATTTTTGTTTATTAACAATAACAGTTGACCTCTCTAAATAAAAGTGAACAATGGGAAAAATATAGTATGATATTATCCCTCCAAGAACCATTAAGAAAATACAAAAAGTACTTCTGAATAGTTTATTGAATATGTAATAGTGTTAACATATAATCATGTGTAATGTGTAGAACACGCAGACAAGAATTATTCTACTGGCATGGTATTTATTTTTACTCCAAAAATATTCACTAGAGAAACCTCTAATATTACCAACTTTTTAAGTTGTTATTAATATTAAGATAAACACTATATAAATTGATATTCATTAAACATCAATATTATAATAAACAATGTACATATACGTATTCCTTGGTCCATGAATATATGTACCATAGTTATTCTGTTTTTTCCTAGTTAAATGCAAGCTTTTTCAAAGAATATATGTGCTCATGGGTTAACGAACATTCCGAAGAGAATAATTTTTTGCAATAGATGATAATAGAAATAATGTTTTGCGTTAACTCCATAGATGGCCCATTTTGAGAACTGACAAAGCACTATAACACTGGTATCTAAGGAAATATATCTAATTCATTTATCTTTAAATACTTGTCTTTTATATATTTTTTATCTATTTCATTATAGTCTTCTTTGTGCTGAAAACAATCCATAATAAGCTGACAGTTTTAATGCAGCAGGGATACTATAGAATTTTAGTAACTACTTCATTAACTACTGTCCATTGTTCATGATAGCATTATAGTGCTATTCTGCATACCAGGCCAATAGTCAGCCAAGACCCCAACCACCTGTACTCAGGTTGCAGGTATCTTAGGTTGCTGGGAAGTAGATGTCTTCTTCGGGTAATGAAAAAGGTACTGAAGTCCTGTAGGATGTCACCCTTCCTGCACGGTGAGTTGGTGGGGTGCTGGGTTATGTTGAGGAAGGGATGAGTTCTCCAGGTAACAATTACATGTCTTCAACAAAGGCTAATGATCAGAGAGAAAATGACTAAACTTCCCCAATGACCTTAACCTTGGCTCTCCCCTGGTTTTGCTTTTAGGACAGAGCTCTCACTTAGGAAAATCATCTCCACTCTTGAGAATGTTCTCTGTGAATGTCTCCATACTCAATCTCTTGGCATTTGTCCTTCACAATCTTGTAATCTGGAGTGACTCTCTCTCTCACATACTCAATTCCCTCAGAGGTATTCCTTCTTGCCACAACCCCCTTTATCATATTCTCTCTCATAGGAAGTCTTTAATGGACTATTAATATCCAAGCCACAACAACAAAACCATGTCTCCCTTTCTTTAAGGAGAACGATAGTTCAATATTCAAACCTTTGCAGAGGTGCATACAGATATAATATTACATACACACTCATGTGTGCATACACATATTTGTATTCCTTGTCCCCTCTGCAGTGGAGAAACTGAAGTTAATATTTTTTCTATAACCATGTTTATGAAGATGGGTGATTTCACTAGTGCTACTATGCATCTCCCAACTGTTCACTATAGAAGTAAAAATAAAAAGAGAAATCTTTAGTTGCAGTAGCTGGATAGATTTATTCTCTAAATCTTTTTATTATCAGCAGCAGCGTCATAGCTGATATTTGGTGTATACTTACTTTGAGCCAGGACTTTTATACACAACTTTACATGCATTTTTATTAGTTAGTCCTTGTAATCAAGTATAAACTCTGTATCTCCATTTGGAGTAATTGGGTCTTAAAAGAGGAATTTCAATATTATATGCAAAAAATGTATGTTCAGTCCTGAGGCAAAAATTTATCCAATTATATATTTTTTTAATTTTTAATTTTTTACTGTTTATTTATTTGAGAGAGAGAGAGAGAGAGAGAGAGAGAGAGAATCCCAAGCAGGTTCTGCACTGTCAGGGCAGAACACAGCATAGGGCTCAAACTCACAAACATGAGGGGCACCTGGGTGACTCAGTCAGTTTAGAGACAGACTTCAGCTCAGGTCACTATTGCACAGTCTGTGAGCTCAAGCCCCTTGTCAGGCTCTGTGCTGATAGCTTGGAGCCTGCTTTGGATTCTATGTCTCTCTCTCTCTTTGCCTCTCCCCTGTTCTCTCTCTCTCTCTCTCTCTCTCAAAATTAAATAAACATTAAAAAAATTGTAAACAAACTCACAAAACGTGAGGTCATGACCTGAGCAGAAATCAAGAATTGGAAGCTTAACAAGCAGAGCCACCCACGTGACCCTCAAAATTTATTCGATTTTATTTTTTATATATTACTAATAAAGTTGACCATTTTATGATGTTTATTGGTCATTTGAAGCAATACATGCCATCTCATCCTTCTTATTTCTAGGCCATTGGCGTAATATTTATTCCTAAAGATTTAAAATGTTGAAAATTATGTAATAGTGAGGAAAAATACAATAGTTTTACTTGATATGTGATTAGTTCTTAATATTTGAGAGTAAAAACATCACAGCATAGTAGCATATAGCATATAACTTCCCTAAAATCTTTTAAAAATGTATACATTTCTTCCATAGAAAAATTTGAAGTTTTTGATTACAGATATATTTACTTTTCCCCCCCATTTATTTCCTAATATGTGTTTTCTTTTACAAATGTTTTTGTTAATTTAAATATGGTGACATGGTCTCCTTTTATCTGTTTTAAATATAGGACAAGTAATGCTGATTTGTAGCAATTTAGACAAGTTGTGTGTTTCTGATTTGTCAGTAAGCCCATGGAAAATAGAATATATTCTTAGGTAATTAATCAGAGCTCTAAGACAACATTCAACACACAGTGTTCCAGTGATATTTCAAAATGTTTAACAGCATTAGATAGCTTTTGAAGTAATTATGACTAGTATTCACAAATACAGCGCTAAGATTTATGTGTCAGTGGATTTTTCTTTTTTGAATCTAAAGTACCATGAGCTGTGAGACAAATCATTATTTTTATGGAGTTTTACAAAGAAAAAAAACAACTAAATTATCCCATTGGGTGTGCATCTTGATTTTAAAGATGTTAAAATTTGAAAAACAACATATGGTAAACACATGTAGCCGTAATTGTTACTATTGGCAGATATATGAAGTGGTGTTTATGAGCAACAGAAATAGGCACAAACACACAGAGCTAATGGGAGTAGAATCTGGTACATTCTTCCTGGAGGTGATTTTGGGAATGGCAATCCAGAGTTGTAAAACCATTCATATCTTTTGACTCTGTAATTCCTCTTAACCAAAAGAATCAGTGAATGATGTGCAAATATTTAGAAGCAACTTCTACATGTTAGGGTCTGTTTAAGCATTTGGGATATGTTAAATGAGGGAACAAAAATCCCTGACTGTTGTAAAACTCACATTCTAGTAGAGTAGAGAAAATGATCATATCATATAGCACCTTGAATAAAATTCTTTATAGAACAGTATTTGTTGTATGGTTCTAATTTGTAAATGTATTTTAACATGTAAAAACATTGCAAACACCCCACAGTAAGTGATTGGCATAATGTATTTTGCCAATTGGATTTTATTTCCATGTAGATTTTATTTTATACATTTTAATCAGACTTGATTATTAAAAATGTAAATAACTTACATGGTGGTGTTTCAGTTTTACTGGCCAATCTATATGGATTCTATTTTTATTTGCTTGTGTAAATCTTTAGTTCTCAAAACAGCCTTTATGAGATCATGAGCCTTGAGAGGCCAAGACTGCATAAGTGAGATTCTGTTTAGTATGCATAGACTCCATGATTCTTAAAGTGGGGTGTCCTGATCAGCAGCATCAACAACCTTTGAGAACTGGTTAAAATACAAATTTGGGTACTCTATACCTCACCTAATGAATCAGAAGCTCTGGGGGAATGGGCCATTTATCTTTGGATGATTGAGCCATTCTGATGTGTTCTGAAGTTTGAGAGGCACTGTAGTAACTTATACTCAATTGGAAAGAAGAAAACCAATGCTTGTTGAGCATCTACCAAGAATCAGTCACCATAGTGGCCATTTCAACTGAATTACTCCATATAAATTCAAATAGCATACAAGAATGTATCATTAGCAGACTCCTTTCCTAACTAGATCTATGCCCTTGGGCAAGTTATTTAGCTGCTCTTTTTCTCAGTTAATTTATCTACAAAATAGATATAATAGAAGTGCCCTATGACTTTGGATCATTAGGAGTATTAATTAAATTGACTAGTGTATGAAAAATTCTAGAACACTTGTAATTCTTATGTGATTGTGATCATTATTATTATTATTGTCAATTATAATTGTTATTACTGCAGCCTCAGTAAGTTAAATAACTCACCAGATGCCATACAACAAAAATTTAATCTTAGGTTTGATACGGCTTGAATCTGTTTCTAAGTTTGTCTTTCTCTAAAGGAAGGTCTGTTTTTCCTCCCTTTCCCTACTGTGTATGATTCTTATTTGTAACATACACTTTATCTCCTATATACACATACATTTCCTCCTCCTTTATTAACATTCATATGATAGACTGGGCTTGTTAACTAAACATCATGAGAAGGATTAATGCTTTATATTTCCCAATATCTGATATTATATTTAGACATATAATAGATACTTAATACTTTTAATTGATGAGGAAGAAGAAATCTGTGCTAAATCTTTCTTCAAATGTTAGTAAGGTGGAATAAGTATGCTATGATGGTGAAATTGGAGATTAAAGAACAAAATTAAATAAAAATATTTTCCCTCCATTTTTCATAGGCATATGTCAGAATAGCCTACATATATAAACAAGGTTATAAACTTACATGTATCCTTTCACTTATTAATGTTCAATCTATCTAGTAGAAGTGGTATAGAAATAAGCAAATATTCATGTTTTTTTGTAATTAAATAAAAAGAAAGACAGAAACCAGGTATTAAGTAGTTGAAAGAAATGTGTTGTACCTCATATAATTGTGGGAAATAATGTTGTATCCTGAGACCAAATAAATTATCTTTAATATATTCTGTATAGTTTTTATATTGAGCGATTGACAATTAGAATAAATAAAAATGTTTAATAAAATATCTTCAACATTAAAAATAACAGATGCTTTGATACACAAAACTCAACCCATATAATTTTACTACTTATGCATAACCACATAATAATCCCCACTATGACAATTATATTAGATTTTTATTGTATTAAATATTCATTGAGCCTATGTATTTCTCAAATATTATATTCTCCTTTGATGATAGGATGTTTAGACAACCAACCCTCATGGCTACAGAATGCAATATAAAATGTAACTAGTGGCTGAGTTGAGTGATGCTTCTGTGATTTGAGGAGAAAATGAAAAGTAAGATACGCAAGACTAATAAACAAATAAACAACAGCCAGACCATATATGATAATAGCGCTCTGATCAATAAGCCTAGAAAGACATATCACAGCCTCTAAAGCAGTTAGATCAGAATGGTCAGGCAATCTAGTGAGTACAGGACATTTTCAGGAGAATGAGAGCCAGTTTCCTTAATTTTCATTCTCCACTCCTTTCCTCATACTTCTGTCTGCTAACAAACCAGAGAAAGCCAAATAGGCTCCCAAAATCAATCATAGGATATTCTCCTTGTAGTTAGCCCACTCCAGCTTTTCCAGGCTAATAGCCTCCATTCAGAGCATACCTGAAACTTTCCCCTTTATTCACTACAAAACTCTTTGAGCTGAGGCAAGTATTGTTTTCGATATAACACCCAAACCAAAGACAAGAAAGGCAGAACGTAAATAAATGGGACTACATCAAACTAAACAGCTTCTGAACAGCCAAGAAAGCCATTAGCAAAATGAAAGGGCAACCTACATATTGGGAAAAGTATTTGCAAACCATTTATTTGGTAAATGTATATCCCATATATAAAAGAACTCATAACTTGATAAACATAATGAAACAAATCTGATTTTTAAATAGGCAAAGATTCCTGGGTGGCTCAGTTGGTTAAGTGTGCAACTTTAGCCTAGGTCATGATTTTACAGTTCATGAGTTCGAGCCCCACATCGGGTTCGGTGCTGACAATGCAAGGCCGCTTGGAATTCTCTCTCACCTTCTCTCTCTGAACCTCCTCTCTTTCTGAACCTCTGCGCTCTCTCGCTCTCTCTCTCTCTCTCCCTCCCTCCCTCCTTTTCCTTCCCTCGCCCTCCCTCTCCCTCTCCCGCCTCCTCTCCTTCTGTCCCTCTCTTCCATTCTCTCTCTCTCTCTCAAATAAAAGAAAATAGGCAGAGGAGCTGATTAGACATTTTTCCAAAGAAGAACTACAAATAACCAACAGATACGTGAAAAGATGCTCAACATCACTAAAGAAAATCAAACTTCACTGATATATTACCTCACACTGGTTAGAATGGACATATTAAAAAAGACAAGAGATAACATGTGTTGGCAAAATATGGTGGAGAAAGAATCCTTGTGTGTCATTGTATGAATGTAAATTGATACAACTACTATGAAAAATAAGACAGAAGTTTCTCAAAAAATTAAAACCAGAATGACCATGTGACCCAGAAATCCCATTTCTAGGTATATCTCCAATGGATATAAAACTGAATGAAGCTCCAAAGCTGATTTGAGCTACTGTAAGAGTTGAAGCAAAACAAAAATTAATGTTGCTATAGTAACCAATTAATTCACATAAAGGTTAAGCCAATCCTGTGAACTTTAACACATTCTTACAGATTCTCCAGTATAAGCATCTCCAGTAACTGAAGAATCATTACATGATGCTGGGAGTTACATTTAATTTACATTTCTTATCAAATGTGGACGTATCTATAGCATAGCAACATTTTTCTTTTTTTATAATTTTATTTTATTTTAAATTCCAGTATCATTAACATACATTCTCCATGAGTATCAGGTGTAAAATATTGTGAATTCATTCAAACTTTTATGACAATATTATTATTTTTTTAACTTTACAAATTAGTGTGGCTGAATGTCAACTTAGGAAAATTATGATGGTGTCATTCATGGAAAGTTTGGAGGATCTCTTTATTGACCAGGCACATCAACAGGAAACATTTTTTAATGTTTATTTATTTATTTATTTTGAGAGAGAGAGAAAGAGAGAGAATGAGAATCCCAAGTAGACTGCAAAGTTATCAAAGGCACCACTCACTGCCAACAGGCTAAAACACAAATTTCAGCTTATAATGTTTACTGGGAAATTTTTGTTTTTCTAATATTAAATTGTGTTATTAAGTAGTTTTCAAATAACTTCCCATCATATAATAAAATCCTCACAGAAGTCCTGGATGGTAATAATTGGTCTCGGTGTTAGTTAATTCACAAACAGCTCCTTTCCTCAGTAGGTTGTATATTATGGAAGACAGGTCGTTTTCTGTATTGTCATTTTTATTTCACCTAACCTGTACAAACATGTTAATGAATAGTAGGAAATTAATAAATTCAGCTGAATTAGAGTTCCCGAAGAATATACTACACAATTTTCTAGCACAGTAAAATGTATCCAAATTCTTTAAGATTAAATTAAACTAATAATGTAATATAAGGCACATACATGTTTTTAATAACATTTTTTGAGATATATTTACATACCTTTAAAATTCATTTTTTGTATAAATTTTTAAAGAGCACACTTTAGTGGATTTTGTATATTTGACATTGTACAAACACCATCTAATTTTAGAATGTTTTTATTATCCAAAGAGAAATTCTGTACCCATTAGCAGTCATTCACATTCTTCTCATCTTTGGTCCCTAAAATCCCTCAATCTACTTTCTGTCTCTATAGAATATATTTCTTGCTCACATGCAAGGGATAACTCTTCCAAGCCTGAGATGACACTCCCTATTGTCAGGACAGTCTTCTCCCATTTTAGTACTCTGCTTCAGAGAACAGAGCAAGGAGGTGAGGGTAGTCTGTTAGATAAAAAATAAATGTGGGAGCTCCAGGTCTTTGTTCTGTATTCTAGCTAGAAATTAATCCTTAGACAAGGATACTCTCTACATTCAGCCACACTTTCTAGAAGTCACTCAGTCTGCTTGCATATACATGCTTTGCCAGGACTTAGTCTCATAACACCAAGTCTGGGTCATAATCTTATTCCAGAAGGCCAGGAACCTCACTAAAATCAGTGGTTCTCTTACCAAAAACAATATTATATGAATAAGGGATAACTATAATGCTCTGCCATAACATTAAACCCTCTTGAACTTAATGAAGTTTATTAGGTTGAAATTTGAAACATCTAAAAAGCAATCCTTACAAAAGTACATAGACTATTATGGTAGAGCATCTAGTGGTTTTTGATAGTGGCAACAAAATATTGTATCTCATTAAATGCAATATCACTAATCTGGGTTTAAAATCTGTGAGACTAGACCATATTTTTATTATCATTTTAACCTCACATTTTGGTATAATAGTGCCTGTCACATAGTTGGTCAATATATATCTGTTGGATAGACAAATTCATTACTAAATTAATAATGCAAAGTTATATTATATATGCATATATAATATATATATATATATATATATATTTGTAGTTACACAACAGATTTACATAGATTAACTAATCATGGGAGGAGATGATACTTCCAAAACCCGTCCCTGCCTGTCACTCCAATTTCCCTAGGATTTAAGAAAGAAATGATCTTTGAAAAAAATGCTTTGAAGGTAATGATTTAGGTATTGGAAATGACATTGAGAAAGTATGGATAGTCCTGGGCTGAGGTGAAATCTATCACCTAAATATAGGAAAGTTTCCTTCCTAAGGGCCTATTCATGATCATTTCTTTATTGGACCACTTAGGTATTCTTTAGTTATTTATTGGGAGTTTGTAATATGCCAAGTTTCACTGAAACAGCCAATTTTTTTTCCAAACATGTTGCCTATAATTATAATAAGAGTTGTGTTTCTGAGATGATAAGCTTGGCAGTCTTAAAAGAAGTGAGAGTTCAAAGTTGTTTTTTTACACATTATTTGCATTTTTCTAAATGAATAGAAGGCTATCTGGTTTTCCAAGTAAGCGTTTCTGATAACCCCTACCAAAATTGTGCATATATTACGTTACATTTACATATTTTGTAAAATCTCATGCATTCTCAAATTTATTGGCAGAAAATTCTAGAAATCAGCATGTCTGCTAAATAATGCATAATTTTAGTTTAACACTTAATGAGCTAGAGACTGAGGAGCTGTAACTACCTACAATTAATGACATTGTAAGACTATTTGCTATTCTTACAGATTTTTTATTTGAAAATTAGGGTGTAGTCATAACTCTACTTTAAGAAGTTGAAGTTTTAGGTTTCTCTCTAAATGAAATAAAAGGAAAGCCTCTAATTTCTTTCACAACTTCCTCCCCATTAGAAGAATCAGAATGTCTAAGCTGCATCATATGAGGGAGTTTGTGTTTGAAACTCAACTCTGCCTTTTTCTTACTCTGTGCTCTTGAGCACGTTTATTAAGTTTTCTAGTAAAAGTTCTTATTTATGTGATAAGGGTGATTGTGATATCTATTAGAACTGATATAGGAATTAAATGAGATGAATTTATAGCACTTACCATACTTCCTGACACAGTTTATTTTCAATAAATGCTAACTATTATTACTACCTAGGACCAACCAACCAAGGTGATGGTAGACACACATTACATGTGTATTTACATGTGCATGATGCCAAACCTGAAAAAAAGAAGTAAATACGTGCATTGAAATACTGCTTTTAAGAATACTGCAAAAGGAGAGGTGCCTGAGTGGCTCAGTCGATTAAAGGTCCAACTTCGGCTCAGACCATGATCTCATGGTTTGTGGGTTTGAGCCCCGAGTCAGGAGATGTGTGCTGACAGCTCAGAGCCTGGAGCCTGATTCAAATTATGTGCCTCCTTCTCTTTTCCCCCTCACCTGATTGCACCCTGTCCCTCTCTCAAAAATAAATAAACATTAAAATAAAACTTTAAAATAAATAATTTAAAATAGAATACTGCAAAATGATCTAATATCATGTAGAGACTACTATGAAATGATTCATACCACAATCTCTGAGGCCATGATCTCTGTGTTTAGGGAAAAAAAAAGAAGAAGAAGAAAGGAAGAAACGAGGAAGGAAAGAAAGAAGGAAGGATGGGAGGGAGGGAGGGAGGGAGGAAGGAAGGAAGGAAGGAAGGAAGGAAGGAAGGAAGGAAAGAAAGAAAGAAAGAAAGAAAGAAAGAAAGAAAGAAAGAAAGAAAGAAAGAAAGAAAGAAAGGGAAAGAAAAATAAAGGAGAGTTCAGTTCATCTAGAAAACAGAGATTTGTTTGTAATAATTAAATGAGTTAATTCATACAAAATAGGCATTTAGACCAGTGCATAACATATACTATATATTATGTATACATTATCTGTTAATATTATCCTACCTTGATATATGAATTAATTGGGATTCTAGACTTAATTAAACTAGGGTTGAATTTTGACTCCACAATATATTACCAGTTGGAGTTTATTTAGCAACTCTTAGCTTCCAGTCTCTTATCTGAAAATATGGAAAATAATCTTTAATACAGGAGACTTTTATGAATATCAACATAAGATACATGATGAAGAGTGTAGAAATCTTAGCACTGTACTATTTAACTATTGCTTATTAACTATGATTTCCCTAAACTTATCAAACTAATCTTTAAAATTATTTACTATTATTTAAAATTATTTATAAATATTTAAAATAATTTCACAACTTTTAGGATTCCAGATAATTTTAAAATTCAACTTCCTCTAGCTTCTTTCAAAATATAGAATTCCTGTCAAAAGTAAGTCAGGAAAAGAGAACACTAATTCTTTTTAGCATCAGAGAAAATCACCACTTGAAATGCTAATTCATTAATTTCTTCAAATTCTGAGACACATTTCTGATAAATGTACTCATTAATAACATTAATTTATAGAAATATTAATCCAAGTAATACTTTTTAAAAATTGTTAATGTTTTAAAAAATCTAATGTAATTTTATTTCTGAGAGAGAGACAGCATGAGCAGGGGAGGGTCAGAGAGAGAGGGAGACACAGAATCTAAAACGGGCTCCAGGCTCTGAGCTATCTATCAGCACAGAGCCTGATGCTGGGCTCAAACCCATTAACTGTGAGATCATGACCTAAGCCAAAGTCGGACACTTAAACGACTGAGCCACCCAGGTGCCCCAAGATTTCTGCAGTACTTTGACAGCTATGTAGACATATGATAGGTCGGGGATATTAGAATTTCAGATATACCAAAAGTGCAATTTTGTTGTGATCTGCTAACTTCATCAGCATAAATTCTTTCTGAATGGTTATCCTTACATGGACAAGTAGTAGAAATGAAAGGAGTATATCTGATCATATCTATTTACTAGAATCTTATCTATGAAATAAAATTTCCTGTAATGCATCAATGAGAAAACTCTAACATAGTGCTAATGTCACTGATAGCTTAATTACTGATCCATCACTATAAGCTTTTCCCTAAAAATAGTTCTCTTTACCACATCTTGTTAAAATTTATTTTCTCCCCTTTAACTGTCCTAATATTCAGTATTCTTGCCTGAGTAGGCCATGTAAATCATTTTTTAAAAGTAGAGTGAAGCTTGGGTGAGCCATATTTCTGCTTTGGCTTTCTTATATGCCTAAAATCACCTCTTTGGCTTGGCTTTGGCTTTGAAGACCAACTAGCCAAATGTGATCAACATCATTTCTTAAATCCCAGCATTTGCACATGGGTAGTGACATATAGTCTGCGGGTCTAACATATCTACTCAATATAACAATGTCCATAATCCAAACAAGGATGTTCTTTGGACTTACTGTTATTATCTAAATATTCACATTTAGCTATAGATAAACATCCTACATGTAACTGGAAGATATAAATTCCCTTATGTGCTTTTTATGTTGAAATTCTATTATTCAGTTAAAACTTTAGCTTAATATTGCAGATATGCAACATAGTGCCTGCAGGAGTAATCTAGCATCCAATAGTGCTACATGAAATTATTGTTCTTGCATTATAATGTGAAACCTTAGGGGCGCCTGGGTGGCTCAGTTGGTTATGTGACCGACTCTGGCTCAGGTCATGATCTCACGGTTGTTGGGCTTGAGCCCCATGGGGCTCTGTGCTGACAGGTAGCTCAGAGCCTGGAGCCTGCTTGAGATTCTGTAGCCCCCTCCCTCTCTGACCATCCCCTGCTCACGCTGTCTCTCTCTCTCTCTCATTCTCTCTCTCTCAGAAATAAATAAAACATTAAAAAAAAGAAACTTTAAAGCTTGACTTTAAATCTTTAATAATAAGGGGCGCCTGTGTGGCTCAGTTGGCTTGCACTTTGGGCTCTGTGCTGACAGCTCAGAGCCTGGAGCCTGTTTCAGATTCTGTGTGTCCCTCTCTCTCTCTTCCTCTCCCCAGCTAGTGCTCTGCCTCAAAAATAAATAAGCGTTAAAAAATTTAAAAAAATCTTTAATAATAAAATAGTAAAAACAATTAAAAATTTTAATATAGGTAGCCCAGGCACTCATTTTACAATGATAATATTTTGCTTCAGCCAAAAATAGATTCTAACATTTAACCTTTTTACATTTACCCTCAATTTAAGTTCATGCACCTCTTGATAAAAACAGAGAGCAGAGGGGAAGGTCTTGATATAATTTATTGATTGACTTGAAGTATAAGCATTCAGATCACAGTAGATTCTTGGGAAAAGCTTCCTCCTTAGCAAGTATCAGTAGAAAGCAAATTTTTTTTTAACGTTTATTTGTTTACTTTGAGAGATAGGGTGAGAGAGAATCCCAAGCAGGCTCAACACTCAGCTTGTAGCCAGATGTGGGGCTCAGTCTCACAACCCTGAGATCATGACCTGAGCCAAAATCAAGAATCAGGTGCTTAACCGACTGAGCCATCCAGGTGCCCCAAGAGTAGATATTTTGAAGTCATTTTCTCATTTCTTGTTCCTGCAGGGAAAATTAAAGCAGAATGCAGTAGAAAATGAATAGCATGTTCACGTGGTTAATCTCTGTGCACTGGAATTTGTCAAAGGAGTAGGTGGGACAGACACCCATGGTAGGCTGGGAAGCAGTGTCTACCCACTTGGGAACAAGGAGAACTGGAATAATGGCCAATGCCTGGAGTGACATACAATGACTGAGAATCAAAGACTCAGAATGAAGTCAAGTCCTTGCCACCAGTTAGTCCAGTGACTTTGAAATTTAAAAAAAAAAATTTAATGTTTATTTGTCTTTTGAGAGACAGAGACAGAGTATGAGCATGTGAGGGGCAGAAAGAGGTCTCAGCACAGATCCCCACATGGGGCTTGAACCTCTGAACCACCAAATCATGACCTGATCTGAAGTTAGATGCTTAACTGACTGAACCACCCAGGTGCCCAATTCAGTGACTTTGACTAAGAAAGCCTGAACATTCATTACTGAAGATTTTACTGCACACATGCATTTCAATTGGAAGAATAATAATAAGAAATTTTAATGTGAATGTTCATTTCTCAGTGATAGTAATGTTTTTTTCTGCTAATATTTCATCAGAAGGATATTAAAAAATTTCATTTCAATCATCAAGTGGTTCTTATAGTCTCAGAATCATTTCCACATATGATAATTCCTCCTAAGAGTTAAATATCATTCCTTTGTCAGATAAACTATGTTATATGTTTCCTTCAATTGCAATAGAAAATGGTTGGAATAATTCAATGCATAGATCTTTGAGAAAAACCTATCCTTAAAAACACCACCACTCATTAAGACATTGACATACTAGATTCAATCTGTTATGTCTTCTCTCTTCTATTCACTTAAATTGTAATACATCACACAATAGAACACCTGCCTATACACCAGTCATTCATAGTTTTCTGAAGGGTTCATAAATGCTACTAATTTCTTCATGATTGCAAAAGACTGAATCTTCAGTTTATACTTCTGCTTGTTTAGAGCAAAATCTGCCTAGAAGTAAACAAATCCAAGGGTTTAATAAATATGTGTTAATTAGTAAGTCAGCACGCACTGCATCAAAATATTAAAACTCTTGCAGAATACATTAACTTTTAAATATTGTTACATGTGATTGTAACTAAATGGCTCAATTTAAAGATGATAATATTAATCAATATTATAAACTCATTGTTAAGTGAAATATCTTAAGTAATTTAAGGTATATAATAAACTATGGAGTACTATACAATCTTTAAATTATGATTATATATTATATATAATTAAAAATTTAGAGAATATTTAAATTCATGGAAAGTTATATATTATCTCTGATTTAAATAGATAAACAAAGATAAATGTAGGATTATAGTAGTATAACTACATTTGTATATGTGTATATCCTAGCCCACATGCATAGTGTGTGTATATGTGTATGGTGGTATACATATTTGAAACTGTTGAAATGAATGTAACTAAGAAGGTTCTGTAACATATGCAAAATAAACGTTTCTTGCAGATGTGCCCATCACAGATAGTCCCATAAGAAGCAAAAGAAACAATAAAAATGTTCTACTTGTTTGTCATCCTGAATTAAGGAGCTCAAATTAGAATAATTAATCTTAAATCAATAGTTTGATGTGAGCTGAGTAATGATAATGCTATTTCAAATATTGTAGTCAAAATTTTTGTCAAATTATATGTATACTAATTATTCATACTATGAAATATTTCATAATATGAATCACTCTTTAACATTTTGTGATGCTTGAATTAAAATGCAATGCCAGTACTGATAGAAATATTTTTGGTTATACTTTTCTAGGTCTCAGGGTGGTGAATTTTTTCTCTGAATTCCTAACCTGTGAGCTTATGGTAAGATTATAATTAATATATTTAATTTTTGAGTTTTTTCCCCTTTATTATCCCTGTTTGATAGTATCCAGTAAATATAAAGATAATACGCATAGTTCTCTTGATACTTTACCATACTTTTAGAAAAATCTTGATATGTGATACTTTCTACCAAATGTTTATGTTCTTGGGTAGATTACAGTAATATAGTCATTCAAAATAGTCTTTGATAGGTTCTAGGTGAATTTGAAGGCATTGTTCAGAAATGTAAGATTTATACCATTGAAAAAAAAGTTTTTTTGGTCATGAATGACAATTTTATATATTATAGTTTTTCCTAGTGAGGTCTATTTGATGACAATGAATAGAGGCAAAGAGTTATTGAAAGGAAAAGTTATTTTATCACCTGTCAAGATTTATCAAAATTGGGTTCCTCTATGAAAGCTTGAAATGGCAGCTTTATAAAGTTGAAAGTAAAATACGTAACTATGGAAATGGAAATGATAAGAAATAACCCAATGACTTCTAAGGTGATATTATGGGCCTTATTAACTTGCCAATTTCTTTGGTTAACTGTATCCAATAACATTTGTTAAAAATGTGAATCTGGATTCCATTTATAATTGACTACTACAGAATGTAAGAAACATAAACATAAGAATATTGATAATGTTCAGTTTATCACTTCTTTAATTGTAAACATGATGAAGATTTATCAGCTTGTAGCTGATATATAAAATGTGGATAATATGGGCATTTATGTCATAGATTTTATATTTTTGGAAAAATGATAGCTTTGGAAACACAAAAATGATTAAGTAAAACTTGTTGATTTGGTAATACAGCATTATTTAAATATATCTTGAAGAAGTTTTAAGTGACTATAGGCAATAACCGGCTCTGGGCTTTCTTTGTAAGGTATATTCCTTTGTTCATTTTTTTCTTTTGAGACACTTAACATACGATTATTAAAGACAAGTGTCACATAGAAGCAAGGGGAATTCCACTGCTATACCAAGATGATTCTGTTGATAATGGAAGGCATTTTTTTTATAAAATAACATTATTTGGATATGCATATAGCAATAATTTTATTCCTGGTAAGTACTGTTAAGTTATAACATATTTTAAAAATCTATCCAAATGAACTTTTCTCACAAGTCAATTCAACTTATAAAATATGCCAAAATATTTTTAAAATGTACATTCATACTTATTATCTCATATCTTAAGTATAACATCTCAGTGAATTATAACAAAATGAACACACCCTTATAAGTAGCTCTTACATAAAAAAAGAAAGGAAAAGGAAAGAAAAGAAAAGAAAAGAAAGAAAAAAGGAAGGAAAAAAGATAGAACATTAGAATACTTTGAAGTCCACTACATAGGGCACTTCTTGAAACTATCTCCATGGAACATAAGCACTGTATTGACCTTTAGAAGGATAGATCCTATTTTAAATTCTATTAATGAAGTCATACAGTAGTTACTACTTGCTTCTTTTTCTCAGCATTACATTTTTAAGATTATATACAGTGATAAATCACTCATTTTCACTGCTGTGTGGTATTCAACTGTGTTAATGTACCAAATTATGATCTTCATCCCATTGATAAGTATTTGGGTCACTTCTAGATTTTGGTTCTTATGGATAGTGGTTATATGAATATCTGGAACATCTCTTTTAAGAAACAGATGCATGAAATTAGTTGGATATATAGGATATGCATATGTTCTGCTTTAGTAGATTCTGATAGTCTGCTGAAGTGGTTATATGGGTTTTTCAAAGCAGTATGTGAGAGTGAGTTGCTCCATATACCCACTAACACTTAGAATTTTACATTCATCTATTTCTGTCATTCTAGTATGTTTATAGAAATATTTTAATTTGAATATTGAAGGTTGATGATATAAAATACTTATGATTATTTGCCATATTTTTTATGACACTCATATGATTATTCTCCTTTTTAAGTGGCTAAGACTTGCAGTTTTTCTACCATACTGTGTATCCTATTTTTCTTACACCATATACCATATAAGTTTATTGAATCCTCTGTGATGAAGCTGGCTCAAACTGATTCACAAGAGTCAACTGTTAAAGAGTTGGGAATTTTGGATACTATTTGGTAGTTTGAAAATCTGCCATGGTAGAAGTGTTTACACCACACACACAGACACACAGACAAACACAAAAAACAGGGTTTTATCCTTTCTTCTGGAGAGTTGGTTGTTAAACATTTACTGTCATACCACTGGATATTTGTATTGTATATTTAACCATTTGGTGGATTTTCTTAGTACTATCCTAGTGGTGTCTTTTGATAAATGGAAATTCTCAGTTAGGTTTGTTTCTTGTCTGACTAGGGCTTTTTGTGTCCTATTTATATTTTTTAAATAAATATTTGCCTTTTCCATGGTTGCTAAGGAATTTTCTTATGGTTTCTATAAAAGCTTTATTGTTTGAATTTTTACATGTAATGATCTCTAGGTTTTAAGAATATTATATTGTTAAATTGTAAGGATATTGTTATTTTCTTGTATGTTTAATATAGTTTGCTGGAAAGTTGATCATTAGAATAGTAATTGATCTGTGTATATTTTAACTTTTAGTGTAAAATTCATAAATAAATATGAAGATGCTGATATTTATTTAATAATTTAATGTCACTGTTTATAAGCAATTTATAGGATTTTATAAAATTTAGATATGTATTTATGTATTATCTTTTTGTCACATACTGCTGTTAGTTTTATGGCCATAAGTTATAATTTTGAAATGAATATCCATCAGCATAACAAAATTTATATTTGACTTTAACCATTATGAGTTATGATAATTTATTTTAAGCGTATATTAAGGGAAGCAAATTCTGCAAAATAAATAATTTACAGAATCATTAAAAATTATAAATTAAGCTAACAGTTTAGTATTCAACTAAAATTTTTATTAAAATGCATTTAGTTGCCTTCAATATATTGTTTAATAAGTTGCTTAAACACATAACAGTCATAATAAATACCGCCTAAAAGATTAACAACAGAATACTATTATATGTACTACACTGAGATTTTATTTGCCTTGAGATTTATTTATAGACATATGTATGTACAATATTTTCCGTGACAAACAGAGAAGCATATCACATATGTGTTTTGTGATTGATAGAAACGATAGTATAAAAATCAGTTTTATTTCATCCTTAAAACTTTGAGTCAGTTATGCAATTGTATATCTGTTTGCCATAGATTGTATTGTCCCATTATGGATGGTTTTTGAACTGTCTGTTTTTTACTCTTGAAGTAATCATCTGATTTAAATACCAAAAATTGTCTCCATAATAGTAGAAATATTTGAGAGATATAATGAAAAACAATGTAATTGAATAATTATTGAAAACAAAAAGTTCAAAGATTTCATATTCACATATCCAATTTTGATCATTTCTTTTTAACCTCTAGGTCCATAAGACAAATCATTTAATTAACTTTAGAGTAACTCTTTTTTTTTAAATATTTTATTTATTTTTGAGATAGAGATAGAGAGAGCATGAGCAGGGGAGGATCAGAGAGAGAGGGAGACACAGAATCTGAAACAGGCTCCAGGCTCTGAGCTAGCTGTCTGCACAGAGCCCAATGCGGGGCTCGAACCCACGAACTATGAGATCATGACCTGAGCTGAAGTAGGATGCTCAACCGATTGAGCCACCCAGGCGCTCCACTTTAGAGTAACTCTTAACTCAAACAATGGAAGTACAAAAGCAAACCCTATAATAGGCTGTTTTTAATAATTAGTTATTTTTATATCTTTATAATAGTGAAAAAATCTGATGAGAAAATGTAGGGTTCATAGATTAAAATCCTTGGAGCAAAAGAAAGGTACTATTTAATAAATTTTCATGTATTCGGGGGGCGCCTGGGTGGCTTAGTCGGTTAAGCGTCCGACTTTCGCTTAGGTCATGATCTCGCAGTTCGTGGGTTCGAGCCCCGCGTCGGGCTCTGTGCTGACTGCCGGCTCAGAGCCTGGAGCCTGTTTCAGTCTGTGACTCCCTCTCTCTCTGACCCACCCTTGTTCACACTGTCTATCTCTCTCTCTCTCCTAGAAATAAATAAAAATTTAAAAAAAAAAACCTTTTAATAAATTTTCATGTATTCGGAAAATATGGGGTTTGTATCAGAACTTTTTTTTCCTTTTAGACTTTCTTGTCTATTTTAGGTAGCCAAAGATGATGAAATACGGAGTGTGCACTAATTAAAAAATAATAGGTGGCTTTCACCTTTACTTAATTACTGTTCTCTGGAGGGTAATTAGAGCAGGAAAAACAGAAATAAAACATAGATGCCATAGAAAAGTGTCTTCCAGATTGGTAAAAACACTTTATGTAGCATTAATAGGTTTGATCTTCCACTGGCCATTTCAAATAGTTAAATAACAAGTTTATTAATGAGTTTGTCTTTGAAATACAGCATAGTTTACACAAAAACTTCAGGATTTAATTTATGAAGGTATCCCTGAAGGTAAATGTTAGTTAAAGGGAAAAATGCATTTGAGACACATTGATACAAGTAAATGATGCCAGTTAAATACACTTTACTTCATTTTCACAGAGATAACAGAGCTTAGGGACAAATAAAGTTCAAATACATGTAATTAACGAGCTGTATGAAGGGAAAAAGATACTAACTAAAGAATTATAAACAGATTGTTTTATTATGCATAGTTTGAACTCAAAATTAAAAGATTGAATAATGCAATAAAATTATAATCTGAGAGCATGAACATCCTTTAAAAAGGCAAAAAAAAAGGATAGAAAAAATATATGACTAAAATTTTTTGGTAATCTAATGATATTGAACTTGATAATAAAACGATTGGACATACAAAATGCTCAAATTTTTCATTTGTTTTTGTCTTCCTGTTCAGTGATAAATTTATTTCATTAAACTGTTAAGGTAAAATTAAGGTTCCCCCTAAATGGAAATATTTTCTAGCTCCTGGCATAATATCTGGCTGTAGCAGATGCTCTGTAAGTATTTGGTATCTAGAAAATCAATTGTATATAAGCTAGAGAGATGACTGGCTTTCTTTTGCTTCCTATTCTAGCCTATCTTTCCTCATCCCACTCACCTCCCTCCTTCTTCTTTTTTCTCTCTCTCCTTCCAATTCCAAAAATGAAAAACTCACTGTTTGCTAGGAAAATGACTAACTTGGGGTGACTTGGGGGGAGGGTCAGCCTACTGACAGCACAGAGCCTGCTTGAGATTTTCTCTCCTTCTGTGTTTGACTCTGTCTGTCTCTCCTCTCTGTCAAAATACATAAACATAAAAAAAGAAAAGAAAATGGTTGACTTATATCATAATGGTGGAGCTGACAAAGTTTTTACCTTATTTATTTCATATCTAATGGGAAAAATAAACATGCAAAATAAATATTTGATTAATATCATAAAGGAAAACATTCTCAAATATATAATTATGAGGATAGGAATTGGTATTTAAGCTAATAGATTTAAATGAAAGGTGAGTTCACCACATAAGGAAATGGAAAGAGAAAGGGGGTATAAAAGGATTTCTAGACTTTGAAGAAAAGAGCTTGGAATGTTCAAGGAAATAAAAGAATGCTATTGTAGTGAAGTACATAAGTGGAGTTAAGTGGAAAAAAATTAAAAAGGAGAGGTGCTTGAGATGAAGTAAGCATTGAAGTCCATGACAAGTATATTGGATTTCATTATAAATGCCATTGGAAGCCATCGAATGTTTTTAAACAAAAGTGTGTGGTAATTCCATTTATGTTTTAAGATAAGTGCTTTGTGGAAAATGAATTAGTGGGCACTGAGACTAGACATGGGAAGATCATTTAGGAGGAGACACTTGAAGATTTCCAAAAAAGAAAGAGGTAATATCCTGGACAAGGATGGGAACACAAATGTATTTTCAATCTATATATGCCTATATTGGAGGCAGAACTGAAAGGACTTAACCATGGACTGGATGTAGAAGGTGAGAGAAAAAGAGACAATGAGCATGATTCCTAGATTATAGCATTTGATTGTATAACAAAACCATTCACAACTGAGTTGATCAAGTTGAAATTGGGAGACAAGCTCTAGTAAAAGATTTGATAACTCATTTGGGATCAAGAATGTATTGTCTTAACTTCTTATTCTTAGAGTGCAATTTGTAATTGTTACCTCAGTTGAAAACCAAATTAGAAGTAGGAAATAATGATTCAATACTGGACACTATAGGGACTCATTCAGGCCAATGATTTAGCAACCCAGACTATTCTAGCTACTTGTCCTGGGTTGATGTATGTAGAATTCTGTATGAATTGACACTGCAAAGGTATATGTTAATCATTGGGACTAAGCATTGTATGGGATAAGGTTGAGATTAAATACATTTTTAACACAACAGACTTCAACAATATTTAGGATTACAAAATGAAACTACAGTGAGATTGAGGAAGTGAGAAATGGAAAGGAGTAGCATTGGCGGGTATTCTTTAAAGAAACAGCTGGGGAAAAAATAGGAAAAGGCTATTTCATTAAGCAAAGACTTTCTAACTTTATCATGACCTCTCACTATTGAACATATGCACTAGTAGGAACACTATGGGAAGAGGAATTTACTAAAGTTAGTGGAAATTGAAAGACCTCTATGAACTTCTATCATCATTATTATCTTTAGGAAATCACATCCGTATACTTGAGGGAATCTGATAAGAGGAGAAATGAAAACAGAGCATTTATCTCACATTAATTTGCAAAGAGGTTTCTGTACATATGTATCTGCCTTTTTGGACAAAGTTGAAGATTTTGGAAAACCTGTAATTCCTTATATCTATTCGTCTGTGAAGGGGACACCTGATTGCCTTGAAATTGTGATCCCTGCTGCCTCATTTCATTTCTTTAAAAGCATAATTCTATCATAATTCATAACTGCCTGCACTATCATACACTGACCTATATTCTGACACATTTTACCTGAAATTCTGACCTGAAGAATTTTTTTAATTTACTTCAGATCATCCTGTTCCATTTTAATCCAGCATATCCCTCATTATAATCTTTAGAACTGCATATGATATTTAGCCATGATTAATAAATACAGAAAAAACTTGGCATTTATCATAAAACCTCTTATTCAGAGAGCTCCTCTTTACTCATGATAATGAGAATTTATGTCAGCAACAGAAGATTATGATATGGTAAAACGCAAACCTTAATTATCTCAGAACTTTTATCTATTAATTATATGTGAAAACGATCCTCTTCTTACAATCTCATAAATGCTATCCATACTGAGTAGAAACCATACTTGAATATGTATCTTTTCCAAGGCTAGCAGTATGCAGCAAAATCCTCTCCCATGATGCCAGGCAGTGACAGTGAGCCACATCTGCCAGTCAGTAATGCCATCACAAGGGTAAACAACTAATACACTCACAACCATTCTGTAGCCACACAATCTTTTTTTTTTTTTTTCACTTTTGGTACAGTATTGAGTAAATTACACGAGATTTTCAACACTATTAAAGAATTTTGTCCAATAATAGGCTAATGTAAGTGTTCTGAACACATTTAAAGAAGGCTAAATTAAGCTATGATGGTCAGTAAGTTAGGTGTACTAAAAGCATTGCAACTTACAACATTTTCAATTTATGATGAGTTAATCAGGTTCTAACCCCATCGTAAGCTATGGAAACGTATTTCGAACTTTTAATTTCACATTCAAGTAAATAAGCTAAGCATGCTTATTTTAAATCTGTTGTTACTTGTAATAATGGTTCACTGAATAGTGAGTTTATTTCAATGTATAATTATTTTAAAATGTAAATATATTATCGTTAATATAAAAAACACTAGAAATGCATTCATTTCAATTATTTCATCAGTTCCAATCTGGTGGGGTATAAGGAAAGATAATGTTTTTTATGAATACCTTGTTATGTTGAAATAAACTTAAGAGTATAAGATGTTTATTTTACTGTACTCGGAGAGTTAAATATATTTTTACCGTAAATTCATAAGTCTCTGTTACATACTCAAAGTAGGTCATGAGTCGTGTCAGGATGGCTGAGTGGTCTAAGGTGCCAGACTTAAAGTAAGGTCATGAGTATTTTAGCTCAGAAGTAAATTGTCGTAAGAAATTACAATAGTATCTGTAAGAACTTGGCATAGAAACTCTACTGGTTTTCCAGAATTCTAGCCAAGTCCTCTGGGATAGATAGTCAGTCGTCTGTTCCATTGTAAAAGAGAATGGAACAAGATAGACAGTGGAGAAAGGCTGAGGAGGTTGAGGAAAATCTATCATTATTCTAAAATAAATATCAACTTTGAACAGTTATAATAATAATTATTCTGTTGATACTTCTATTGTGCTGGATTTTTATATTTATAAGAGATAATGGAGTGTGTGTGTGTGTGTGTGTGTGTGTGTGTGTGTAGTGAGAGAGACAGAGAGAAAAATTACAGATACTCTAAATATTTTGAAGCAGCAGAAAAAGTATCCAACTTCCCATTACGCTTCTCTCCAACTTAAAAACGCTATTTAATATCTAAATCAATGGAGAAATCATAAGCTATAAATATCTATAATTTAGGGCCAATGCTAATTTTCTTTCTTAAGTGTTGATCTTTAAAATGAGCTTTTTTGGGGGGCGCCTGGGTGGCTTAGTCGGTGAAGCGTCCGACTTTCGCTTAGGTCATGATCTGGCAGTTCGTGGGTTCGGGCCCCGCGTCGGGCTCTGTGCTGACTGCCAGCTCAGAGCCTGGAGCCTGTTTCAGTCTGTGACTCCCTCTCTCTCTGACCCTCCCTTGCTCACGCTGTCGCTCTCTCTCTCTCTCCTAGAAATAAATAAAACATTTAAAAAATAAAATAAAATGAGCTTTTTGCCTCCACTATATAATCTATAAAATGAATTTACCTAAGGTAGACTCTTTCCCTAAAAGTGTTATATGAAAAATATTAACTAAGAGGGCCTTTTATTGTGATAAGTCTCTGATGCCAAGAAGTAAGATATTCAAGTGGACTTTTATTATAAGTGATAACATTTATATTCAGTTGATACCTAATTCAAGCAAAAATCTTTGTGAGGTTTCTCTCTAACCTCAAGAGGTTCTTACATGTGTCCTATTAATAACAGTGGCTTCCCATTTTCATAGGATCTATATGACTACCAGGATATAAATCTGGTATAGAGATGGTTTCCTATAGCATCATAATTTTACGGTGAGTCTGTTTCCAGTAACAGAGTAAACATGTTTATCATTGTGAACATTGATTTTTTTCACTTCATGGATTTTTTTTTCAAAATCGAAAATAATTATAATACATACATATTATTAACTGACTCATTAAAGTAAGTTTATTCAAATTATTCATAAAATATAATTTTATTCATGAACTTTCATAGTTCCTTAAAGGTATCATTAAGTAAAGAAGTGAATTGTTCTTCTAATGTAAATTTCAAGCGTGACAGGTAAAATGTTAATAAAAAGCTTACCATGCAAAATTGTTTTGAATACTATTGCTAGAGCATTTGCCCACGCATGAAATAGAGATATAACTTCAAAATTTTCAGGTCAAACCACAGCACCAGGCAAAGTTTGAATATAAATTAAGTATAAAATCCAATATATTTGGGTGGGACTACATTTTCTTCTTGAGAACTCATAGAAGGACACACTTGGTATGTGTGGTTATTATACTTGGTGTGAAATTTCTCAAGTAAAACCAGAACCCCTGACTTTGCTAAGGACACACATAACAAAAGCACCCATTTGTGGATTTGTCAGTGTTTTATTTTATAGTTTTGGAAATAAGTGTGTATATATAGGCATTGTGCTTATTCTGAAAGATGCATGAGGAGAAAGGATTTCACTACAGACCAAGCATGTGAGAATATTTATTCCTTAACATATTCAGCACAGGCTTCTTGAAGGTAAAGTGTGCACAACCCAGTGCCAATCATTGGACTACCAACTGAATAAAAGCTAATTTTGGAACTCTCCAATTAGTGAAAGGGATGTACATGTGGATACATGAATTATATCACCCTAAGAGCAACAGTAAGATTTGTTGAGCATGCTCAGTGTGCCAAGCAACATGTTAAATCCTTTACAATGATTATTTATTTTAATCCTTAAAGTACCCCTTAGAGAAAGAAAGAATATTGTTTATTCCAGTAAAATTAAGATTAAGAGATGGTATGAAATCTGTTCAAGACATCATGGCCAGAGAGAGGTGTACCAGAGATGATAGATCATATTAGAAGAATATGAAACAAATGTTATAGGAAAGGCTAGGATAATAATAAATGCCTATGGGAGTCTGTGAAGATATCCTACCTCATAGATGTAAAATTTGGGCTATATCTTACAGAAAGAATATGAGGTTTACTGGGTTGAAGGTAGAGAAGGGGAATGTTTCCATCTAATAAGATTTTCCATAGCCTTCTGGCCTTCATTTTATCATTTATAATATGTGATAGTGGGACAACATGATCTCTAAGGTTTTATTGAGTTCTGGAATTTTATTATGCTATATATTTTTTACTCTACATAAAAAGAAAAGAAGAGGCTTCTGAGCAAATGCTGAAGCATCTGAGACATTTGACAATATATCACTGATTCTACAAAAAGAAGAAAGATTTCTTTTATCATGTGCATGGATAAAACATCATCTGTTTTCTTCAAAGATAGCTACTTATATGTAGAATTTTCCCCCTAAAAGAGCATGGTAGAAAATATGATAGTTACATATGAGAGAACAGCCTATCCAGTCTGTAGTAGCTGATAGCTTAGTATTCTGTATTCCATGAGCCCAATTACTGCTGGCTTAGGGCTTTTTTACCTTTTTTAATGGATCCTTTAGGAAATTTTCATGTTTTAGACTTAGAAGGATTTCCCACTGTCACAAGAGAAAAGTCAGGGTATTTATAGCTTCTAGAGAGATATTGTGAAGTGCTGGTGTTGACAGCCACTTAGGGTCCCAGAAAAGCCAATGGAGATGGGAATTTAGAAAAAAAAAAAAAAAAGGCTATTGTTATATGCCCCCTCTACTTTGGGCATTTTCTTTATGGAACATTGAGTGAACAGGGTCTAGATGCTTTGTTAGGAAGGCTTAGGAAACATTTTCCAATATCATCTGTATTTATAATACATTATTATAATTGATTGTTAAGAAACACTTGGAAAACCTCTGTTCTCATTTGAAGGAGAATGAAATGAATTTACAGAGGTTAGTATGGTGAATCAGAGCATTAACCGCCCACATAACTGGAAAGACTAATACATGTACGGTGGTCCTATTAATATAAATATATCTGCACTTATATGTATGTTAATTATCCAAAATAATTAAAATCACATACATCAAGGTAATTAAAGTGCAAACTATTAAGTGAGAATGTTTCTGTGTTGGGAATTATTGCAAGAGTCAGGGACATTTTTAGACCTGCAGAAGTATGCCTTGGTGTAAGGAATTAAAGCTGTGCTAGTGGAACTCATGACTTTGAGTGTGGTATTTGAAATCCTGTCAGATTTCAAATGTGTGCCTGGGTTGCACAGTCAGTTAACCATCCAGCTCTTGATTTTGGCTCAGGTCATGATCTCTCAGTTCATGATTTCAAGCTCCATGTCAGGCTCTACACAGTGTAGAGTCTGCTTGGTATTCTCTTTCTCTCTCTCTCTCTTAAAATAAATAAGTAAACTTAAAAAAGAAAAAGAAATGTTGTCAATGAATGACTTTTATTATAGAAAGAAGAAAGATCATAAAGTTTAGACATTGGAGGAGAAATAGAAGAGCACAATTTCAGAGAAATAAAAGGGAAGCAAGTAGTTTCTCAAGCCAAGGGATCTTTATTCAAATCACAGCTAAAACTCTTTCTCATCCAAGAGGGTTATAATAATCCTAAATGACTGTTAAGTGCAAAACAAAAAAAATAGTGACAATAACAGCATCAAGAAAAGAACCAATTTATTAAGCCAAGAGAATGTCATTGAAACCTTAGCTATTCATGTATCATATTGAGATCATTATGTAAATGAGTATTTTGATAAACTGATCTATCAATTATGTGAATATATATGACTATAAGGTTAATTTTGAAGTTGTGTAATAAAATTTGTTTACATGAGTATTCTATCGTTTATCTGCTAATAATAACAATAATAATAATACAGATATAAACATTTTCATGAATATTGTTTATCAAGCCAAAGGAATTTAAAAAAAAAAAACTAGGTGGAGGAAACAATAAAAACAATGAAAAAACACTGGAATTCATTTTAAGACCATGGGATGTTCCTATTTATATGTTATGAAGTAGTGTTTTTTTATAATTTGGGCTTTAAACACTATAATTATACCAGAAAAGAAACCTGAAAAGACTTCTAGTGATGTATTTTAAAAGAAGTTAAGTATGAAAAAGTTCCACGGAGAAATTACATATGAAAGAAAATCATCCGAGAATAAAGCAGGAACATAGTGTGGGAAGAAGACCGTAATTGCCTGTCCAGTTTTGGAACGGTATAAGCTTAGCTGTTTGATGCTGACAGACGACATTTCTAATCAAAAAGCACATCACTAATGACAACTACTGCATTTTGGCAGATTCACTACAAGAATACTAAGAGGAGTTCAGAAACTTTGTTTTTTGTGGGTTCCCTTTGACCTTTTACTTTACTACACGATTGGCCTAGTTAAAATAGCCATTATTAATTTCTAGAACTACATTGTAAAGAAATATAATTAATTATTCTATTACCAAAGCCTATGTTACTCTCCATTTATCAAAAAAATCAAGGTTCTCTCATGTTTTCTGAGAAGAGGAAACTAGAAAATTAAAAGGTGATGCTATTTATTTATTTATTTATTTATTTATTTATTATTTTTGTGCAGTCAGTGTGAGTGACTTTATCTGAAACAAAAGAGATTTTAAATACTGCTTAGCCAAGTGTATTACATTCATTTGTTCAAAGTTCTGTGAATTTCCTAGAGAAAATAATTACATAACTGAAGAGCCAGGCAGTATTCTTATACAGTCTTAACAAGTTATCTTTATGGAACTAGACTCAATGTACCTATGTGTTTGCATCCACTAATAATTGAATTTGTACTTTGAAATGATGCACTGTTACATCAAATGTATGCTGTATTTTATAGTAATAAGCAGTTTTATCTTTCATCTATAATAAATAAGTAGTCACAAATACTAAGGCAGATTTTTTTGCAAATTCAGAGACATATAAACAATATTTCATTATACTAAATATTAAATAGCTTCATTATTTAAATACTCAAGTTTTTCAGAGAAGAGTGATGAAATGGTTGTCTTACCCATAAACAGCATCCATTTTAATTTCTGCACTATATGAAGATACTTTTCTTGCAAAATTAGGATATAGAAAAAAGATTAATAAGCAATACATTTATTAGTCTTTAGTGACAAGGTATACAAAGAATTCAGAATAAAGGTCACAAATTGCAAAAAGTAGAGTCAACCATAGGTTACTGGTGAGTGCTTGAGTGGATAAAGTACTCTCACCATCATCTCTGTCCAGGCTGAGTTGAGAAATGCAATTAATTCCATTTCCCACTTTTAGTTTTTCTTATGTTAAATTTAGAAGGCAGCCTGCCAGTTGTGATTAAGATTTTCTTAGAAAAGAGGTGCTAGAACATAAAACAAGACTGTTAAAACCATTGTGTAAGCATAATGGTTTAGATCAGGTGAATGCAAATTTAGTGTGCACATTTCCCAGAGCAAGCTTGTTAAAACACAGATTTTCAGGTACCCATGCCATCCAGGGTGTCTGATTTGGTAAGATCTGGAGTAAAGCCTGGGAAGTGACATTTTAATCAAGCATCCCAAGGTGATTCTGACACAGGTTGTTTTTAGAATATTTTTTGGGGGAAACTGTTCTGAGAGGAATGAAGAATAGAGTATATTATTATATGAAAGCACAATGGGGAGAAAACAAGGAATTAAATAATGTGAAGAAGGAGGCAGTGATAAGGAGGAAAAATAGACTCTAGTTCTGACATACTTAGTTAAAAGGAATCCCTTCCTATTTTATTTAATCTCTTCTCTGTGAGAGGCATTATTACCTACATCTCATAGAATGAATGTCTTTGACTCTAAGATACTAATGATTTTTCGGTATGTTACCAGCATTATAGACTCCAAATTTCCTACTATCTTCACTATATCAAGTGAAATTGTGGCAGAGCAGGGGGTAAGGGTGGTAAGACAGGAAAAAAAGAAATAATTTAAGCAGCAATTCAAAGAGAAGCTAACAAGTTTTTGTGTTAGTTACCTTCCTAAAAGGCAAGTGCCAGTAGCAGGTTAAGAACTAAAAAAGGGGAGAAAATACAAAAAGAAATACAACCCCAATCATCAATGGATTACAACCCATTGTGTGCATGTGTACACACACACACCACAGATCTTTGCCACCTGGAAATTAAAGACCATAGATATGGCTAAAATCTTTATGTCATGAATGCTCCCAGATTTTCCTAATCCAACATTACGTATTTTCTCCTTATCACTTTGTACACACATACTGCCAATAGATCCAACTCTTTCAGAAATACTCACCTTGATCTTCAGAATTATTTTAGAAAATAAACTCTTATTTTGACTAAAATTACCATTTATATTTATATTGTGAGTAAACTTTTAGCCACTTAGCCAATTATGATGAGTCAATTATGATTTATGGAAATGTAGATAAAACTCTCATTGCACTATGGTACATTAACAACCGTCATTTCCCATTACCTGAATTTAGAAGAGGGAAAACTGATGCTTCTACTCTACTGCTTCTCTTCTCCTTCTACTCTTTTTTTGAACTTCTAACTTTCTTCTCTTTAGCAATTTATTAATGCGTACTATTATATAACACTTTCTCCAATGAGTGAGAAATACACAAACACACACTCTTGTATTTCTTTTATATATGGCAAAATTTTCTCTTCAGTAGTACACTTATTGCCTGGCACCCTTTTCCCTCCACTCCTCCCATGTACTCTTATCATGAGTAGGTCTTAAAATATTGCTTCCTGGTGATTAATATTTTCAGTGAAAGAAATTAAAGTTTAATATCTCTCGGAGCATTTATATTTTAATTGTGAAATTTTAGAAACAGACAAACAATACTTTTCAAGTATCAAAACTTTTTAATCATGGAATAAAGAAAAGTGAATTTTAGATTATGGTCTTTAGTAATAAGAATACTTTTAACTTTCTTTTTTAAATCATATGTCTTTTATTTTTGAGAGACAGAGAGTGAGCGGGGTGTGGGGAGCAGAAAGAGGGAGACCCAGAATTCGAGGCAGGCCCCAGGCTCTGAGCTGTCAGCACAGAGCCCAACGTGGGGCTCGAACCCACAGACTGTGAGATCATGACCTGAGCCAAAGTCAGATACCCAGCCGACTGAGCCACCCAGGAGCCCCAAGAATACTTTTAACTTTCTAATGGATGAAAACTAGTACTCTTAACTCAACATATTTGTAGTAAAAGGTGTTACTTATTTCTTTACTGATTTGTCATGCGAAATCCTACAGCAAAATCTCTGAACTCAGTCCAGTGGTTTGTGTACCAACTCTTACTCTTACTATCAACTAGAGCATATCATATGACTTTTAGCCTATCTCTCCTCAAATCCTCAGAGCATATTTTTGGAAGCCTCAGATGAACAGAGTTCATGTAAAATATGTTAGGTAACTGGTAGTGACAGAATCCTTCATAGCCAAATTGAACAATACATAGAAAAAATGAAGTTCAACTTCTGATGGGCATATTCAACTACTATTTATGAAAATCTGGCTCATTGATATTTACTTATAAAATGCTCCATCTAAATCCTTTAGTCTGAATACATATGGACTATCACCTCTTTACACCTTTGAATAGATTGTTCCTACCTGACTAGCTAACACCTAATTCTGATTAAATAAATTATCCATCTGTGAATTCTCTAAGCTTAACTTTTAATACTTACTCTATATTATTTCCACACTATATCTAACCTTCTCCCTGCTCCCAACATGTCAGAAACAAGTAATTTAGTTGCTAAGACTTTTCTATTTGTCTAAAGGCAAACTTATCAACCTCTATAAACGTGTGTTTTATCTTGCTCCCTGTTTGGTATACCATGGATATCCAGGAAAATCAAGATTAGACTTGTTGATTTGACTTGTTGATAATGAGGTAGTAGAGAAGCAGTAAATGTATTGAAAAAATAAAGAGCTTTAAATCATATTTAAGCTTTTTAAAGCCGTTCAACAGAACATATTTAATTTTGGTAGTAATAAAATGGAAGGGATTTCATTGTAAAGCTGAGCAAAATTCAGCTTATAATATGTCAGCTTTACATGACAGATTATTAATAAACTGCCACTGTTATCACTCGATACCAATCTTTGGTGACGGCCTTTTTTTAAGCTTGAAACTCAAATGTATTTTTAAAAGTAATCTTACTTTATGGACCAGTTAGTTCTTTTAAATCAATTTTTTTTCTCTGCTCTTAAGAAATTATTGTGTCATTCAATTAATGGTTTCAGTTTCTTTATACTAGTATACTCTAAAAATCACTAGGGCATTATATGACTTCACATAGATCAATTTATTTTATTTTATTTATTTTATTTTATTTTATTTATTTTATTTTATTTGATAAAGATGAAGACAAGGCAGAGTAAGAATTAAGAACGAGGATTTACTTCAAACTTGGTACATAACAAAATGAGAAAGCTGATAGATTTTTGTTTTCTCAGCTAACTTTCCCCAGTGTCATTGCCTTGTTCTCTTTTGTTCACCCATTTTTGGTTTACATCCACATTTTCTATTGTGTATTAATTCAAAACAACACATTAAACCCTTGTATGGAATAGGAATTTTGCTAATATTGGAAAACTAATAAACAATAGGCAGGAAATGTATAGTTCAGGAGAACTTACCAGGTTTAAGGTCATCCTCCAGGTATGAAGGGGCCATCACCTAGGAAGTTCTTTCAGCTGTATATTTTCTTGTCACTCCATGAAAACTTTAACTATCTAACAGAAAAAATTAAGAGTTACTTAAAAATAAGTTGCAATCAGTGGGTTATAAGACATGGCATTTGATGATGATATAGAAAGTGTGTATAACATCATAGGCCAAAAGCAAGCAGCAAAACCTATACATCCCTGGATGTGCTACTCATTTAGTTGTGTGTAAGTAGCATATATGATCCTCATTGTCATAATTGGATGGTTAACGTCAAAACTGTTGGACAAAGCTGAAAATAGAGACTTATAGTCAAGCACTTATCAATATTTACTGAGCACTTAGTTATTACATACCACACTCTGCTGAATGATTTTATACAAATAAAAGAATACTTTTTTTGAGATAAAAATGAAATATATAAGTTATCGGAGTACTTGTGGAGCTTAGGAAGACTAACTCTACTTACAATTAATTGAGAGAAATCACACAAGTCATTTATTTTCTCACTTCTTTCCTTTGTTCAAATATCAGATTAGAAGGTTGTATAGTGTGACTTTTGCATCCTTTCAGGCAATACATTTAAGTATTCTTATTATATAGCTGAGATATTTTGGGCTACAAGTAACAGGAAACTTACTTAAGTTTTTTTCATACATCATAAGAAATTGAGCAGTTGCATCATTCCACAAATGATTTTTGTGGATTGATCACAATGATTGTGGATTAATCACAAATGATTAATGATATCAATAACCCATGGATATCATTAAGGACCTAGGTTATTTCTGTCTTTGTACTCTATCTCCTGTCATAGGCTTGTTCTTGGCCAGCTTCCTTCAACATTGAAAGATGTCAGTCATAGTTTTAAATTTCACATCCAGGTGCAAGATACTCAGTAGAGGAAAAGGGACTTTGCCTTCTTTGTTTGTCTTTTAAGATTAAAGAAGCTATTTTGAAAAGTCCCACCTGGCTGCCTACTGTCAGCAAATATTTCTTCACATCTCATTGATCAAATGTGTCATATGCCCCAGCCTAAAAGAACCAATTACAGGTGGCCTAAACCAATCATGTTTACCCTCTGCCTCTGAAAATAGGTCCCGCTTCCATAAAAGCTCAGGGCAGCACAGAGAAGGAAAGAACTTTGATATATATACTTGATATATATCATATATACATATATATAATTCCTTTATTTATTTTTTATTTATTTCTAGGAGAGAGAGAGATTGAGAGAGAGAGAGAGAGAGACAGCGTGAGCAGGGAGGATCAGAGAAAGAGGGAGACACAGACTCTGAAATAGGCTCCAGGCTCTGAGCTGGCAGTCAGCACAGAGCCCTACGCGGGGCTCGAACCCACGAACCGCGAGATCATGACCTAAGCGAAAGTCAGACGCTTAACAGACTAAGCCGCCCAGGTGCCCCTGTATATAATTCCTTTAGAAAGGAAGAAAGAAAGAACGGTTCTTAGCCAGGCATCCAGTGGTATCTGTTATACTGATTATGCTTTGTTGGGGGTACTGTATTCTTCCTAGATGAAAATTTTTCCCTGAGGACAAAACAGATAAACTGTGGGTCCACTTTAGAATGCAAAGTCTCCAGGGATATGCAAATAAAATTGAATAGGTGATTTCCTACCAAGTAGGCAATTATTATTATTTACATTCACATTCTTCCTCCAAATTCTTTTGAGTTCTCATTTTCAATAGAATAATTTAATAATGTACAGAATAAAGATTGGATCTGTCTCTGAATTCCACATCTCTGTTCCCATCCACAACCACATGCAAAAATGCCCCATTTACTTTCTAGCTGCAGCGTTTCTCACGTGGTTCTCTCAACACAATAATCATACCCTTAGCACTGTCAACCCCCTCAAACCAATCCTCCCTGTAATTCTTTCTTGTATCTGGCCAGCTCATGCATACTTACATGATGGAAGACAGGTTCTTCCTTAATTCCTTCATATTTTAGTAATACATTTCACTTCCTCTGAAATATTTCACAAACCCTCAGGTGACCTGTTGCTCCTTCATTTACTCCTTGAGCTTTGACCTAATTCCTATTAGATTGATTATTTTATGGCTTTACATTGACGTGGTGATTTCACTCTGCATCAAACTTTACATGTTTTCAGGATAAAGCTGTTGTCCTTGCTGCTTTCGTGTTTGAGTCTATATTAACTGGCATAAGGCAAGTTGTTGTGTGATTGCAAGATTGTGTGTCTGGGCAACAGATGGTGTTAGATTCAGTGGACTTAAACCAAGCAAATAGTTGGACATTTTTTTTCTATTCTCATCATAAGGAATAATGATCCTAGAAAAGTTCTCAAAGTTCTCAAAATTTTTCACAAATGTCAAAATGTTTCCTTATCCAGAATGTTGTTCTACCAAGTGATAATCTATAGAATATAATTAGTAATGACCTACAACAAGGGCAAACTTTCTTTAAATGGAGTATTTGATCTTTTAATACCATATTGATTTTATCTTCTATAGTGTTTAGTCTTTTAAATCCCTGATAAATCTGTATTTTAGAGTATATGATATTCAGGATTTGTTTAGCATAAACTATTGTTTATGTATTATTATGTAAAATTAATATCCAGAAAGAATCACCTGGTTTATTTTGATATCCTAGGTAAACTATTATATATTCTTCAAGAGGTTGACTTCTATAATCAAGAAGCATAGATTCAAGGCAATAAAGATACAACATTTTGTCCACAATACTATCACTAATTGCTATGGAGGAGTAACTATTTTTACCTCATTAAACAAACACACAAATAAAATACTTATGGTTATATTACCATAATTCACCTTCATATATAACTATTTTTGAAAAAGTTAACATATGCAAATTATGTTACTCTCCTTGAATTCAGGGGCTCACATAATTAACAGTCTTCGAAATACAAAAATAGCTTGATTTGTGTTGTCCACTTATAAATATAAGTATTAGTAGATTATGATTCTTTTAGACAAGTATTGGGGGAAAATCCGCAGATGAAACCACTGGGGAAGAAAAATCTGCAGAAAAAAAAAAAAAAAAGAATAAAAGCAGTTCCTAACAGCATACCATTTGAGTCATCTCAAATGAGGAGGCAGACAATAAATGATTCATTCTGTATCTATTGTAGCATATTTATGAATCCATCTGACATCTCTGGCCTATCAGAGGGCTGAAAACTGAAATTATAGATGTCCTACTATAGATGACACCATCAACGAAGGAGTTTAGGGAGGGTTATTTGGTCATTGTCATTTATCTCATTTCTTTCCATGGCATGCTTGACAGATCAAACACATAGGTCTTCAGAATCTGAGGAAGCAGAGCCAAAGTTTAATCTTCTACATTTGTTTTCACCAAGGACATATGGTTGTTTTTATAATTTCACAAAAAATATAAATAATATAAACAATTCTGGGAATATGGTAGAAAAAAATGTAAAAGTGATTGTAAAAAACAAAATGTTCTTGACCTCTGTAGATATTTGAAGCATTTTCTTTTTATTTCTTATATCTAAAAGTATTCATTCTCATATCATTACAAAACTAGTTTGCAATATTAGGAACTAGTTTTTCAAAGTCAAGAAAAAAAACAATTTTTTTTTAAAGAAAGGAGTATCGTCATTAAATCTGTCATTGTGGGATGCAGATTGTGAAGTGATCGAGACACGATTTCATGCTTTTCTGTCCAGTCCTTGTACAGCTTCACATGTAGATACAATCATTCAAAATAAGAATTTCTTCTCAAATTAAGGCTCGATATTTTCACTCATAATAAATGTTTCTCCATTACTACATTGTCTTCAAAATTGTAATATTGAAAGACCGCATATTGTTTTAGTACAGAGAAATTCCTATCAAAATAGATCAAGGCATACTGTAGTGGGCTTAAAAATGTATTGTTATAGTGGCAAAGAGAGAGGAAAATTAACAAATATCTTATTTCACCATTGCAAACGTAGACAATCCTTTTCAGTTTATGAAAGTATTTATTAATATTACTAGTAAATTTTAATCTTTGAGTATTATGT
>NW_027533339.1:1790362-1795293 GCF_008692635.1 Crocuta crocuta | reverse complement strand
TGAGTATTATGTCTTTATTAAAATTATTTTTATTATATTACAGAAGGTTGAGATAGTTAATAGGAAAGAGTTTGAAATCTAGATGTCATTAATTTGCATTTTAAACAAACGCTGTATGTTCATTTTTTTATTTCTTTTTTAAAAATAGTTTATTGTCAAGTTGGTTTCCGTATTCTCCCAGTTCTCATCCCCACAAGTGCCCTCCCCCATGCCCATCACCCCCCATCCACTCCCCCCCNNTCAACCCCTTCCCCTCCTCCCCACCCCGATCAGTCCTCAGTTTGTTCTCAGCATTCAAGAGTTTCTCATGGTTTGCCTTCCTCTCTCTCCCCAACTATTTTTCCCCTTCTCCCCATGGTCATTTTTGATATTGAAACATAATTGACATATAACATTACATTAGTTTCATGTGTAAAGCATAATGATTTGATTTGATATTTGTATATAATGCAAAATGATCTGCCACGATAAGTCTGATTAACATCCATCACCTTACATAGTTACAGTTTGTGTGTGTGTGTGTGTGTGTGTGTGTGTGTGTGTGTGTAGTGAAAACTTTTAAGATCTATCCACCCCTCAGTCTTTGCCTCTGACAAACACCAGTCTGGTCTCTGTATCTATAAGTTTGGTTTGGGATATTTTTTTTAATGTTTTTTTTTTTAATTTATTTCTGAGAGAGAGAGAAAGAGAGAGAGTACGAGCAGGGGAGGGTCAGAGAGAGAGAGGGATACACAGAATTCGAAACATGCTCCAGGCTCTGAGCTAGCTGACAGCACAGAGGACAACATGGGGCTCAAATCCACGAACCGTGAGATCATGACCTAACCTGAAGTCGGACGCTTAACCGACTGAGTCACCCAGGCACCCCAGGGATATTTTGTTTTATTTTTATATTTTTAGATTGCACATATAAGTGATATCATATGGTATTTGTCTCTCTTTATAATTTATTTCACTTAAGCATAATGTCATCAAGGTTCACCCATTTTTTCAAAAAACAGTAAGTTTCCTTTTTTATGGCTGAATGATATTCATATATGTAATTTTCTTTATCTATTCACCCATTTATGGATATTTAGGTTTTTTCTATATCTTAGCTAATGTAAATAGTGCTGCAATAAACCTGGAAATGCAGAAATCTCTTTCAGATAGTGATTTTTTCTTTTTTGTGGATAATACCCAGAAGGGGATACCTGGATTATATGGTAGTTCCATTTTTAATTTTTTGAGGAGACCTACATATAATTTTCCATAGTAGCTTTATTGAATTACATTTCTACCAACAGTGCACTAGGATTTTCTTTTCTCCACATCTTCATCACAGCTTGTTATCACTTGCCCTTTGTTTTCACTTGTCTTCCTAATAGCAATTCTAACAAGTATGAAGTAGTATTTCATTGTGGTTTTGATTTGCATTCCCCAGATGATTAGTAATGTTAGGGAAATTATTAATTTTCAGGTACTTGTTGGCCATCTTCTTTGGGAGGAAAAAAGTCTATTCAGAACCTTTACTCATTTAAGTCAAATTGTTATTTTTTTTATATTTTTGCTGTTGAATTTAATAATGTGTAAATATATTTCAGATATTAACCACTGCTTGCAAATATTTTCTTCTTTGCATAGGTAGCCTTTTCATTTTGTTGAAGGTATACTTGGATGTGCAGAAGCTTTTTAATTTAATACAATTCCATTTTATTTTTGCTTTTGTTGCTTGTGATTTTGATGTCATATGTAATACATCATTGCAAAGACCAATATCAAGGATAATTTTTCCAGTGCTTTCTTCCAAGCGTAGTATGGTTTCAGGTCATGCATGTAAGTGTTAATCCATTTCAAGTTAATTTTGTGAGTGGGGTAAAATTGTGTTTCAATTCCATTCCTGTGCATGTGAATATCCAGTTTTTCCAAAACCAATTATTGAAGACACTGTCTTTTCCCCAAAAAGTATTCTTGGCTCCTTTGTCAAATATTAGTTGACTGCATATGTAGGAGTTTATTTCTGGGCTCTTGAATTTCTTCCATTGATCTATATGTCTGTAACAAACCCTCTTGATTACTATAACTAAGTTGTATAGTTTCAAATCAGGAATAATGATGACTCCACCTTTTTTTCTCTTTTCAAATTGCTTTGGCTCTTACATTTTATTATTTATTTATTTATTGGTTAATACATTTTAACAATAATAATTATTTTAATCCACGAACATAGGATGTCTTTCCATTTTTCTGTCTTATCTATTTTCTTTTACCAATGACATAATTTTTAGTATACAGAACTTTTATCTCCTTGGTTAGTTTTGTTTTTAAGTAACTTTATTTTTGAGGCTATTACGAATGTCTTTCCTTCCCTATTTTTCAGATAGTTCCTTATTCTTGTATGGAAATGCAACTGATTTCTATATGTCGATATTGTATTCTGCTACTTTACTGAATCAATTTATTAGTTTTAGCAGTTGTGACAAATTCGTTAGAATTTTCTATAAGTCATGTTAACAGTTAACAGAGACATTTTTAAAATTTGAACACCTTTCATTTCTTCTTCTTGCCTGATTGCTCTGGCTAAGTCTTCTATACTATGGTGGATAGTAATAGTGAGAATAGGCATCATTGTCTTGTTTGTGATCTTACGGTAAAAATACCTCCTTTAACCTAACTTGACACTCTTAAGTATGATGTTATCTATGGTTTAGATATGGCCTTTCATCATCTTAAGTATGATGTTATCTATGGTTTAGTCATCATATATGGCCTTTATTATGATGCGGCACATTCCTTCTATATCCAATTTATCAGGAGTTTTTATCATGAAATGATATTATATTTTGTTAAAGTTTTTTCAGCAATGATTGAGATAGTCATATGATTTTAAAAGATTTTTTTTCATACTACTACTGGGAAACACCACCTTTATTGATATGTATACATTGAACCACCACGGGGATGCATCACAGCGATGAATCTCACTTCATCATAAGGTATGATTCATTACTGTTGAATTCGGTTTGCTAGATTTTGTTGAGATTTTTTTTTGTATCTATATTCATCAAGGATATTGGCCTGTAGCTTTCTTTTTTGGTGTTTTTACCTGGCTTTGGTGTGAGGGTAATGTTGGCCTCTAAGTATGTTTGGGAATATTCTCTCCTTTTTTTTTTGTAAGACTTTGAGAAGGATTAGCATGAATTTTACTTTATTTTTTTTTAATTTTTAAATGTTTCTTAAAATTTATTTCCGAGAGAGAGAGAGAGAGAGAGCAGGGGAGGGTCAGAGAGAGAGGGAGACACAGAATCTGAAACAGGCTCTGAGCTAGCCGGCAGCACAGAGCCCAACGCCGGGCTTGAACTCAAACTGGGTGATCATGACCTGAGCTGAAGTTGGACGCTTAACCAACTGAGCCACCCAGGCGCCCTGCATGAATTCTACTTTAAATGTTTAGTAGGATTCACCAGTGAAGCCATCTGATACTGGGTTTTTGTTTTTGTTGTTGTTGCTGGAAAGTTTTTGATTACTGCTTACATCTCCTTTGTCAGTATTGATCTGTTAAGTTTTTCTATTTCTTCTTGATTCAGTATTGGTAGGTGTATATTTCAGGGAATTTGCGTACTTCTTCTGGATTATCCAATTTCCTGACATATAATTGTTCATAGCTTCTTTGAACCTTTGTATTTCTTTGATATCAGTTTTGATTTTATAAATTAATTTGAGTCCTCTCTTTTTTTCTTGGTTAGTCTAGTTAAAGCTTTGTCACAATTATCTTTTCAAAAACAAACAAACACAAATACTTTCTATTGTTTTTCTGCCTCTATTTCACTTATTTTTGCTTTATTCTTTATTATTTTCTTCCTTCTACTAACTTCAAATTTAGTTAGTTCTTTTTCTCATGACTTGAGATATGAAGTTAGGTAGTTTGAGATTTCTTTTTTCTTGATATATATTTATCACTGTAAATGTCCATCTTAGAATTCTTTTAACTTCATTCTATAAGTTTTAGTATGTTGTGTTTTTATTTTCATTTGTCTCAAGATATATTCTTTAAGTTTCCTTTAGATTTATTTTGATCTAGTCGTCATTCAGATATGTGCTACTTAATATCCACATAGTTGTTAATTTTTCAGCTTTCAGCTTTCCACATATTTGTTAATTTTTCAGATTTTCAATTTCAAACTTTTTTATTCACAAAAGATACTACATAAAATTCTTATATATATGAACTAGTTTAGACTTGTCTTATGGTCCAACATGCAGTCTATCTTGGAGAATGTTCTATGTGCAATTGAGAAGAATATGTTAGTTGGTGCTGTTGGATGGAATATTCTGTATATATCTGTTAAGTCCATTTGTTCTATAGTGTTGTTCAAATCTGCTGTTTTCTTTTGATTCTGTCTAGATGATTAGTATTCGTTAGAGAAAGTAGAATGTTAAGTTCCCAAAGAAAGTAGAATGTTAAGTAGAATGCACTGTTGTTTATTTCTCCTTTTAGTTATGTTAGTGTGGTGTCTAAATGGGGTGTCTCTCTGTAAGGACACAAGTCTAAACGTCTAAACCAAACTGACTCCATGACAGGCTTTAAGTTTCCCCTCTAAACTAGAAGGCCTAAGTTCCAGCTTCCCGGAAACTATCAGGCAGTTACACATTGCCCAAGGCAGGAGAAACTACCCTTGCAACACCCAATCAGGAAAGGCCTGCGACCACCCTCCACATTACTAAGGGAGAGGCCTGGAGATGGAAACTATAGATAGGACCCTGTTACCTAATGTTAAAGTTAACCCGTTAGTCGCTGAACAAGACCCTAGGCTCACTCTGTGATTGGTTGAATTTAAAGGTACTCTAAATGTTGTAATTGGATCCCGCCAAAAGTAACGAATACTCTAGACAGTGTGTATGGTTAAACCCGCTGTCAATAATGTTGAATAATTATGATTGGATCACTGTTC
>NW_027533339.1:1749830-1789944 GCF_008692635.1 Crocuta crocuta | reverse complement strand
ACCCTTGCAACACCCAATCAGGAAAGGCCTGCGACCACCCTCCACATTACTAAGGGAGAGGCCTGGAGATGGAAACTATAGATAGGACCCTGTTACCTAATGTTAAAGTTAACCCGTTAGTCGCTGAACAAGACCCTAGGCTCACTCTGTGATTGGTTGAATTTAAAGGTACTCTAAATGTTGTAATTGGATCCCGCCAAAAGTAACGAATACTCTAGACAGTGTGTATGGTTAAACCCGCTGTCAATAATGTTGAATAATTATGATTGGATCACTGTTCCCCTGCCACAACTTCTGTAACTCCCCTGTCACAAACACCATAAAAACCCTACTCTGCCTTTACTCGGGGCTCTCAGCATGGATCCACTGCGTTGGTGAGGTTTGGGAGCCAAAGCTTGAGCCTGTAATAAAGCCCTTTGTCTTTGCATGCGTGACTCAGTCTCCCTTGTGGTCTCTGGTCGTTGAGGATACTGTGATCTGGGTATAACATCTCTTGAGCAGATGAGAGCCTCCAACCGTGGAGGCTCTCATGATACTGGAGGTTAAAGAATTCACCTAAGACAGAACACAGGTGATAGAAGTTTACAAAATACACCACAATGGAGTGGAGAGGTTGTCTGCCCTGAGGCAGTAGGTGGTGGCTGGTTTTAAAGGGGGAAAGTTATCAAGTATGCGGACATATGGAGTTTTCCCTTTTTTTGGTAATTGCGACTGGTTGTAAATAATCCACTAGTTAGTTAGGGCCTATGAATATTCTGAGGTGAGTCACCTGATGGGCCTCCCTGTATTCAGGCAGGGGGTTACTGCGACCCTTTTTGCATTCCATTGCTCAAGGCTGTTTGCCTAAAGTGGCCTCTACAGTTAGTATTTGCTTTTTATAGTTAGATGATTCTATGTTGGGCATATAACTATTTAAAATATGCAATCTATCTGGTAAATTGACCCTTTTGTCATCATATAATGACCTTCTTTCTTCCTTATACTATTTTTATCTCAAAGTTTATTTTGTATAATTTAAACAAAGGTACCATTCTCCTTCTCCACTTCCTCCTCCTCCTTTTCTTAATCATTTGCTTGAAAAATCTTTTTTTTCTTCCCCTTACTTTCAGACTATGTGTGCCCTTAATGCTGGAGTCTCTTAATAGGCGTCCATTCAGTCAGTCTGTCTCTTGATTAGAGAATATAATCAGTTTACTTTTAAATGATTATTGATGGGTAGGTACTTCCCATAAATATTTTGTCAATTGTTTTCTGACTGTTTTTGCAGTTCTTTTGTACAGTGTTTCCTCTCTTGCTGTTTTCCTTTGCGATTTGATGACTTCTTGTGGTGGTATGCTTTGACTCCTTGATAATAATCTTTAATGTATCTATTACAGATTTTTTCTTTGTGTATACTGTGACACTTACATAAATATCTTATAATAAAAGCATCCTATTTTAAAGTGATAACTTCAAAAGCATTCAGAAATTTTATACTTCTTACTCTCTTACGTTTTAGTTTATTGATATCATAATGTACATCTTAAAAAATATTGGGTATCCAAAAACAAATTATTGCAGCCGTAATCATTTTTAATACTTTTTTCCTACCTTTTAAATTTGAGCAGTGATTTATGCATCAACATTACAATATCAGAGAATTTGTGTTTTACTTTAGATTTACTTATGAGTTTTACACGTTCATATCTTTTATGATGTTAATTAGCAGCCTTTTGTTTTAGATTGAAGAATATCCTTTAGCAGTTATTCTAAGGATGGTTTGGTGGTGATGAACTCTTTTTTTTTTTAATGTTTTTTATTTATTTCTGAGAGAGAGGGACACATGAGCAGGGGAAGGTCAGAGAGGGAGACACAGAATCTGAAGCAGGCTCCAGGCTCTGAGCTAGCTGTCAGCAAAGAGCCCGACGCGGGGCTTGAACCCACGAACCGTGAGATCATGACCTGAGCTGAAGTGGGAGGCTCAACTGACTGAGCCACCCAGGCGCCCTGGTGGTGATGAACTCTTTCAGTTTTGTTGGTTTTGTTGTTGTTTTGTTTTTTTGCTTATTTAATTGTGGCATCAATAGTCATTTGGATATATAAGGGTAGGGTTTAGGAGGTATGCCACTGCCAAAGATAGAAATATAAATGTTGAGATGGTATTTAAAACCGTAAGATGGGAGAACATCCTTAAAGTAGTGTGAATATATATAAAGAAAATGCAAAAAGAAAAAAAGGAAAGAAAATGCTGAAGACTGAAACCCGCAGCACTGTAACATTAAGAGTTTGTGGTGAAGAGACGGAATCAACATGGAAGACTAAGAAGATATAACCTATAGATAGGAGAGAACCAAAAGTGAGTTGTGTGTGAAGCCATAAGAAAATGATCTCCACGTGTGAGAAGAGGACTTATCAAAACAGATGTTCTATAAATTAGTAACCTCCCTCTTTTGAAAGTAACTGAAGAGTCCCTTTTAGTTAAGGGATAGGCTAAGTACCTGTCCCCTCCACATTCCTCACTGTATTTGTGAAAATAGAAGGAAGATATTCTCTTTCAATACTGGAATATTATGTCATTTAAGGGATAGGCTAAGTACCTGTCCCCTCCACATTCCTCACTGTATTTGTGAAAATAGAAGGAAGATATTCTCTTTCAATACTGGAATATTATGTCATTTGATTGTTCTTTCTGAAAATCCTATTTCCCCTAAATAGTATGACAAACAATTAATGACCACTTATTGAATGGTAGTAAGAGTCAGACAATATGCTGGAGGAATACTCTTCCTTTCACTTGTGGACACTATATCTTATACTCACAGTAATCATTCAGTCAACATTTTTTGGTTGAGGCACCAAGTCTAAGATAGGTTAGGTATATTACCTAAGGTAACAGAGTAAGTAACCAGTGGAACCATCAAGTACATATTCATTCAACCCTATGCTTTTCTTACAGTAGAATTGAATATTTCATCTACAGTTATATTATTGGATTCTAGTCTTCTATTTTTTTTCTGGTAGCTGAGAGACCTTCTAAGCAGTAAGCATCTCAAAGTCTTCACTTCCTCATCATCAAGATGGTGAACTATGAATTCTCTATTTCTCACCAGGAATCATACCCTGAAGCTTTGATTCAATCCGATAGCCTAATCATCTAAGATAGGACAGTTTCAGGTTTTGTTAGCTCTCAAAAAATAAAGACAAATATATATACTTTAAAGTATCCATTCACCTGATGCAGGGCCCTAGCATCAATAACTAAGTAAAAAGTACCTATTATTTACAATGTGCCAAGGCACTGAGCAAGAAAATTGGACGCAAGTTATGATCAAAGAGTGAAACATAATTTTTAGCTCTCCAGGAGTGTCAATTGTTGTGAAATAGCAAGCATAATAGAAGGCCATATAAAGGAATAATTTAGGATCACAATAATAAATGTAATAGGAAACAGAAGTTCTTTAATTTATTTTTCTATATGTAAACTTTGCAGTCATTTATTAGTTTTGCATTTGTCTTTATTTTTTCATATCATCATTCAATAATATTAATATTAAATGTTATAAAGCAAACAGACTTGAGTTTATTATTTTCTCATACAATGCAATGAAAAATGTCATTTCATACCTAATGAACTTACCTCATTCTACTAAACCTAGTCAATAATGTGAAGTGTTGCATAAAATGTTAACTGGGTCAATGAGTATGGGGAAAATTTAGGTTTACATAAATAAATAATGCAGAAAACATAGCCATATAACTGCCCTAATAAAATATTTTATTATATTAGATATCATTCTAGGTGAATAAGAAATTAGTATTTCACATATTGAATGTTCTACAGAAAATGAACACAATATATTTGTGAAGCATTTGTATTGGCAGTGTTACATAATCCTTCTCTTAAAAACTCACTCTCAAAACTGTGAAATATGTCACAAGTATAGAGTATTATGTCCTTCTTTACATAAACACTAAAAATCCCAACCCATGTTTGACTAGATTATAGAGTAAAATTTGTAAAATACACAAAATACAAGCTATAAGCAAGAAAGTTAAATTGAAATCCATATTTTCTGATTGGCTATATTTCATTGAATAATTAAATATATATGGTTTCTTTGGCTTGAAACTTATGACCTTTTTGCCTATAATCGTACCTTCATACTGTGTATGTTATGGAGCAAATTCCATTGAATCTAAGTTTCCTGCAGTTAAGAAGCATTGTCGTTTCCTCTGTGATTCTTTTTATCTCTATTTCTCAGTATCTGTGTAGAGATTCTTATGCATTTGAAGACAGTGGAGCTGAATTCTAATGAATCCAGCCCCAAGTGTTCATTTCATGGGTAATTTCTTCAGGTGCCAAACATCAACCAACATTTGCAGGTGCCAGAGTGGGTATGATTGTTCATTTTCTCTTGGGTGGTGCCAGAATGCATTTCTTTCAAGATATTTAGCCCTACACTATTTACTTGACATGCCCCCTTAAAACTCATGTCAAGATATATTTTTTTTTAAATAGCTACCAGTGTAATCTAAAAAATGAGTGACTTGGATCAAGGAAAAAAAATTAAAACAGCATCATTTGTCACCATGTGCACTAGTAAGTAAATACTCTGATCTCAATAATGTTGAGGAAAGGGAATATATTAGTCTCTATCCATTAGACACACACGCATCCATAAAATGTTCAAGTATCATTTGAATGGACATTCTCTGGCATGTGGACTAGAAGAAGCCATATCCTTATTGGCATATCATTGAAGATAAATTACTTGGTAGTGTTTCCTGTATTTCACACACCCACATGAGCACATTAATGGCATTTGTAATTAATCTTTTTGGATTCTTGCCCACTTATCTTTTGAAATCCTGTAATATGAAAAAGTGGAAAGTGAAGTTTGAATTTAGGTTTACTACCTAGTCTATAACAGAATGTTCAAAAATGACATTAATTCTCAGATGTCATGTTCCCATCAGGGTCTAGCTAATTCCCTTAAAAATTCATAGAATTTGGCAGCAGCAACAAAATTCCCATGTATAAATTCTGGTTTTTGGAGGTGTGTGCCTGAAGCTGTCAATTTTACTTCGTTGCTACCACAAGGCCCAATAATCACCAATTAAATAATTGATACATGTTGAGAAGTTGTGAGCATTATTTATTTATTTACTTTTAGTCTAGCTGTAATTATTGAATGTTGGAACAAATTAAGCATCTTTGCATCATTTTTCTAAAAACACTCCAGGTGCTCCAGGTGCTAATGTGTCACATCATGAATATTTTGGTAGGACATTCCTTACTGTTGATAATATTGTCTGGTATATTTTGATTTACTTGGTAGTAAAAGGAAGTTCTATGCTCTTTTTTCTAACTTCATAAATTCAGCAAGCTAAGAGTATATGTAATGCCATTAGAACTTTGGAATTCCAAATTGGGAAAGAATATCAGTTTTCTATTTCCTATTTATGGGACTTGGGAAATTGCCTTAATTCTTTAAGTGTAAGTAGCCTCATCTGTTAAATGGGGATGATATCATTTGCTACTATATGGCAAGATGATTTTGGAAATTAAGTGACATTGTTTTGTCCAATATTGGCAGAATGTTGTGTTTAATAAGGTGTGTTTAATGAAGTGTATTAACAATGACTATTATTCTTAATAAGAAATTTGAAAAGAATAACTCAACTCATTGAATACATATTAGAACAGTTAATATTTAACAATTTTGAAGTATTGTTTTCTATGAGCAAATCAGTAAAAGAATTTCCCAGAAACAGACTTCTAAGAATTAAATATTGTTTTTTTTCCCTACCAATCAAGTGCTTTCAAATTGTCAAAGACAATCCTGAGAGAAGCAAAGGGTTGCAATAATCTATTTTATAAACCATCTTCCTCTTTATTAGAAGTGTTGGTATACTTTGTGGCCTTTGCCATCATATTTAATAAATAAGAGATCTAATGGAGTGTTGTCCTACCACAATGTAAATTTGGCCCCAGTGTCCATTACTTATTTTATTTTCTGAAATGGGAGAAGACAGTCCTCTCAAATTGGCTTTTGAAAGCAGCCCAAACGCTCCAGATGTTCTAGCCCTGCCGGCAGAGCTTGTCTGTGATCCATGTCAGAACTGCAGCTGTCAACACAAAACGCACCTGCCACTGGTTTACTGTCAGCAAATGACTTTTCAATTGTATTAGGAAGTGAAGCAAACTGCCGAATGAAGCATTCACCTTTGAAAAGAAGCTATGTCACAGTATGATTTTACTCCATAAAAATGCAGAATCTCTAGAGTCTTCCCAGGCACTAATCTTGAGCCTGAGCAATGTCTGAAAATCAGGAGATAAAATCTCTAAGTGTTCTTACGTCATTTTATAGAACAAGTTTGTGGTAGGTTCATCACCGAGTAGTAAGTGTTTACACATTAATTAAGGAGACCCTACTACAAATTGGCACAATTCACGTCGTAACCAGAACTAAATTATAAAGTAGAGCTAAGCTAAGTAAACTTATTTGATGTTCAATGTTACTGAGGATTTTATTGAAAAACTCACTGCTGAGAGTTTAAAAAAATGGGTTTTAGTAACTTGGAAAATGGCAATTGACAATGAAATTCATCCACAGGGGCAATAGCACTGACTCTGTGATTTCAAATTAAAATCATTTCCCTCTTTTTGCGTACTCCCTGTGTATTGTTCCCCTGTGTTTTGTTTTGTTTTAGAGATTTCTTGGAGCAAAGGAAATGGCATGTGTTTTGGAGTCAGACAGATTGCAAAAATTAACCTGTCTGAGCTTCAGTTTTTTTATTCGTAAAAGTGAAATACTCATACTTGTATTCTATGAAGAGTAAATGATATTTTAAGCATTGATGATTCTCAAACTTGGAGGAGATTCTGAATTGGGACATACAGATCCATACACTTAGAAATCCTTCCAGGTAATTGTGATGAGCAGTTAAACTTTATGTATTTTATCATTTTTGTGTTTTTGTTGCTTCTTCTTTCTCATGGTTTCAGATTACTTCTCTCTCTCTTTGTCTCTCTCTTTCCACATTCTGCCTTGGCTAACTATAATAGGCATCTTTCTGCACGTCTTAAATTCAAATTCCCTGAGAGATGATCTCAATATTTCACTTAGTCATTCTTTCTCTTTTGATTACCATCTTGCAAAACCCTACTTCTAAGACACTGACAGATATATAAATTGACTTGGAACATTGTGCCTCAGCCTGGTCCAGGCTATTGGAACCTGATTGGTAGAGTTACATGGTCAGCTTTTTATTACTAGCTTTATTTAACAAGACTGGTAAGTACTCGCGATGAAAATGGGGCTACCACTAAATTTTAAAAATTGAAATGAAAGGAGGCAGAGGATATAGTGAAAATTGTTAATGGCCAAACATTAATGCAATATTCTCAGCTCCCAAAATTAATATCTAGTTTCATAGGAACATGTTTCATGAACTCTAATAGGTAGATATAGAGTGAATTTGCTGAACTGATATATATTTGTTAAAATTTGAATACATCAACATTCAACAGCCATTTTGGATATATTTATACTAAAACCGTATATACATGACACATCTGTCCCACTCCCAGTCCTGTTACATGTAATCATGTGTAGAAGAAAGCATCTGTGTTGATGGAGGATTGAAGAGAAATAATACTGCCTAATACTAACGTTGGAAAACTGGACATGTAATGGATTTATTGAATAATTAGAGACATTTATTTTAAGGAACATATTTCTAAAGGTTAAGGCTTGATTTCAATTTGTCAGCTTTATGAAATTTTTCAATTAATTAAGCACTTAGTGTTTTCTCTATTGTAATTGTATAAACTTTATGAAAGGTCGGGCTGATTATCATTACAAATGATTCCCTCCATCTTACCCCTGTTCCTTGAAATACCATCAGATTAGACGTATACAGAATACTAATGTGGGACTCTAGTCAAAGCTAATTTATAGTTTTGAGCATATGTCTATAGCCATTCAGGGGGATGACACTATGTACATATCACCAAAACTAACACTCTGGGGGGAGACTGCCTCTGTTGTCCATTTTTGCTTTGTAGTATTGCATGTGCCACAGAAGGGAAATCATATAGGGAAAGTATACTTGTGCTAAGAAAGAAGTTGCTTTCAAAAGAATCATGCAATCTACTACATTAATTGAAATCTTAAAATGAGTCATTTTCAAGAAAGTCTAGAAATTCACTAAATTGAGAATCTTTGACCTATCATGAATTGGGAAGAAAAGATTGCATTCCATTCATATCATTTGCTTTCCTAAACTGTACTGCTTTCTCAGGAGAAAGACAAAGATAATTTTAAATACAGTTACAGCTGAAATTGGAAAATGAGAGCTGGACACACACACACACACACACACACAATCCAAGATTTTGAATATTGTCTTACTGCCAAGTACATTTTTTTAAATTTGGTTTTTATATATTATTATTATGAATTAATTACATGAATGTTAATTTTTGCATGCTTTTTTCTAGAAATAATTTTTATACAGTGAAATCTTTATTTTTGAAGTACACAGATCAGTTTTGTCAAACATACATATCTGTTTATTTTGCATCCTTGTCAAAACACAGACTATTCCCATCAATCTGGAATATTTCCATATTTCGCTTCCCAGACAATCTCTGCTCCTCTAAGAAGCAACTACCATTAATTGAATCATACAATCAATACTCTTTTGTGACTGGTTTTAGTAGTTCAACATAAAGGTTTTATGGTTTAAAATGTTTTGCACATGTTATTAATATATCCTCCTTCCATTATGTGAATATGTACAATTTATATATCAATTGTTTCCAGTGTTTTGCATATTGTGAAGAAGTCTTTTGTGATCAATCTTGTGTCTTTTTATATTGAAATTTTTATTAAGATAATTGTAGATTCCACATGCAAGTGCAAGAAATAATTCAAGATGCCTTGCACACTTTGCCAAACTTCCTCCAGGTTTTCTCCTGTATTTGCAAAAATATACCATAATATCACAACTAGCATTTTGATGTTGATACAATCTACCTCCCATAGTCAGATTTTCTCAGTTTTTCTTGTACACACGTCTGTGTGTATGTGTGTGTATTAAGTTACATGCAATTTTATCACCTGTGTAGGTTAGTATATCTATGACCACACTGAAGATACTCAACAGTTCTAACACCACAATGTCTCATGTTGCTCTTATATAATCACACTTACATCCTTCTTCAATCCACTCTCTATCACTTATTTAACCAACCTTTCATTACTAACTCATGTCAACCACCAATCTGTCCTCCATTTCTAAAGTGTTGTCATTTCAAATGTTATATAAATGGAATCATTCAGTAAAAACATTTTAGGAATTTTTTTTCATTCAACACAGTTCTCAGGAGAGTTGTTCAAATGGTTGTGTGTATCAAAGATCCATTCTTTTTTATTGTCCAGTAGTGATAGGGATGTGTCACAATTTGTTTAGCCATCCACCTGTTAAATTTAAACAGATTCCAGTTTGGGGCCATTTCAGATAAAGCTGCTATGAACCATTCATATAAAAATGTTTATCTGAACATAAGTTTTATTTTTTGTGAAATATACAAAGATTTATATATTTAGCACAATTGCTGGATCATACTGTATTTGTATGATTCATTGTACAAGAAATTGCCAAACTAGATGACTTGCAGTATTTTACATTCATACCAGCACATTTATGCGTGGTTCAGTTTTTCCAGTTCTTTGCAGTATTTGGTGTTGTCACTAACATTTATTTTAGTCATTTTGATCAGTGTGTATGTGATATTTCATCATGGTTATAATTTACATTTCCCTGATAGTAAATGATATTGAATATCTTTTAATGTGTTTATTTACAATCTCAGGCTTATGTGATTGTGGGGGCTGGCAAGTCTGAAATCCATAGGGCAAGTTGTCAGGCTGGGGTTTCAAGTAAGAGATGATATTGTAGTCTTAACTCTGAAGGCTAAAGATTGAGGCAGGATTTCTTTGTTGCAATCTAGGGTAGACCTCTTTTTTCTTTAGGGAACAAGTCTTCTTAAAGCTATCAATTAATTGGAATAGGTCTGCCACATTATGGAGGATAATCTGGTTTATTTAAAATTTACTAATGGCTAATTACATCAAAGAATAAACCTTATACACTGATCAGTGTTTGAACAGAAAACTAGTCATCGTAGGTTAGCCATGTTCACACAAAAAGTTAACTATCACAAGTTCAATTTATTATTTACCTTTTTCAATCATGCTTTTCTGTCCCATCTAAGAAATCTACCTACTCATAGGTCCCCAAGATATTCTGTGTTTTTTTTCTTGAAAGTTTTATACTTTGTTTTATACCTAAGTCTATAGGGAATTTTGAGATAATTTTTGTATACAATATAAGGCTTTAGTTGAGGTTCTGTTTTTACCTATAAATATCCAATTCCTCAAGCACCATTTATTGAATAATTCCAACATTGAATTAATTTTGTAATATTTTTAAGTGTTTTATTTATTTCTGAGAGAGATAGAGACAGTGTGAGCAGGGGAGGGCCAGAGAGAGAGGGAGACACAGAATCTGAAGCAGGCTCCAGGCTCTGAGCTAGCAATCAGCACAGTGCTCCACGCAGGGCTCAAACCCATGAACCGTGAGATCATGACCTGAGCCAAAGTTGGACGCTTAACTGACTGAGCCACCCAGGCACCCCCAGCATTGAATTAATTTTGTACCTTTGTCTGAAATCAGTGGAGTGTATTTGTTTGCGTTTGCTTTGCCAAAGCATTTTTTTTGGTGTTTCTATCTTTTTCTTGTGAATACCAGGACATGGAACTGGTGAATCATAGCGTATAATTGGTATTTAACATATTCTCCCAAATAGTTGGTGACATCAGTCTTGTGGATTTTATTTATTCACATTGAATGTATAGTGAAATCTCATCATGATTCCAATTTGTATTTCCCTGGTAATGAATGGACTTGAGAATTTTTAATATATTTATTGGCTATTCCGGTAGCTTTCTTTTTGAATCGTCTACCTTTTTGCCCATTTAAAAAATTGAGTTGTTTAGGGGCGCCTGGGTGGCTTAGTCGGTTAAGCGTCCGACTTTCGCTTAGGTCATGATCTCGCGGTTCGTGGGTTCGAGCCCCGCGTCGGGCTCTGTGCTGACAGCCAGCTCAGAGCCTGGAGCCTGTCTCAGTCTGTGACTCCCTCTCTCTCTGACCCTCCCCTGCTCATGCTGTCTCTCTCTCTCTCTCCTAGAAATAAATAAAATATAAAAAAAAAAATTAAAAAAAAATAAAAAAAAATAAAAAATTGAGTTGTTTGTATTTTGATTGGATTATAGGAGATGTTTATATATTCTGTGTATATGCTCTTTGTCATGTGTATTATATATAATATACAGAATTTTAAAACTTTCAAAGCTCAGGGTTTTTTTTAATTTCTTTCTTTTAAGTTTGTGCTTTTGATGTCTATGTAAGAATTTATTTTTACTACTCCAAAGATATTTGACTATTAATTTCTCAGGAAGGAGANGTATAAGCCCTTTGTCATGTGTATTATATATAATATACAGAATTTTAAAACTTTCAAAGCTCAGGGTTTTTTTAAATTTCTTTCTTTTAAGTTTGTGCTTTTGATGTCTATGTAAGAATTTATTTTTACTACTCCAAAGATATTTGACTATTAATTTCTCAGGAAGGAGATACATTCTGAAGTTATTGGTATAGTGTTCTAAAAATAACAATTATGTCAAATTGTTTCATGGTGTTGATCAAATTGTCTGTATTCTAATTAATTTTTCTGTTAATTGCTGGAAACTAGCATAAAAAATCAGATATGATTGTAAAGTTTCTATTTCTCAAATGTTATTAATATTTTTGCTTCATTTATATTTCAAAATGGTTGTTATCTACATGAGGAATTAACCATTTTATTATTATAAAATTTCCTTCTTTACCTCTGGTAATGTTCCTTGTTTTCAAGTCAACTTTTTCTTTTATAGCACTCCAGATTTCTTATGACTAGTGCCCAAGAAGTGTAGTTTTTTACCATTGCTTGCTTTTAATCAATTAGAGTCTTTAAATAATGTGTGTTTTTAAACAGCAAATAGTTGCATCTTAATATGTCATGTACTGATAGTTTTTGCCTTTTAACTGAGAGTATAGGCTTACATATTTTTAATTAATGTAACTGTTGATAGATGTGGGTTTAAGTTTATATTTTTGTTATTTGTTTTCAGTTTGTCCTAAACATTATTTATGATTTGCAGCCCTTATCTTCATTCATGTAGATTCTAATTTTGATTTCATGTCATTTCTATTCAGCATGAAGAATTCCTTTTATTATTCCTTAAAGTACATACATGCTGATGATAAATTAGTTTATATTTTATGCTCAGCAAATGACTTTATTTAACTTTTATTTTGTCTGGAAAAAGAAATCTTGGATGACAGTGTTTTTTGTTTTTGTTTTTTTCTTCCTTTGGCATTTTAAAGATGTATCCCTTGTCCTTGGCTTGTCTTGTTTTTGAGAAAAAGTCAGAAAAAATCTTATCATAGCTGTTTTTACTGTAATAAGTCTTTTTCTTGAGCCACTTTGAAATGTTTCTCATTATCTTTCATTTTGAACAATTTGTTTATAATATACAGTGGGCTGTTTCTTGATGTCTGTGTACATGCAGGTGTGTATATGTACATGTGGGTGTGTATGTGTGTGTACATTCATCATGCTTATGGTCTATTGAGCTTTCTTGGATTGGTAGTTTGATACATTTCATTAAATTGGGGAAACTTGGGAAAGTTTTGGAAAATATTCTTGAAATACTTTTTTCTGTTCTAACCTTTTCTTTTTTGTTAGATTTCAACTAAATGTATGTTATGCCACGTGATATGATTTTATATGTATCTGAGATGTATGTCAACCATTGTTTCTCTGTGTTCCTCAGTTGGGCATTTTCTACTGCCTTGCTTACGTGTGTGTGTGTGTGTGTGTGTGTGTAGTATAGCTGTTATTCCCATTTTTTTCTTTATAGAATTATTTCTTTGTTAAGAATCCCCATGTATTCATTTGTTAAATGAATGGTTCCTTTAAATTATTGATCACATTTACAATTTCTGGTGTAAAGTTGTCTGACAATTCCAACATGGGTATTTTTATTGACTTTTTTTTAATGGATACAGGACATATTCTCTTGCTTCTATACATGTCTAGTAATCTTTGCTTGTGTGCCTATTATTTCAGAACAGTGATATGATTTGGAGAAAACAGATTATGTTATCTTCTTTTAAAGATTATTTAATGCATCAGTGAATTTTTTGGTGGCTCCCCATGATTTTACAAGTATAAAGTTAAGAATTTATTAAGGTTTTTAGACAGTAGCTCTTATGCTAAAGCCAAGTAGTTTTACCCCTAACTCCTTGTCTTTCTAGAATCTCTTTTAAAAGGCTATCATGTTCACAGTGGTGTCTGCACTCTGAGTGATGATAATTCTAATTCCTTTCAGCAATGTGTGACTTAAAGAATTTCCATTCAGCTCACAACTCCACCATAGCTATTCTTGGTTTCCTATTCTCTAACTCTGTGCATAATTCATTTCTATACCCATTTTTCTTTCTCTTCAAGGATTATTCATTTTTCAAGTAAGTCAGGTAAATAAATGGAATGCTATATGAGTTTACTGGAAACAAGACCTATTTATCAAATGTAGTATTTTTTAAGCACCAAATTGGAATTTTTAACTTGCCAAATGAATGTTTAAATACTTCATATAAGCCAGAAAATAAATATCTTTACCAGATTTAGCTCTTGATCTCATATCTTAAAAAATTTCAAAAGTACAAGGAAAAAAAGTAAAATAACAATTGGGAGGAAAAAGCCAGTTATCTTTCTTGGATTGTTCTGAGATTCCTCATTAGAAATGAAAACTAATCTAGGTTTTTAATTCTAGTCATTAAATCAAAAGAGAAAACTCAAACAAAGATGCATTCTTTCGGATCACCAGAAGGATTACATATGCTGAAACACAAGATACATATTTTGGTCGTATAGATACCCCAGAATATGCTATTCCAAGGCTATAACAAACTTTTATTTACTGAGCCATTAGTAGCTGAGTGTCAGTAACTGAATGAAGTATTTTGCCTGTGTTTAATCCTCAAAACAGTCTAAAGTAGACTCTATTATTATTCACATTTTCGAGATGAGACTTCTGAGAGTTTAACTGGGTCTTAGGGCTAATTAAGCCCTGGTGATGGGTCCAAATGAAAAATTTACTGAATCCTGATCTGAGCCCATAACTACCATTACCTTATTACATTTTAAATAAGACTCCCATATTTATCCGATGTTTTCAATGCTCTTTCACTGAGAAACAATGTTTTCAAGTACCTCAAATGCCATGCTTGCTTAGATTATAAATATTCTATGAATCTCAAAGATTTCAATCTTTCATGACAGCTATATGATAATACATATAAATCACTTAGCAGAGTAGTTGACATAAGTAGTCGAAAAAAGCAATTATTATCATTGATATAAAGATGGAATCTAGTGGTCAAAGGAAGAGCATTTTTAAATTGGACATTGCTGTTAGCATTTTAAATATAAAGGAAATAATCTTTAAAATAATAAGTAATTGGGAAAACAGAAGAGCTAAAAAGATATAAGTGAAAATTAATATAGGAAAAACAAAGAAAAGGGTACCACAATGAAATTAAAAGAAAAAAAATAGGCTATTTCAAAACTGTCTAAGGGAAAATTTAAAAAGTACATTAATTGGAAAAATTTAAAACATGAATGAAGAACAAAAAAATAAAATAAGTGAAATCCAGGAGAATTTGCAACAAAAGAGCTGGGATTTGATTTTGCTATAAACAGTACAAGATTTAAGTTAGCTGGAACTTTCAAACTTATTTGGAGTTTGTCAGAATCCTATCCTAATTAGAAATGTGAATTTTGGGCTAGAATTTGCTTCAGAGTTTCTACTTTGTAATTTCCTGTCATAATGAAGTTGCAATAAAATGATAAAATAAAATATCTAAAATTAAAATCTTAAATGAAAATTATAATAAAATGCATAAAGATTAGTCCTATTGTGCTAGTCTATAAACAGTCTAAATGTTTTTAAGTGAATGATCCAAGGTAAGTTTTATTAACATGCATAGAAAACAGCCATTATAGGTATAATTTGCATGAACACAAAGAGTGCACTGAGATATTAAAATTATATTTTTGGTTAAACTCTTATAAAAGCAGGTGACTGATATTCTTTTGTGTCTTCATAAAGGCAATTTCAAGATAAGTTCTCAAAATATTTAAAGCATAATTGGATTAAGTGCATACCCTATAAAGAGAATACTGTGAAAGAAATATCTCTTAATGGAATATATAAACCTTAATGGAATTAAAAATTTGTATCATATGTAGGTGGCAAATGAAAATGAGATCTAATTTAAAACATTTAAACAAAGTAGTACATGGAAAACTTTATTAAATAAAAGACATTTGTAGATAAAAGCATTAAAGAACATATTTAATTCAGTCAATTAAAATGTCATAAATACTTGTTTTAACCATGGCTAATAACACTTGCTTATCATATGTTTGATTCTTATGAAAAAGGTTTTAGAGAAGAACTACAGGCTTAATGAAATAAAAGGGAGTATATTTTCATAAGAAACAGTTTGGTGTTGGTTTGGTATTTAATAGGCTTTCTAAATGCTTACCATTTATCAGTATGATTAATTGAGACCAAGGTTATTTTGAAGTATATCACAAAGATATGGGCAGTATCTTATATACATTTCCTACAAGAGAACAGATTAAGTTCAGTTTTGTGAAATTTGGAATAGCTTACAAAATTGAAGGTACAGGTTCTAATCTGACAGTTGCCTGATAAAATGTGGACTCAGAGCAAGTTTTGTTAAGAGCTCTGGAAAATGGTAGCTTCTAATAATATACATTTTTGTTTATTTATTTTGAGAGAGAGAGAGAGATAGAGAGAGAGAATGAGCATGAGTAGGGGAGGGGCAGAGAGACAAGGAGAAAGAATCCTAAGCCGGCTCCATGCTGTCAGCACAGAGCCCAACATGGGACTTGATCCCATGAACTGTGAGATCATGACCTGAGATGAAACCAAGAGTCAGTTGCTTAACCTACTGAGTCACTCAAGCATGCCTCTAATAATATGCATTTAATAAACATATTCTTCTTATTCCACTGTAGCAACTTATTTCAAGTTTTAAGGTAATACCCTATGGAAAAGTCAAGTGTACAATGCAATAATAGGGACTACCTTACAAAGAAGAAGCCCCAAACCGAAATTATTTTATCTGTGTTATTCCTTTATGCTTGTCTCCTGTAATAATCAATTTTAACCTATTTATGACCTAAAATGAACTCTGAGACTTGCAATAATCTTTTTTTTAAATAGTTTATTGTCAAGTTGGTTTCCATATAACACCCAGTGCTCATCCCCACAAGTGCCTTCCATGCCCATTTCCCCCCACACCCATCAGTCCTCGGTTTGTTCTCAACATTCAAGAGTCTCTCATGGTTTGCCTCTCTCCCTCTCCCTCACTATTCCCCCCTTCTTCTCCCCCATAGTCCCTCGTTAAGTTCTTTCTAATCCTCCTATATGTGCAAACATATGGTATTTGTCCTTCACTGCCTGACTTATTTCACTCAGCATAACACCCTCAAGGTCCATCCATGTTGCTACACATGGCCAGATTTCATTGTTTCTCATTGCCATGTAGTATTCCATGGTATAGATGAACCACATCTTCTTGATCCATTCGTCCGTTGATGAACACTTAGGCTCTTTCTGTGTTTTGGCTATCATTGAGAGTACTGCTATGAACATTGGGGTACATGTGCTCCTATGCATCAGCATTCCTGTATCCCTTGGGTAAATTCCTAGCAGTGCTGCTGCTGGGTCATAGGGGAATTCTAGTGTTAATTTTTTGAGGAACCTCCACACTGTTTTCCAGAGGGGCTGCACCAGTTTACAGTCACACCAACAGTGTAACAGGGTGCCTGTTTATCCACATCCTCACCAGCATCTAGAGTCCTCAGATTTGCTCATTTTAGCCACTCTGGCTGGTGTGAGGTGGTATCTCAGTGTGGTTTTAATTTGTATTTCCTTGATGAGGAGGGATGCTGAGCATCGTTTCATGTGTCTGTTGGCCATCTGGATGTCCTCTTTGGAGAAGTGTCTGTTCATATCTTCTGCCCATTTCTTCACTGGGTTGTTTGCTTTTCGGGTGTGGAGTTTGGTGAGTTCCTTATAGATGTGAGACTTGCAATATTCTTGACAAGTTATTTGTATCTCCTTTATCCATTACCAAAGAAGTATATCATTAAATATACTTTAATATGGAAAAGTAACGTATTATTTATTAATTACATTTTAGGTAGTTGGCTAAACTTTATTATAATACAATTTGTATAAAATAAAATTCAGTTATATAAATTGTGTTCTTGACATGATATACTATTAAGTCCAATGAATTTGGTAATTGTGTATTCCTTTGGGATTACCACTTGAAGTGAAATATATATTATTTGCAACCCTATAGAATGTTGCTTTGTACAAGTTTCCAGTCAGTTCTGTATCTCCATTAGCAATCTTTTTCTTTTTTCTATTCTCATAATTAGTTTTGCCTGTTCCCAAAATCTATGTACATGAAATCTTAAATGTACATTCTTTTGTGCATGGTTTCTTTTGTTCAAATTAATAATTTTGAATTTCATTCAAGTATTGTGTTTAACAGCAGGCCTATTCCTTTTTATTGCTGGGTGGTATATCACTGTATGAATATATCATAATTAGTTTATTTTCCTATAGGTAGACAGTCATTTTCCATTGCTATGAATATTCTCATACAAGTCTTCTTGTGAACATATGTTTTTGTGTATTTGGGATAAATACCTATTCGTGGTATTAGTGGATTTTAGGGAAGGTTTAAGTTTAGTTTATAAAACATAGAAATTACCCAAAATAGGGGCGCCTGGGTGGTTTAGTCGTTTAATTGTCCAACTTTCACTTAGGTCACGATCTCGCGGTTCGTGGGTTCGAGCCCCGCGTCGGGCTCTGTGCTGACTGCCAGCTCAGAGCCTGGAGCCTATTTCAGAGTCTGTATCTCCCTCTCTCTCTGACCCTCCCCTGCTCACGCTGTCTCTCTCTCTCTCTCTCCTAGAAATAAATAAAAATATTTTAAAAAAAGAAATCACCCAAAATAATTACATAACTTTATAGTCCTACCAAGGTAATCCTTCACATTTTGTAAGAATTCCAGTTACTCCACTTTCTTGCTAACATTTGGAATTGTCTGTTTTGATTTTAGGCATCCTAGTAAACTGAAATAGTATCACATTGTGGTTTTACTAGTATCTCTCTAATGACTAATGATATTGGGTACCTTTTCATAGGATGGATAATCACTCATATATCTTCTTTTATGATGTGTCTATCAAGTCCTCTGTCCATATTTAATGGGGATGTTTCTGTTTGTATTGTTGATTTACCAGAGTTCTCTCTATATTCTGCATAGAAATCTTTTGTCAAATATAAAAATTGCTAATATTTGCTCCCACTCTGTAGCGTCACTACTTTATTAACTTTCTTAATATATTTTGATGGGCAGGCATTTTTAATGTTGATGAACTTCAATTTAACTTTTTAATTTAACGTATATTTTTATTGTTAGTATTTTTATGTCCAGGGTAAAAGAATATTGTGTACCCTGTATGAGAAATATTTGACTAATCCAAGTTTTGAAGATATTCTCTTATATACTTCTAATTTATTTTTTTGGAAATGTGTCTCATGTACATATAATATTCTGATTAAATTATATACTTCTAATTTTTATACTTATTTTTATTTCTAAGATTTATTCATATTTATTTATATATTTTGAGAGAGAGAGAGAAAGAGAGCGTGAGTGAGCATGCACGCATGCACATATTGTGGAGAGGCAGAAAGAAAGGGAGAGAGGGAATCCCAAACAGGCTCCAAGCTATCTGCACAGCAACACCTGCCTCAGTCTCATAAACTGTGAGATCATCACCTGAGCTGAAATGAAGAGTCAGACACCTAACTGATGATCCACCAGGGCACCCTTAGCTTTTACACTTATGTAATGATCTACCACAAATTAATTTTTGGTGTTAAGTGACATAAAAGTCAATTTAATTTTTAAAGAAATCTGATTAATTTATCTGAGTTCTACAAATTGTTGACATAATTTGTTCATGATATTCTCTTATAATTCTTTTTTTTTTTTTTTTACAAATAGTTTATTGTCAAATTAGTTTCCACATAACACTCAGGGCTCATCCCCACAAGTGTCCTCCTCCATGCCCCTCCCCCCCTCCCCCCAACATCCATCAGTCCTCAGTTTTTGTCAGCATTCAAGAGTCTCTCATGGTTTGCCTCTCTCCCTTTCCCCCACCATTTCCGCCCTTCTTCTCCCCCTTGTTCCTCCGTCAAGTTCCTCCTAATCCTCCTATACGTGCAAACATATGATATTTGTCCTTCTCTGCCTGACTTATTTCGCTCAGCATAACACCCTCAAGGTCCATCCATGTTGCTACACATGGCCAGATTTCATTGTTTCTCATTGCCATGTAGTATTCCATGGTATAGATAAACCACATCTTCTTGATCCATTCATCTGTTGATGGACACTTAGGCTCTTTCCATGTTTTAGCTATTGTGGAGAGTGCTGCTATGAACATTGGGGTACATGTGCTCCTATGCATCAGCATTTCTGTATCCCTTGGGTAAATTCCTAGCAGTGCTATTGCTGGGTCATAGGGGAGTTCTATTGTTAGTTTCCTGAGGAACCTCCACACTGTTTTCCAGAGGGGCTGTACCAGTTTACATTCCCACCAACAGTGTAGGAGGGTGCCCGTTTCTCCACATCCTCGCCAGCATCTAGAGTTCTCTGATTTGCTCATTTTAGCCACTCTGACTGGCGTGAAGTGGTATCTCAGTGTGGTTTTGATTTGTATTTCCCTGATCTCTTATAATTCTTTTAATGTCTATAGATTCGATGTGATAATTACTCTTTCATACCTGATACTCGTAAATTGCTTTAATCTCCTGTTCTCATTCTTTCTCTTTTAATATCCCTTTTTCCTGATTAGCATAACTCAGACCGTATCAATTTTATTGATCTTTTCTGAGAAGTAACTTGGGGGTCTGTTAACTTTTTCTGCTCATTTGTTGCTTTTCTATTTTTTTGACCTCTGTTATTATTTACATCATTTTCTTACTTTGTTCTTACTATTCTAGTTTTAATTTTTTTAATTTTTAAAAATTTTGTTAATGTTTATTTTTGAGTGAGAGAGAGAGACAGAACCAAAGCAGGGGAGGGACAGAGAGAGGGAGACACAGAATCCAAAGTAGGCTCTAGGCTCTGAGCCGTTAGCACAGAGCTTGAAATGGGACTCAAACATACAAACTGTGAGATCATGGCCTGAGCCAAACCTGATGCTCAACTACCTGGGCCACCCAGACACCCCCTCTGGTTTTATTTATTTTTTACAAAACCTTAGCTCATTGATGTTAGATGCTGGGTTGCACTCAGTCAAAGCCCTGATTCCATCATAAGGAATATTGCATTGCTGCATTGTTCCCACTCCTCAGCTGGCATTGGCTTACATTTGGGAAATACTAAACTTGCCTCAGTGAGATGTCCCTCATCTCTTCTCTCCTCCCTTTAGCTATCAGCCAGTGCACTTTGTGCACTTGGCAAATGCCCTTGGAAAAAAGTGTGTGGCTAGATTCACTCTTGTTCTGTAATATCTTCCTGTCAATGTAATTCAACATGTGGTAATTAGGAGTTTGTTAAAAGTTTAACTTTTATCATATTCCTGTGTAACAAACTACCCCAAAATGATAATTTAAACCTCAACATTTGTTATGAGTCTGTTATGAGGTTTTTCTACTCCACAAGATGGTGGCTTATTTCAGCTGGTAGCTAGGCTAGGCTGGAAGCTTCACGATGCCTTCTCTCCTATTTCTGGACCCTTGGTACAAATACAAACTGTCAGTCAGTGTGCTTCTCCACATAGCTTCTATATTCACATGGTGGTTTTTCATCTTTGGCCTCTCCATGTGACCTCTCAGCATTGTAACCTGACTTTCCTTATATCATGGCAGCCAGGTTCCAATAGGGAGTATTTTAAAAGGAGTAGCACTCCTGTGCAGGCACTTAACACTTGTAACTTTGCCTTCACCAAAGCAAGTCATATAGTAAGATAAGGAAGGTGGCTTCGTCATAGACCACCATGGCCATTTTTTCCTTATTCCTGATGATCTATGGCAAGTAGATCCTCCCACCACTTAGCAAGGAATGGAAACAACTATAGAAAAGTATCTTTATTTTCTTATTTAATCTTTTTAGTTTCCTTTGTATCCTCAGGTATCTAAGGAGTTATAAAAAAACTGAAAGGTATGGTTTTGTAGATTATTTGTTTTTACAGTTAAGATGGAAGTAAAAAGTTTTTGCAACTTTTTTACATCCAAACTCTGAGTGCAACCAATTCCCAATGTTTGTATTTCATACTTTCTCACTATCCTTATTACTTCAGGACCCCATAGTTTTCCCCCTTAGGCTAAGTGGATAATCTTATCTACTGATTGCACAGAGGAAGCAGAAACCTGTGGAGAAGGTTTTACCTCATCTTCCTTTCACCAGACCTGTAAATGCAGCAAATATAATATAAATAAACTAATAGAACTTATTTTCTTACCGCCAAGCCTTTCTCTTAGACTCTATCTGGAAATCTTTTTTCTCAAGTCCCACTTTATCTGCCTTATTGCTATCTTTTCCTTAATATTTATCTAGACACCCTTTCTTCTGTGTGTCCTCTGGTTATTTTAACACGTATAGATACCATTCTTTGGTGTTTATATTTCACTCAGTTCTTTTCCATCATTGACATTCTCACTGCATATTGTACTTAACTACTAGCTTGTATGAAACCCCATAAATGACTCCACAGATACACACATCCTAGACCATGAGCTCTGTAAGGCAGAAATTACCTCTTTACCCTGTGGTTTTATACCCAACCAAGCACAATGTCCAGCACTAAATGCATACGTAATAACAATGTGTTAAATACATAGGTGTGTGACTGATGCATCTCTAATCTGATCATGTGACACCAGCATGTTGCAAACCCTGGCTGGGAGATACTAGCTTAGTGATGAAACAGTAAGTGGCCCAAGTTTTGACAACAAGGCAATACATGCAAGAGTAAAAAGTAGGTAATTTTTTTTAGCTTAATGAATTTTATTTGTATAATTACTAACTGTAGAAGAATGATTCTTGGGGAAGGAGAACAAAAAAGAGGGCATTCCCTTATGAGGGATCTTATCCCCAAAGGATACCAAATCATTCAAATGTCTTCATGGGGTAATTCAAATTCCACCTTGAGGAATATTACTGATGGGGATGTATATGAGAATGACATGACATTTGGGGGAAAGCTGAAAAACATTGATTTAAAAAACAGATTCTTAAATGTAGTTTGGTTCTTTATATTCTGTATGTGCTTAGAGTTTAGCTAACTGGAAATGCTTTTTCTATTCACTGAAGCAAAGCAACAATTTACTAAGTAACATCCTAATATCCTAAAAGAGTTTAATGCAGTTTCCAAAAATGGACAACCCTCCCAGTTAATGGCAGTGAGCACTTTGGGAAAACTAATTTTCAAATGCATTTTTATCTAGTGCTTTAAAAAATTCAGTGCATTACCAACACAAATAGATGTTTTAACCCTTTTAGGCAGGGAGTGTGTATTTATAAATGCCAGAAATGGTTAATATTAATGAATTACCAAAGGATATCTAGCACTCTAGAAGTATTTTAACATAAAATTTTAGATCTGAAGGGACTTCAAAGGTCAGCTCATGATTAAGAGAAACATAAAACCCAAATAAGTTAAGTTTTGCCTGTACAAGGAACAGAAGTATTTTACAGCAGAAGCCTTCCATCTTGTCAGGATGTCTTTCTTTTCTATAGCCAACTCCCCCTTTCCACTCCCTATGTTCAAGACACAAAAGCTTCCCTTCTGCATTCAAAAATTCTAAAGTCATTCCCATTAAGGGCCTTTGTACCTGCTCATGATTCTACAGGAGATGTTCTTTTCCCATTTTTTTTTCATAACTGATACCTCTTCATTCAGATCTCAACAAATATGTTACCGTGTGCACTCTCTCTTGAGTAACTCTTTTCACTTCCCCCATTATCTGACCATGTCACTCTGCATTGTTTTCTTCCTGGTACTTACCTGAAATTATCTTGTGCATTAATTAATTTGTATTCTGTCTCCCCACCTTGAACCTAAACTCCATAAAGTAACATAGCTATCTTACTTGCTACAATAGCATCAGAGCCTAGACCAGTACCTGGTACTGGCAAGAACTCAATAAACATTCAGAGTGATTGAATCATTTAGCCATATGATATCTGTGACACTGATCTGATTACAGCATTACAAAAGGAAAGAAAACAGAAAGTAAAACAATAAGACTATACATTTAAATGTATATTCAATTCCGACTGACTTTATAAATCAAATTTTTATAATCTCTCTTTAGATCATTTGTTTGGAAACCTAAAATGATTCCATAACTATTCATTGGCATACATGCATTAATATCAATTTGAATGTGCATCAATATTTTTATTCATGTCTGCCTGCATTAATTCATATACCACCAAGCATTCTACTTCTTGGCATCTGCTGATTCCAGATTTTCTATTTTGCAACATAGCATCATTGAGTTTGGTGCCATACGGCTGCCCTTCTTTGGTCCAAGTTTTATCAATCAAGTGATGACAGACTGACTCATGCCATTTTGAGGAAGATATGGATTTGATGTGGAGGAAGTCCACTAAAAGATTTTCTTAAAGAAAAATGTGTTCTAAGCACCAAGATGGAGGGCATAAGCTATGCTAATATATATATAAAATCATTAAGCATAAGCATGATATATATATATGTATATATATATAGGTGTATATATGTATGTGTGTATGTATATGTGTATGTATAGGTACTTAACGGTTGTCTGAGAGACAAATTGCCAGAAAATTTCTTTTATCCCTAAAAGGAAATTCTCCTTCCAAAGGTCTAACTGTGTTCGTGTGTGACTAAAATTATTCTTTATCAACAGTACTGAAGGCTTTTATCCCCTGGAGTAGGGCAGTGTATTCTTTCCCTGATAAGAATCTGAAAACCCAGTGTTATAATTTAGTGATGTGAAACACCACTAACAAATATGAGGAAATACTTTGAAAGATGCTCTGATTATGATCTAATGGTATAAAAAATCCATCAAGAAGTCTGGCCCTTCTGGTTCTTCCTCTGGCTCTAGTCCAAATTCTGTTTAGTTATTTATTGATAACTCATCTCATTCAGAAAAATAATAGAGGCAACTTTAGAAGTGTGCATAATAAGAAATGAATGTTGAAGGCATGAAGAATTTTTATAAAATGTTATAACAAACTGAAGGTTAAAATTAATAATGAAAAAATTTTCCAGAAATTTATGAAACTGGGTAATACGTTTGCCCTTGATACTATTCATGACTGAAGCAGAAATGAAAAAGTTTTTCAGTATATATGAGATAGATAGGTTTTAAATATCAATTATTTAAGAAAAGTAAAAACTTTTACTCAGCACTGAGGTTTGAGAAAAATATGTTATATGGCTTCATAAAGAAGACATAGTTCTTATCTGAACATACTCTTAACCACATCTGTACATTCAACAGTGAGGATTCTATTGAATCATGCCAAACAATAAGAGGCACCAATGCAATTCTAAAAGACAGATTTTAAAATGTGGTGTAGATATGTGTAAGAATTTTGCAGTATGCTGGTGTTTTCTGAATTGGTTTTAAGCCAAGGGTGATGCATAGAAGTGTTGAATCACTATATTGTACACTGAAACTAACATTGCACTGTATGATAACTGGAATTTGAATAAAAACTTTAAGAAAAGATAGAAAAACATTAATTGGTTTTAAGGTAAAAGACTATGGACTCTAAATGTTCCAAGAATTCATTTAAGGAAAGTGCAATTTGGGAGTGTCATTAAATAAATAAATTTTTATGTCAGCACATTGATGTTATCCATAATTCTCCACTTTTAAATTTTATCAATACAATAGTTAATATACAAGACTAATGGGGTATGGTTGTACACTTATATTCCAATGCCGCCACTTAACAGATGTGTGACCATACAGAAGCAACTTAATTTTCTTGTTCATGAGTTTCTTTTTCTATATAAACAAAAATGTCATATCTACCACATATACCTTAGTAGGAATGAAATAGCACGTGCAATATATACTTGAAATAGCATAGGTAAGAGGTCCTTCCCCCATTCATATACTGATAGTACCCTGCAGATAGCAGGTACTCAGTAATTGATACATTATTCTCCCTTTGCTGCCTTATGCTCTGTATCAGAAAAACATTCATCGAAGAAGAGTTGTATTGAGAGAAAGGATCCTTTCAGCAGTGTGAGTTTTTGGCAAAACTTTTGTTGAACTGTAGGAACTGCAATTAGTGGATGAAAAAGGCTGATATGTACTTAGCTGTTCCTGGGCCATCTCTACACTGCACTGTCTTTTCCACGCAACTCCATAACTGCCTCAAAATAAAAGAAAGGATATGCCAAACTTTCTCTTACTACAAGAAAGTTTTAATTGAAAACCAGAGTGCTGGGCTGAATACAGCTTCAGCAGCTTCCCAGTTAAATTAGAAGGGGCTTTTCATTTAAGTCCTACTGTTGATATGTCACTGTGCTCTGTCACTTTGAAAAGCGATAGTGCTTTGTTATCAGCACGGAGCCCTGGCAGGCTTCTGATGTAGACTTAGACTAAAATAGAATGCCAGGATGATGAAGGCGCTGCTTACCTTCGAACACCTCCAGGCTGTGGATGTGGGCAAAAGTGCTGACATATTGCTCTGTCCAGCCTAGTGTTTTTGATAATCTCTAGCTGATCATTTTCACATTTCAGATTGTTATTTGAAATTTTATCAACGTTGACAGGTCTTCAACAGAAGCATGAATGTTACTGATTGCATTTGTTTTATGTCTTCTAAAGACTTAATTTCTTAGGTAAATTATTAATAGTTAATTCTTATTCTTTAATTTGTAAATTCTATTTAACAAGTCTTTAAAGCAAGAAAAATGTGCTCGACGATTTATAGAGGAGGTTGGCCTGCCAAAAAACATAGTCATTTCTTGAATTAAACATTGTGTGCCAAACTTCTGGCAAGCACTAAGGTAGGTGCTGGAAATAGAAGGGCAATTGAGTCCCCATTCTCAAGCAGGGAGACATATACAGAGGTAGGTAATTATAAAATAATGCAGCGAGTGAAATATTATGCATAGAATATTATTGAAGCACAAAAAACAATTATCTTGATATCTCTTAGGAAGCAAGTAACAGAAATAGTGCATGTCTAACTACTATCCATGTTCCTAATTACAAGTTCAGCAAATTCAATGTATGGCTGAATATACATATATTGATATGACATTACCTTTCTTGGCTAGGGATAAGATTTCTCTTAGGAACAGCTGAATATGCATATTCAAATAGACTATCTTATAGGAAAAATGGAAAGGTTTTTGAGGACTTACAATTAGTATTCCTCCTCACTTTTGCCACTCCTCCCCTGAACACACACACACCTTAACTCTCTGTAAACTGGAGTGTCCCGTATCTTTCTGTGGTTGACGACTTATATAGAAAGTAATTCCCTTTTGAAAAACCTTTGCTCTAGCACATCCAGGTTCCTTATGATGGGCTGACTTTTCTACTCAGCATGTTTCTCCACATTAAACTCTAATAGGTACAATAAGCATATAGGTAAAGAGCATTTAAAAGAGTTTACATTGTGAAAGGAAAAACATAGGTTTTACCACATTTACTGCTTTTTAAAAATAAATCTCTTTTTGAATGTATTTGTATGGGATTTTCAAAGCCTTCCCTTCTGAAGTGGTGTGTTAGCAACACAGCAGTGCTGCTCTGAGCTTTAACCACTGGGTATTTGTTTTTTCACACTAATTTCAAACCACAGACCAGTATTCAAATTGAAAACGATAATAGGTTCACAGCCTTGCAACTGACTTTCAAGTGTCATTCTATCTTTTCAGGGTATCTGATCAAGTTTAACGCCTTTGGATAGTTTTAAACTCTGTTTGCAATAATCTGCAGCCTCAAAAATATTTGACTTCTACCTAAAAGCAAATAAAGGTAAAGAGTCTCTTACATCTTCAATAAAAGTTTCCAAAAATGAATCAGCCACATGTCTGAGTCCTTTCTCTGTTAGCAAATTCCCAGAGTAAATCATTTATGGGCTTGGCTGAATTCCAGAGCCCCTTGTCTCAGCCCAGAGGGCTGCATATATGCAGATTGGCCATTCTAAGTTAAGAAAATACCTACTTTCCATATTTATAGAAGCTGCCACTTAAATTTTATATTTTATTTTGATCATTTACTTGTCTACCTTAATCTATTAAGTTCATGAGGGTGGGAATTTGTTCATTATATTTTCAGCTGTATCTCAGTTCCTGGACCAGCAGTAAGCACACAGCAAATACTAGCTCACTAATCAAATACCTGTCTTTAGGGTCTGTGAATGAAAAGGGAGACTGGAGTTCTACCCAGACAGTGAAGTCAACTTTATATATACTGATCCCTATTTTGGAAGGCAAAACTAAAAATGATAAGGAGGGCATAGATAACTAAAAGTGATCCTAGATAAATACAGCAGAAAGTTCTAGGAAGCTTCATGAACACTTTTCTCTACCTTATTTATTAACTAGTATTAAGTTGGGAATGCATAATATGTTACCTTTCAGCAACAAACTTTCAAAAGTATTTCTCCAAGTCAAATCTCAGATAGTAAATGAAGTATGTTTTAGAATATTCTTTAGGACCTACATTTAAAATAGACTGCTTGTTTCTAACTCCTTCCTAACTGTTATGCACACATACATACCCTTATATATAACACATGCATATATATATGTATGTATATGTATATACATAAGTAAGTAATAAACAATACTATATATACAATTGATATATCAGTTAGTATATATTATTATGTTATGTAAGTAATACATTATTTTCATATTGTATAAGGGATGCATATATAACACAAACTTATTTATTCCTGAAGTCATAACTATCTTATTAAGCTATTATCTTCTTTGACAATAAATATCATCTCACGTGGTCTTGCTTACTCTCTACTTCCCAGTTGGAATTTATGGCCCTTGATGGTGAGGGAATGAGTTGATTTTACCTCTCTATACAAACCCAAATTAAAAATGGCTTTGATACCACTGTGGAAGTAATTGAGAATGCCCAATTTTGGTAAAATGAAGAACATATGACTATTTTGCTGTGTCCTCATTCTTTCAGTATTGTATAAATAATACTCTTAAAATGTCAAACGGATCATAAGGATATCTTATAATATTTCTAGTCCAATTTTATAGAGAAACACTAACAAGTTGTAGCTGTCAGAATGATCCTTCTTCTTCCTAAGCAAAACAACTAACATAGCGACAAGATGTATGAAGAGATCAACAATTTATAAGAGAACTACTTTTTGCTTCTATTTTTAAATTTCCTCCTGGCTCAAACTATGATGTCATGGCTATTTATTTAAAAAATATATAATGTTTTATTTTTTTCTGAAAGAGAGAGAGAGAGAGAGAGGGAGCTTGAGGAGGGGAGGGTCAGAGAGAGAGGGAGACACAGAATCTGAAGCAGTCTCCAGGCTCTGAGTTGCCAGCACAGAGCCCTACATGAGGCTTGACCGCACAAACCTTGAGATTATGACCTGAGCCGAAGTCAGATGCTTAGCCTACTGAGCCACTCAGGCACCCCTCATGGCTATTTATTTAATGCATGGCTGTGTGTATGGGTGTTTTCTTTCTAGTTATGTTGTGACTTTATGCAGCAATTTTATTACTATTTTGACAAAAGTTATGAATTTAGGACATTTTATTGTTTTATAGAAGAATTACTATGAACATAGTTTCATCCTAAGTAAAGATAATAAAAAAGAGGAGCATAAACAATTGGATTTTAATTTTTTCAACATACATTAGTTAAAAATGTTCTGAATCTGTTTTTATTCTTCCTTTTACTCTACCCTCCTTCCTTAGAACAAAGCACACGCATATACATAATTACTTTGAACATAATTATTAAGACAAAATTAAAATCATCATTTGGTCAGAGTTTAGGAATGGCATTTATCAATTTCTATGGTTAGTGGTTGTAAGGTAGCATCATCATTAATATGAACGTAGTTTTATCAGGCAAAGCAACAAAAAAATTGAATTAAATATGGCAAATAATTTGGAATTAGATATTGTTTCAAACATATTTTGTTTTTGGAAAATCTAAAGATCATTCCACATGTTACTCATTTGTCCAATGGAAAAACAATCCTGAATAATGTATTTCTTAAATAGGCATTAATAATTAGAGGGAAGAAAATAAACAGGCAAAACAAAACACCGAGAGGTTGAAAATCAAAACAAAAAAATTGTGGCACAATAAGAGACAATCAGATAATTTCCTGAATCATTTTGATAAAAAACTAATATCATAGTAATATAATGAACACATTATAAATAACAAGTCATAAAATGGAAAGAAGAGCTTAAATATATGACCTGAACATTATCACTACAAAACATTAAGAAACCTAAGCCCTGGACCTGATGGCTTCCCAGGGGAGTTCTAACAGACATTTAAAACGGAATTAATACCAATTCTACTCAAGCTATTCCAAAAAATAGAAATTGAAGGAAAAATTCCAGACTCGTTTTATGAAACCAACATCACTCTGATTCCCAAGCCAGATAGAGATCCAGCAAAAAAAGAGAACTACAGGCCAATGTCCTTGATGAATACGGATGCAAAAATCCTCAACAAGATACATGCAAATCAAATCCAACAGCACATAAAAAGAATTATCCACCAAGATCAAGTAGGATTCATTCCTGGGTTACAGGGCTGGTTCAACATTTGCAAATCAATCAATGTGATACATCACATCAACAAAAGAAAAGATAAAAACCATATGATCCTGTCAATAGATGCAGAAAAAGCATTTGACAAAATACAACATCGCTTCTTAATAAAGACCCTTAATAAAGCTTTTAGTTAAAAGCTTAAAAGAAGCTTTTAATCTTGATGAAGTCCAACAGTTTATTTTTGCTCTTGATTCTTTTGCTTTTGGGATTGTGTAAAGTAAGACATTGCTGTGGTGGAGGTCAAGGAGGTTGTTTCCTGCTTTCTCCTCTAGGGTTGTGATGGTTTCCTGTCTCACGTTCAGGTCCTTTATCCATTTTGAGTTTATTTTTGTGTATGGTGTGAGAAAATGATCTAGTTTCATTCTTCTGCATGTTGCTGAAAGTCGGGATAGAAGGAACTTACTTAAACATCATCAAAGCCATCTATGAGAAGCCCTCAATTAACATCATCCTCAACGGGGAAAACTAAGAGCTTTCCCCCTGAGATCAGGAACATGACAGGGATGTCCACTCTCACCACTGTTGTTTAACATAGTGATGGAATTCCTAGCATCAGTCATCAGACAACAAAAGGAAATCAAAGGTATCAGAATTTGCAAAGAAGAAAACAAACTATCACTTTTCGCAGACGACATGATACTCTACATAGAAAACCCGACAGACTCCACCAGAAGCCTACTAGAACTGATCCATGAATTCAGCAAAGTTGCAGGGTACAAAATCAATATTCAGAAATCAATTGCATTTTTATACAGAAAGAGAAATCAAGAAACTGATCCCATTCACAATTGCACAAAAAACCATAAAGTACCTAGGAATAAACCTAACCAAGGATATAAGAGATCTGTATGATGAAAACTATAGAAAACTTATGAAGGAAGTTGAAGAAGACACAAAGAAGTGGAAAAACATTTCATGTTCATGGATTGTAAGAATAAATATAGTTAAAATGTCATTACTACCCAAAGGAATCTACACATTCAATGCAATCCCAATCAAAATCAAAATTTAAGCATACTTCTCAAAACTAGAACAAACTATCCTAAAATTTGTATGGAACCACAAAAGACGCCAAATAGCCAAAGTAATACTAAAGAATAAAACCAAAACAGGAGGTATCACCATCCCAGACTTTAGCCTCTACTACAAAGGTGTCATCATCAAGACAGTATGGTATTGGGACAAAAACAGACACATTGACCAATGGAACAGAATTGAGAACTCAGAAGTGGACCCAAAAGTGTACAGCCAACTAATCTTTGACAAAGCAAGAAAACGTATCCAATGGAAAAAAGACAGCCTCTTTCACAGATGGTGCTGGGAAAACTGGACAGCAACATGCAGAAAAATGAAACTAGATCATTTTCTCACACCATACACAAAAATAAACTCAAGATGGATAAAGGACCTGAACGTGAGACAGGAAATCATCAAAACCCTAGAGGAGAAAGCAGGAAGCAAGCCCCTTGACCTCCACTGCAGCAATTTCTTAGTTGACACATCCCCAAAAGCAAAAGAATCAAGAGTAAAAATAAACTGTTGGGACCTTATCAAGATTAAAAGCTTCTGCACAGCAAAGGAAACAACCCACGAAACTAATAGGCAACCAACAGAATGGGAAAAGATAGTTGCAAATGACATATCAGATAAAGGGTTAAGATCCAAAATCTATAAGGAACTCACCAAACTCCACACCCAAAAAACAAACAACCCAGCGAAGAAATGGGCAGAAGATATGAACAGACACTTCTCCAAAGAGGACATCCAGATGGCCAACAGACACATGAAACGATGCTCAGCATCCCTCCTCATCAGGGAAATACAAATCAAAACCACACTGAGATACCACCTCACGCCAGTCAGAGTGGCTAAAATGAGCAAATCAGAGAACTCTAGATGCTGGCGAGGATGTGGAGAAACGGGCACCCTCCTACACTGTTGGTGGGAATGTAAACTGGTGCAGCCCCTCTGGAAAACAGTATGGAGGTTCCTCAAAAAATTAACAATAGAACTCCCCTATGACCCAGCAATAGCACTGCTAGGAATTTACCCAAGGGATACAGGAGTGCTGATGCATAGGGGCACATGTACCCCAATGTTCATAGCAGCACTCTCAACAATAGCCAAAACATGGAAAGAGCCTAAGTGTCCATCAACAGATGAATGGATCAAGAAGATGTGGTTTATCTATACCATGGAATACTACATGGCAATGAGAAACAATGAAATCTGGCCATGTGTAGCAACATGGATGGACCTTGAGGGTGTTATGCTGAGCGAAATAAGTCAGGCAGAGGAGGACAAATACCATATGGTTGCACGTATAGGAGGATTAGGAGGAACTTAACGGAGGACCATGGGGGAGAAGAAGGGGGGAAATAGTGGGGGAGAGGGAGGGAGGTAAACCATGAGAGACTCTTGAATGCTGAGAACAAACTGAGGACTGATGGGTGTGGGGTTAGGGGGAGATGTGCATGGAGGAGGGCAGTTGTGGGGATGAGCACTGGGTGTTATATGGAAACCAACTTGACAATAAACTATTTGTAAAAAAAAAAAAAGAAAGAAAGAAAGAAAGAAACCTAGAGTTTATATCTTAATTCACTCACTCTTAGTCATTTATAGTCCAGTAGTTGGGACTTTCGTGGTGTTTTGGATTTTTAAAAAAATGAATAAAATATAAATCTCCTTAAGGAGATTTCATTCTATCAAGAGAAAGAAAAATTATAAACAAGTAATAGCAGTGTTGTCTATCTGTATACAAAATGCTTGTCAATGCTACCTATTTGTTTTATACCCATGTCTAAATTTGTATTCATACACCAAAGCAGGGATGCTGACCACCCCTTTGAAGTTCTCCACCATTTTCACCCATCTACTTCATTGTTATTTGATAGTTATTAAACAACTGAACGGAAGAATGTAGTGAAACCAAAATATTTAAATAGTTACACATGGTTATTTCTATAGAGATGTTGCTAGTTCATAAGCAGCCAGTCATATAAATTATACCAAGTTATTCTGCAGCTGATTATACAGCAGTAAGTACTTTTTTTCAAGTGATTGAACCAAGAGTATTAATATGTACTTCTGGGTTGGAAGATTGGGATGCAATATTGAAATGGAAGGCTTATTTAAAATCCATCTGCTANTTCTTAACTCCACCAGCCTGTAAAATGATCTACACCACATAATCTACTCTAATATTCTCTCCTAGTTTCATAGGGAACAGCAGCAGAGAACCAAAAATTGCAATGAGTTGGAAAACCTTTTCATGTAGCTTTTATGAATCTCAAGGAAATCTGGCTTGTTAATTTCAAAAGAACCTTTCAACCACTGCTTCCCCTGTGCTTCCATCTGGGTAGGGACCTAAGCAAAGCATGACTACATGTTTGAGAGCAGCATGCAGAAAAGTCAGTTCCTAGCTTCAGAGGGGGTTGGGTGGGACACCAGTTTGGATCTAGTTTCAGTAAAGTTAATTTGCTAGTTTATGTCTATGTTCCAAAGCAATTCAACTTTCACTTGCCCCAGGTCTTGATTTTTTTTTTTTGAAACATGGCACTTGAATGATCTAATTTTATACATCTTCTCCTCATGTAAGTACCTTAAAATTTGAATACCACATAATAAGTCTAAATACCTAAAAGTTCTTTTCCATCCCACTGTAGATCTGACTCATCCTTTATATGTCCTTATCCTTCTGGTATTTTTTTCCTGTTTTCATTTAGATTTAATTTTTTTTTAAATATTTTTTATTTATTTCTAGGAGAGAGAGAGAGACAGCGTGAGCAGGGGAGGGTCAGAGAGAGAGGGAGTCACAGACTGAAATAGGCTCCAGGCTCTGAGCCGGCAGTCAGCACAGAGCCCGACGCGGGGCTCGAACCCACGAACCGCGAGATCATGACCTAAGCGAAAGTCGGACGCTTAACCGACTAAGCCACCCAGGCGCCCCAATTTAGATTTAATTTTTTAAGGTAAGAACCACATAGATGACTGCCTTATTTATTCAAATCCTTAGTGCTTAAAATCTGGCATATAGTGATTAATCATTTGCACTAAAAGTTAATTAATACATATTAGGAAAACAGTGGCTATTAACAGATTATTTTTCAGTCATATTATATGTAATATATATCTCTATATATAAGTGTATGCATATATGTTATTCATGTCACATATATCTGTATGTGAAGATTTATCTCCATTTATCTATATATATATATATACATATAATCTCTATCTGCTTTACAACCCATAATATCAATGCAGCAAAGAATACATCTTAATAAAAAAAAAAAGACTTATGATCAGTAAGTTAAATATAGAATATGATCCAACAATTTCACTCCTAGGAATCTGCCCAAAACAACTGAAAAGCATTATTCAAATAAAAATTTGTATGTAAATGTTCATAGCACAATTTACAATAGCCAAAAGTTAGAACAACCCAAATGTCCACCAACAAATTCACAGAAAAACAAAATGTGACATAATATTTATGAAGAATATTATTCAGCAATCGAAATAATAAAGTCCCAACACATGCTACAACATAGCTGAAGCTTGAAAATTTTATAAGTGAATTATATAAGCCAGACATACAGACTACATATTATATAATTTTATTTATATGCAATATCCATCCTGACAAATGCAGAGAGACAGAAAACAGATTTGTGGTGTCAGGGGCTGGACTGGGGACAAAATAATGGGAAAGTAATGGATAGATGGTTTCCTTTAGGGGTGATACAAATGTTTGGAGCTGGATAGACGTGATGGTTTTACAACATTGTAAATATGCAGTAAATGCTACATTTTACATTTGAGAGTGGTTAAAATGGTAAATTTTATGTATATTTTAATACAACAAAAATATTTGTCCCAGAATTGCTATTTAATATAACTAGAAATAAAAAAATTCAAAATATTGAACTCCTCACTTTTTCTAGAATTATCTTCCAGTTATAGTTAGTTCACATGACTTACTTAAATAAATTAACTTTAAGGAAGCTTCAGTCTGTTGAAATCTGTGCTCTACCTCAATGAAAATATACCAAAATCATTCATTATTTTAGTGCAAATGATTCATTGTTATCCATAGTTCACCTATCTCTTTCTTTTCCATTATAATAACTAATTTGATGGACTTCCTCTTTCAGAAAGGCAGTTTTTTATGAGATACTGGAAATATAAATATTTAATAAGGTTAAATTTTTCAAAGGAAATTATTTAAAAAGTGTAATTTATCTGCCATTGCATTATAGATCATACACTGACATAATCATTACTTCACTGTTTTATGTCTCTGGAGGGAGAGTATCAATACATAAATTAAATATATAATAGATGGAATTAGACACACAAAAATAAAAGTGTCAAGTAAATGGAGTAATATTACTAAGGAGGGACTATGTTAAGAATATGAAGTAGAAGAGTTTTGAAAAATACAAACTTTCACACGAGTCTAGAAGAATTCTGATAGTTTACTCTAGCAGAAGAGAATGGTGAACATTCCAGGTATACAAACAAGATAGTTTCAGGATTTCAATATTTCCATTGTGAATGGTTGAAAATAGCTTGCTAAATGTTTTCCAGTGTATAATTGCACCCACTCATACACATCCTGCACATTTTTTCACTCTGCTCCGTGTTCATTTATTACAGTTTCAAAAGTGTACCAATTTATTTCCATAGAAAGCCTGAAAATGTGCGCTTCAATGTGCATTTGAAGATATCAAGAAAAGTTAAGAATTTTTGGTTTCAACCAATGGTGTAAAAGCTCTCTGATATTTGGTCCTTTTTTTTTTTTAACAAATAGTTTATTGTCAAATTGGTTTTAATATAACATCCTGCACATTTTTGGATGAGGTGTCTTTCTAAAGGACAAATTTGTTTAACTTAATAGTTATGATAGCATGCATTTATGTAGTGGTTACTCTGTCCCAAACTCTATTCTAAGGAATTCACAATTAAGAACTTACTTAATCATCACAATATCTATGTAAGATTTTTGCCTAAGCTGTCAAAATCCTTATAAACATTTCAAGAAAATCAAACTCTGAATTGTATTATGAGATGCCTGTATCTTCTGACTCAATATTCCAACCAAATCTCTCAAAAAGAGAAACCATAACTTACTCAATTATCTAACAGGTACTTAAATGCATCAATATATGCATGCCACATATTCTCTTACCCCTCCATGTTCTTGTCTCTGCCATGTCTGTGGGATAAATTGTTCCCCACTACTTTTCTATTTTATCTGTTTTTTGCATGAATGTATATTCCCTTTACTGCTGAGTAAGTAGTATTGTGATATATGAAAATAGTTTCGCTTTACTTTTATGCCCAAGTTTTGGCTATTATTTATAAAGCTGCATTAAATATTCTAATATACTTATTCGTATAAACATATGTTTTAATTTTGGTTGGGCAAATGCCTACAAGAGGAATTGCTGGGTCATGAGGACAGTTATGTTTCTCTTTATGAGAAACTGTCAAAACTATTTTCCAAAGTGGCGATGGCATTTTCCATTTCTAACAGTGAGTTCCAATTGTTCCTTATCTTTAAAAAAACTTAGTATTGCTAGTCTTATTATTTTTACCCATTCTACCGAACATGTAGTGCTATCTTATTGTGAATTTGTTTGGATTTTCCTAATGACTATTGATGTTGAGCATCCTATCTTAATTATTTTCCATTCCTCTATCTTCAGTGGGTGAAATGTGTAATAAAAACAAAACCCCATTTTAAATTACTTGGTTTCATGTTAATGAGTTATAAGATTATTTAGACATTCAACTTACATGCCCTTTATCACACATATGTATTATAAATATTCATTCAGGCATAGACTCATGTTTTATTCCTTGTGTCTTATGAAGACTAAACATTTTTTAGTTTAGTCTTCCTCCTCTGGATGAGGCCAATTTATCACCTTTTTCATGTTTGGAGCTTTTACTGTCCAGCCTAAGAAACTTCTGGATCCGTGGCCACAAAGATTGTCAAAATTTCTAGCATGACAGGTCCTTTTTTCTTTCTAAAATTATAAACGTGTCTCTCCATTATCATTCTGGCCTGGACAGTTTCTTGATGAGCCTCCTTCCTTTCTTCCCTTTCTCCTTTTCTTGCTTGCTTTGTCACCTCCTTTAATCTATATTTAATGTTTCTTTTTTATCATTCTACTTTAATATTTTTTCTTTATCACTGACTTCAGTAATCTCATTATATTATTTATTGACCTAAATTATTTATTTATTTTAATTTTTTTATTAATTTTTTTTTAATTTTTAAAAAATTTTTATGTTTTATTTTTTTTGAGAGAGAGATCGTGAATGGGAGAAGGGTAGAGAGAGGGAGACAAAGAATCGGAAAGAGGCACCAGGCTCTGAGCTGTCAGCACAGAGCCCGATGTGGAGCTCCAACTCACGAGCTGTGAGATCATGACGTTAGCCGAAGTCAGACGCTTAACCGACTGGGCCACCCAGGTGTCCCTAAAGATTTTATTTTTAAGTAATCTCCACACCCAGTATGGGGGTCAAACTTACAACCACGAGATCAAGAGTCACACACTCCATTTGTTGAGCCAGCCAGTCTGGTACCTTTTTCCTTCCTTCCTTTCTTCCTTCCTTCCTTCCTTCCTTCCTTCCTTCTTTCCTTCCTTTCTTTCTTTCTTTTTAATTTTTTTTACAAATAGCTTATTGTCAAGTTGGTTTCCATATAACAACCAGTGTTCATCCCCACAAGTGCTCGCCTCCATGCCCATCTCCCCCCTCGCCCCCCACATCCATCAGTACTCAGTTTGTTCTCCTCATTCAAGAGTCTCTCATGGTTTGCCTCGCTCCCTTTCCCCACCATTTCCCCCCTTCTTCTCCCCCATGGTCCTCCGTTAACTTCCTCCTAATCCCCTTATACGTGCAAACATATGGTATTTTTCCTTCACTGCCTGACTTATTTCACTCAGCATAACATCCTCAAGGTCTATCCATGTTGATACACATGGCCAGATTTCATTCTTTCTCATTGCCTTGTAGTATTCCATCATATATATAAACCACATCTTCTTGATCCATTTGTCCGTTGATGGACACTTAGTCAATACTACCTAAAGCAATCTACACATTCAATGCAATACCAATCAAAATTGCACCAGCATACTTCTGAAAACTAAAACAAACTATTCTAAAACTTGTATGGAACCACAAAAGACCCCAAATAGCCAAAGTAATATTGAAGAAGAAAACCAAAACGGGAGGTATCACCATCCCAGACATTAGCCTCTACTACAAAGCTGTCATCCTCAAGACAGTATGGTATTGGCACAAAAACAGACACATTGACCAATGGAATAGAATTGAGAACTTATAATTGGACCCAAAAATATACAGCCAACTAATCTTTGACAAAGCAAGAAAGAGTATCCAATGGAAAAAGACAGCCTCTTTAACAGATGGTGTTGGGAGAACTGGACAGCAACATGCAGAAGAATGAAACTAGAACATTTTCTCACACCATACACAAAAATAAACTCAAAATGGATAAACGACATTTACGTGAGACAGCAAACCATCAAAACCCTAGATGAGAAAGCAGGAACCAACTTCCTTGACCTCCACCGCAGCAATTTCTTACTTGACACATCCTCAGGTACTTTATTTTTAATACTGTTTAGGCCCTTATATTTCTTTGTTTGTTGGTTGGTTTTAACCTGTGTGTATATTTATCAGCAACTTGGAAAAAATCTATTAGTTATTCAAATATTTTGTTCTTACCCTGTGTCCTCCATTTTCTAACAATCCAGTTACATAAATTTATACACTGTTAATATATTAAGTCCTTTGTTTTTAAGCTTTGGTAAGGAAGGTCCTGAGAAAATGCTATACCTACCCTAATTTAGCTTCAATGCTAAGGCAATAACCTGAGGACTTTTCCTGATGCCCTATGTATCACTAGGTCTTTCTGTTCTGGCAAGTGGCAACATGAGTTATCCTCAGCCTTTTGAGAGTTCCAGGAATTCTTCTATTCCTTTCTTGTGGCTCCATGGCCTCTCGTAGTTTCCTCTCATGAAATGTACAGAACAATACTCAGTGACAGAATCTGAGGATTCCCTGATGTTTTACAGAATTGTCTGTCTCTGCAGCCCACCCTTCCTTCTCATTCTGACCCGCCAAATCCAGTTTCCTTGACTTCTCCAAAATGTAATCTCTATATCTGCAAATTAGCAAGATGGTTTGATTCTGTTACAGCTAACCTTGTTTATTGGCTGGTACAATTGAAGGGCTCATTTTTCTTTGGTTGCTTTATCTCAGGGATCATATTCTTGTGCTTGTTGTTGTCTAATGTTTGAAAAATGTTAGTTATATTTTGTCTGCTGTCTAGTTGTTCAACACAGAAGGTTTTCTGCTACTTCATGCTAGCAAGAGGTCAAAGTTCTAGTCTTATTCAACATGTTGATTTTAACTGGTTGGTGGAACACATAGCAAGAGGTCCAAAAAGGCAAACATAATCCTTAGAAGGAGCTAAATTTTTAATTATTTCTGCAAGTATAATCACTGAAAGTAGAGAAATAAGTGGGACGCTGGTTAAGCGTCCGACTATCGCTTAGGTCATGATCTCGCGGTTCGTGGGTTCGAGCCCCGCGTCGGGCTCTGTGCTGACTGCCAGCTCAGAGCCTGGAGCCTATTTCAGAGTCTGTGTCTCCCTCTCTCTCTGACCCTCCCCTGCTCGCGCTGTCTCTCTCTCTCCTAGAAATAAATAAAAATATTAAAAAAAAAAAGTGATATACTTACTATCATTTATATTACTGACATGACTAAAATATATATTACTATTAATTACTATATATTATATTTAAAAAGCAAAATACTAAAGGTGTAATTCTTGAAAAGTTATAAGTAAAAGGTTTATAGAAATAAAATTATATGTTAAATAATAAGACACAATTTTAAGAAATCTGGAGTTGTCCTGAAAATTGGTTCGTACTTAGAGAAGTTTCTGCGACGTTTTTCCCTAAAAATACAGCAAGTTCT
>NW_027533339.1:1715106-1749759 GCF_008692635.1 Crocuta crocuta | reverse complement strand
GTTTTTCCCTAAATATTCAGGAAATTCTTGATTGAAAAGTTTTAAAAGGATATTATTTTCCAGTTGGTGACAGTTGGTATCAGATATTTGTGCCTGCTGACAAGATAGTGACATGGTACCACAACAAGTGCCCACGATTCAAATGGCGTCTAGACAGGAGGGATCATTTTGAACTTCTTATTTTTCACTGTCATTAAATTCTGTACTGTGAAATACACCTTCTTTTATACACAGTGACAAGGCGTAAATTTCACACAAAAGGAGCATCGAGGGTATAATACTGTGGCATACTGAAAATAATTAGAGGAATCAGCTCATTTAAGTATATTAGATGTTCAAGAGACTAATCTATAGTTCTTTCATAAAAGTAATATTTAATCATTCAAATATACATATATGTATATATATATAATGATTGAGATGTGATATTAAATTAAATCATCTGTCTGTCCAAAAAGAATTTTAATAGACTAATTTATTGAACATTTTATTTCACTTAGTAAGGTAAAAAATATTGTTAAACAAATGTAAAACTGAGAACTTTAATTTTATACATTAAAATATATCCTTGACTCAATCTTTGATTGATAGGTCATTAGAAGACGAAGGAACTTTATGATAAAAATATAAATGAACATCTGAATGGAAAAAAAAAACTGTGGCTTTTCTGGAACATTATACATTATACTTAAATTGCCAAGCTTCAAGTGATCGGGAAAAATATAGAGCTAATCATGTTCATGATTCTGAAAAAGTTGAATAATTATCGATTTAAGCCCATTTGGAAATGCCTCAGAGAAAAATATTTAACTGCTATAAATAATTTATTACATCTTTTTAGAAGGAAATTTGGAGAGAAAGGACATTTCAAATACATAAGAATGACACCATCAGGTACTTTCTATTTGTTGTGGCATTAAAACTATGTCCCGCTATAGACCAAGTTTGTTTATATATTCCTGAGAACTATCCATTATTCCTCAAGTTTAGATTATCTGCAGAGAAACTATTGTCTGTATTTTAAGATATCTTCTCTACATTTATAGTAATTTTCTTTATGAAGTAAATATAAAACGTATATCTTAAATTATATTATGTTGTGGTCCTAACACTTCAGAAAGCACTTCGGTCTATTAAAAAAAATAATGTTTATTTATTTTTGAAAGAGAGAGAGAAGATAGAGTGTGAGTGTGAGAGGGGCAGAGAGCAGAAGACACACCAAAGCAGGCTCCAGGCTCTGAGCTGTCATCATAGAGCCCATCGCAGGGCTTGAACTCATGTACCACGAGATTATGACTTGAGCTGAAGTTGGATACTTAACTGACTGAACCACCCAGGTGCCCCTCTTTGGTTTTAATCGATATAAGACTGGACTAAATATAAACTGTGACCTAGTCTATTTAAATTCCCTAGAGAAACTCATGTGCATATGCACCCAAGTGTATATATAAAATTTCATAAAAGTGTTTTTAAAAATTGTTTGAAATTAGAGGATAAAGTCCATACATTAATCCACAGGATACATAAATTGTGGTATTACATTAAAATATTATATTAAAGAGCTATAAAAACAATTTAACTACCACCACACTCAAAAACATAATTTGAGATAAAGATGTAAGACATAGAAATATATAATGTAATTGTCTTTAAGGGTTTAAGTTTTTGTTTATTTTTGAGAGTGAGACAATTTGGGGAGGGGCAGAGAGAGGGAGACACAAAATCTGAATTCCAGGCTCTGAGATGTCAGCACAGAGCCTGATGGAGGGCTCAAACCCACGAACTGCAAAATCATGAGTTGAAGTAGGACACTTAACTGACTGAGCCACCTAGGCGCCCCTATTTTTGTTATTTATTTATAATTTATTAAGATTGCCTTTTGAACAGTGCAAATAGATCAAATTATATTGTCTTTGACAATGTTTGCTAATCGATAGTCTTTATTTGATTAAAATAAGAATAAGAGATGGAAGACTTCTATCCTTTGTAGGTAAAGGCAGGAATATAGGCTGCAGAGAGAAAGGCAGAAAATCCAGGTCTATAAGATTTTTGACGATGAATGTCGGTGAGAAGTTCACATGTCCAGAAATTAAAAATAAAACAGTGATGTAAGATTTATGTATCATACGTAATTTCCATAAGAATTCCTACCCACCAAGTATGAATCCAAAAAATAGTAAATAATGGATAGGATTGAAATTCTTTGGGTAGTTTTCTTAAAATATAGAAGGTATAAATCTAAAATAATCAATATTGCAACAAAATATCAAAGATATATCAAAGAAAAATGAAAACAAAATAATTAAGAATAATCTAAATCATCACACTTCTGAGATCAAATAATCCAGCATGTTTCTAGCAAAGGAAAACTATGCATACTAGTTGATATTAGAAATTTTGTAATAAGTGATGCAAAATCAATAGGATTTTTGTGCAATTTTGATGTAGCACATGAAAAGCATCTAAAACAGTGACTACCACATCGTAAAACAGAAAAAAATATTAATATAACTAATAATATTAGTTCCACCGTAATTTTTACTGGAGTATCTTGAAATTGATTTGCTAATTTATTTCTATGGTTATCAAGGAATTTTTGATGCTAACTTGATTTCTTCCATCTAAATCATAACTAGAAAAAATGAACAGGTTAGGAATTTCAATGCGTGAGATAGTATTTCTTCTATGAAACAGGGTAGATAGGACCATCAAACTCAAATTACATTGGGAGATCTATGAAAGATCCTGTTCGGAGGGAGTAGTATATCTAAAAGTATATCTATATGAAATAGAAAAGTTGAGTTATCTGTGTTAGACATTAGTTTATTTGCTGGAAATTACGGAGAATATTTAAATAAATGAGATAGAATTTGAGAAACAAAAGACAAAAGTCCAACACAGGCATATTTGATACTACTTTGATTTTTTTAGTTTATTTATTTATTTATTTATTTATTTATTTATTTATTTATTTATTTATTTATTCTTTTTTAATAGTTTTTGTCAAGTTGGTTTCTATATAACACCCAGTGTTCATCCCCACAACTGCCCTCCTCCATGCACATCTCCCCGCACCCCCATCAACCCTCAGTTTGTTCTTAGCATTCAAGAGTCTCTCATGGTTTGCCTCCCTCCCTTACCCCGACTATTTTCCCCCTTCTTCTCCCTCATGGTCCTCCATTAAGCTACTCCTAATCCACCTATATGTGCAATCATATGGTATCTGTCCTTCTCTGCCTAACTTATTTCACTCAGCATAACACCCTCAAGTTCCATCCATGTTGCTACACATGGCCAGATTTCATTCTTTTCCCATTGCCATGTAGTATTCCAAGTATAGATGAACCACATCTTCTTGATCCATTGGTCAGCTGATGGACACTTAGGCTCTTTCCATGTTTTGGCTATTGTTGAGAGTGCTGCTATGAACATTGGGGTACATGTGTCCCTATGCATCAGCTCTCCTGTATCCCTTGAGTAAATTCCTAGCAGTTCTATTCCTGGGTCATAGGGGAGTTCTATTGTTAATTTTTTTGATGAACCTCCACACTGTTTTCCAGAGGGGCTGCACCAGTTTACAGTCCCAGCAACAGTGTAGGAGGGTGCCCGTTTCTCCACATCCTCGCCAGCATCTATAGTCTCCTGATTTGTTCATTTTAGCCACTCTGACCTGCGTGAGGTGATATCTCAGTGTTGTTTTGATTTGTATTTCCTTGATGATGAAGGACGCTGAGCATTGCTTCATGTGTCTGTTTGCCAATTGGATGCCCTATTTGGAGAAGTGTCTGTTCATATCTTCTGCCCATTTCTTCACTGGATTATTTGTTTTTCAGGTGTGGAGTTTGGTGAGTTCCTTATAGATTTTGGATACTAATCCTTTATCTGATGTGTCATTTGCAACTCTTTTCCCATTCCGTTGGTTGCCTATTAGTTTTATGGATTGTTTCCTTTGCCGTGCAGAAACTTTTTATCTTGATTAGGTCCTAATACTTCTTTTTTGCTCTTGATTCCCTCGCCTTTGGAGATGTGTCATGTAAGAAATTGCTGTTGTTGAGGTCAAGCAGGTTGTTTCCTGCTTTCTGCTCTGGGATTTTGATGTTTTTCTATCTCAAATTCAGGTCCTTTATCCATTTTGAGTTTACATTTGTGTATGGTGTGAGGAAATGATCTAGTTTCATTCTTCTGCATGTTGCTGTCCAGTTCTCCCAACACCATCTGTTAAAGAGGCCTCTTTTNAATAAACTATTTGAAAAAAAAAAAAGAGGCCTTTTTTCCATTGGATACTCTTTCCTGCTTTGTCAAAGATTAGTTGGCCGTACATTTGTGCGTTCAATTATGAGTTCTCTATTCTATTCCCTTGGTCTATGTGCCTGTTTTTGTGCCAATACCATACTGTCTTGAAGATTGGAGCTTTGTAGTAGAGGCTAAAGTCTGGGATGGTGATGCTTTCTGTTTTGGTTTTCTTATTTAATATTACTTTGGCTATTCAGGGTCTTCTGTGGTTCCCTACAAATTTTAGGATAGTTTGTTCTAGCTTTTAGAAGAATGCTGGTGCAATTTTGATTTGGATTGCATTGAATGTGTAGATTGCTTTGGGTAATAGTGACATTTTAACAATATTTATTCTTCTGATCCATGAGCATGGAATGTTTTTCCATTTTTTTGTGTCTTCATCAGTTTCCTTCATAAGTTTTCTATAGATTTCATCATACAGATCTTTTACATCTTTGATTAGGTTTATTCCTAGGTATTTTATGTTTTTTTGTGCAATTTTGAATGGGATCATTTTCTTGATTTCTCTTTCTGTTGCTTCATTGTTAGCATATAAGAATGCAACAGATTTCTGTACATTGATTTTGTACCCTGCAACTTTGCTGAGTTCATGGATCAGTTCTAGTAGGCTTCTGGTGGAGTCTGTAGGGTTTTCTATGTAGAGTATCATGTCGTCTGAGAAAAGTGAAAGTTTGTTTTCTTCTTTGCCAGTTCTGATGCCTTTTATTTCCTTTTGTTGTCTGATTGCTGATGCTAGGACTTCCAGCACTATGTTAAACAACAGTGGTGAGAGTGGACATCCCTGTCATGTTCCTGATCTCAGGGGGAAAGCTCTCCATTTTTCCCCATTGAGGATGGAGTTAACTGAGGTCTTCTCATAGATGGCTTTTGTGAGGTTTAAGTAAGTTCCTTCCATCACGATTTTCTTGAGAGTCTTTTTAAAGAAGGGATGCTGTATTTTGTCAAATGGTTTTTTTGCATCTATTAATAGGATATATGGTTTTTATCTTTTCTTTTGTTAATGTGATGTATCACATTGATTGATTTGAGAATATTGAAACAGTCCTATAAACCAGAAATAAAGCTCACTTGATCATGGTGGATAATTCTTTTTATGTGCTGTTGGATTTGATTTGCAAGTATTTTGTTGAGGACTTTTGCATCCGTATTCATCAAGGATATTGCCTATAGTTCTCTTTATTTCCTCTGTATCTGTCTGGGCTGGGAATCAAAGTGATGCTGGCTTCGTAAAATGAGTTCGGAAGTTTTCCTTTGATTTCTATTTTATGGAAAAGCTTGAGAAGAATGGGTATTAATTCTGTTTTAAATGTCTGGTAGAATTCTCCAGGAAAGCCATCTGGCCCAGCGCTCTTATTTGTTGGGAAAATTTTGATAACTGATTCAAGTTCTTCACTAGTTATGGGTTTGTTCAGATTTTCTATCTCTTCCCGTGTGAATTTTAGTAGTGAGTGTGTGTTTAGGAATTTGTCTATTTCTTCTAAGTTGTCCAGTTTTTTGGCATATAATTTTTCATAGTATTCCCTGATAATTGCTTATATTTCTTTTTATTTTTTTACAAATATTTTATTGTCAAGTTTGTTTCCATATAACACCCAGTGCTCATCCCCACNGAATGGGTATTAATTCTGTTTTAAATGTCTGGTAGAATTCTCCAGGAAAGCCATCTGGCCCAGCGCTCTTATTTGTTGGGAAAATTTTGATAACTGATTCAAGTTCTTCACTAGTTATGGGTTTGTTCAGATTTTCTATCTCTTCCCGTGTGAATTTTAGTAGTGAGTGTGTGTTTAGGAATTTGTCTATTTCTTCTAAGTTGTCCAGTTTTTTGGCATATAATTTTTCATAGTATTCCCTGATAATTGCTTATATTTCTTTTTATTTTTTTACAAATATTTTATTGTCAAGTTTGTTTCCATATAACACCCAGTGCTCATCCCCACAAGTGCCCTCCTCCATGCCCATCACCCCCCCCCAACAGTCCTCAGTTTGTTCTCAGCATTCAAGAGTCTCTCATGGTTTGCCTCCCTCACTCTCCCCAACTATTTCTCCCCTTCTTCTCCCCCACTGTCCTCCGTTAACTTCCTCCTAATCCTCCTATACGTGCAAACATATGGTATCTGTCCTTCTCTGCCTGACTTAATTTGCTCAGCATAACACCCTCAAGTTCCATGCATGTTTCTTTTGTAATAACCCCTTTTCATTCATGATTTTGTCTATTTGGGTGCTCTCTCTTTTATTTTTGAGAAGTCTGGCTATAAGTTTGTCAATTTTGTTTATTTTTTCAAAAAAACAAATCTTGATTTCATTGATCTGTTCAACTGTTTTTTTTTTTATTATTCTATATTGTTTATTTCTGCTCTGATTGTTATTATTTCTCTTCTCCTACTTGGTTTGGGGTGCTCTTGTTGCTCTCCTAGTTCTTTTAGGCGCGCTGTTAGATTTTGTACGTGTGCTTTTTCTAATTTCTTAAATAGGCCTGGAGTGCAATGTACTTTCCTCTTAGGACTGCCTTTGCTGCATCCCACAGACTTAGAATTGTTGTATTTTCATTTTCACTGGTTTCCATATATTTTTAAATTTCTTCTCTAATTGCCAGATTGGCCCATTCGTTCTTTAATAGGGTGTTCTTTAACCTCCATGTTTTTGGAGGTTTTCCAGACTTTTTCCTGTGATTGATTTCAGGTTTCATAGCATTGTGATATGAAAGTATGCATGGTATGATATCAATTCTTTTATATTTTTAGAGGGCTGCTTTATGTCTCAGTACGTGATCTATCTTGGAGAATGTGCCATGCGCAGTTGAGAAAAAACTGCATTCCTTGGCCTCAGGATGTAGAGTTCTAAATATATATGTCTAATCCATCTGGTCCAATGTGTCATTCAAGTCCATTGTTTCTTTAGTGGTTTTCTGTCTAGTTGATCTATCCATTGCTGTAAGTGGAGTATTAAAGTCCCCTATTAGCACATTCTTCTTCATAAGATTGTTTCTGTTTGTGATGAATTGTTTTATGTATTTGGGTGCTGCCATATTCGGTGCATAGACATTTATAATAGTTAACTCTTCCTGATGGATAGACCCTATAATTATATAGAATGCCCTTCTTCATCTCTTGTTACTGCCTTTACTTTAAAGTCCAGTTTGATTGATATAAGTATAGCTACTCCAACTTTCTTTTGACTTCCAGTAAGCATGATAGATATTTCTCCATCCCCTTACTATTAATCTGAAGGTGTCCTCAGGTCTAAAATGAGTTCCTTGTAGACACCAAATAGATAGATTTATTTTTTATCTATTCTGCTACCCTATATCTTTTGATTGGGGCATTTAGCCCATTTATATTCAGTGTTCTTATTGAAAAATATGGGTTTAGAATCATTGTATCCTTTGTAAGATTCATGCTTGTGGTGGTGTCTCTGGTACCTTGCGTTCCTTGCAACATTTCCCTCATAGAGTTCCCCTTAGGATTACTTGTAGGGCTGGTTTAGTGGTGACGAATTCTTTCAATTTTTGTTTATTTGTAAAGACTTTTATCTCTCCTTCTATTCTGAATGACAGGCTTGCTGGATAGTGGATTCTTGGCTGCTTATTTTTTCTGTTCTTCACATTGAAGATTTCCTGCCTTTCCTTTCTGGCCTGCCAAGTTTCAGTAGATAGGTCTGTCACCACTCTGATAGGTTTCTCTTTGTATGTTAGGGCCCTTTTATTCCTAGCTCATTTCAGAATTCTCTCTTTGTCCTTATATTTTGCTAGTTTCACTATGATATGTCATTCAAGTTATGTCTGAGGGGAGTTCTCTGTGCTTATGGATTTCAATGTCTGTTTCCTTCCCAGATTGGGGAAGTTCTCTGCTATAAAATGTTCAAGGACTCCTTCATCGCCTTTCCCTCTCTCTTCCTCTTTTGTAATTCCTATGATATGGATATTGTTCCATTTGATTGTATCACTCAGCTCTGGAACTCTCCTTTCGTGTTCCTGGATCAGTTTATCTCTCTTTTCCTCAGCTTCTTCTTTTACTATAATTATGTCTTCTAATTCACCTATTGTCCTCTCTGCCTCTTCAATCTGTGCATTGGATGCCTCCATTTTATTATGCACTTCATTTATAGCATTTTTTTAATTCATCACAACTATTTTTAAGGTCCATTATCTTTGTAGCAGTAGTCTCTCTGATGTCTTCCATGCCTTTTTTAAGCCCAGCGATTAATTTTATGACTATTGTTCTAAATTCTTGGTCAGTTATGTTGCTTTTATCTGTTTTGAGCAGTTCTTTAGCTGTCATTTCTTCCCGGAATTTCTTTAGAGGAGAGTTCTTCCATTTTGTCATTTTGGTTAGCTTTCTATCTCTTGTTATTTTTAAAAGCTTGTTATGCACTCTGCAACTGCAAGTACTGTTGAATTAAAGAAGGCTTTGACTGTCCAGTGTTCTTTGAATGTGTTTCTTGGTCTCTCTTGTTGAGACTTTGGTTATTTTATTTCCCTACTCGTAGTGGTATTTGGGACTCTCCACCATGTGTACTCTGGCTTGTTTCTTGAGGTAGTCCTGGAAAAGAAAACAGCCAGACAAACACACATGGAACAAAGGCACACAAATGCAGAGACAAATTCTACAAACACACAAACTGAAAGGGAAAAAGAAAAAGAAAAAAAAGGAAGGGACCAAAAAAACAAAACAAAACAAAACAAAACAAAAAACAAAGAAAACAAAAACAAAAAAAAAAGAGGAAAGAGGGAAGACATATAAGAAGAATAAAAAATAAATAAAAAATAAAAAATAAGAAAAGAGAGGAAGAAAGAAAAAACCCCAAAAGAAAATGGACCATTTAAAAGCATAAAACCAGANAAAACCAGAATTCCCAGCTACAAATAAAGAGCCGGGTGTATGCAGTGTTGATGGAAGAGCCTATACAAAGAGAGAAATGACAGGAAGAGAAATTGGGAATGAAATGACCAGGCAGAGAGACTAAGAGGCTTAATTTAGAGAGAGAAAGAGTAGAATATCATTAGAGGTTAGGAGAAAGAAATGAATATAATGTTACTTAGAGAAACTATATATTCTGATTACTCCAGAGAGAGCTAAAAAGGTAGCGCTGGAGGTGTAGAATATACACATAGAGAATGGATTAAATGTGACTGTTTAAGCAAGCCAGTGACCAGAATTAATCACGGCAGTGCATCCATGTTGGTCTTGGATAAAAAAACAAAAAACAAAAACAAAACAAAACAAAACAAAAAAACAAAACCAGCTCTCTAGCAGGGATGGGCTTGGTTTGGTGTAGTCAGGTCTTAGCCTCCAGTGAGGTCCTGCCTTGGTTGTGGGGAGAAAAATGGCGCGCCCCAGTCCCTTCTTGAACCAAGCATTGCAACGCACTCTTTCGGGTCTGATCTCCCTGTGCCATGGACATAGCCACGGTGGGAAGTGCGCTATATCCCAAGCCGAGCCTCTTTTCCAGATCTTAGTCCTCATACCCCATTGATACTGCCCGAAATATAAACCCACAGGCCCAGTTCTTCAGAGCAGTTTCAAGCCTCTTGCCTCCCCACTGGGAATGGAGCTGAGCCAGAAGCACAGCGGCTGAGCTTCAGGCGCCGCTGCTTCCCCTCCAGGTCGAGCTGGCAAGCGAGGAGCAATTTCTCCTAGACTATGATTTTTGAGATTGAGAGGAAAGAAATGGGGAGAAGAAGACAGAGAGAGGAAGGAAGGAAGAAAAGAAAAGAAACTATTGGTAAGTGAAAGCCTGGCACACCTTCGAGGCGCAGCTGGACCCAAGGGTTTTATATCAACCTCAAAAAACTGACTCTCCTCACCCCCCACAACCTCGATCTTCCAGCCAGACTTTTCCCGTTGCTGGCTTTTTCCAAGTTAGCTCTTTTCTCCTGGTGACATACAACAGACCGATTTTCCCTGGCTTATGTCCAAAGGAACCAACATTTCAGCAATATCCTGATCCTTTTTCACATTCACTGCCCTGGATCATTGGTCCATCTGTGAATGACCCTTGATTATGACAAGGAGATTCAGGGTTCTGGTGGGCCAATACTGGATCACCTGCTTACTCCTGAAGTCAACCCATTGGAAGCACATGGACTGAAAGTTTATTTCAGATGGCTGCAAAAGAAAAGGCCATTGCCCATCCCTTGCGAGAAAATAATAGGAATCAGGGAATGAACAGAGAAGGAAAATACAGAAATCACAGAACTGCTGTAAGGAAAAGTAAGAGATAAGTTGTCTCTGAAGTTGAAGAAGAAAATTTTAAGGGGAAGTCAGTCAAGGGTGTCAAGTGCCTCAAGTGAATGAGTCTAACTGAAAACAGTCCTTCAAAGTGCTATGGAAAGTCAAGTATTTTAACAAGATTGTTTTGAAGACAAGGAAAAATCTTAAGAATTGTAGATAAGCAAAAGAGAAGAACAGTAGTTAGATGAATATGTTGTGTCAATGAAAGATTAAACATAGTAAATATATATTTATTTGCTACTAGAATGCCCTCAGCAAATTGCATTCAATATATGAAACTAACGTTTGTTCTTGCATAAAATAAAATATGTCTCTTCCAATTACCAGGAGGCATAAATATTTAGCATTTGTGATCCTTCATATGCATGTGGTAACTGCTTTTTTTCCCCAATAATATATAGGAATATATTAGCCAGGAGATAATAAAAAATAGAATTTAAATATACTCTTTGCCTAAAGAAACAATTATCCACATGTTATTTTATGACACTATATTGTTCTAAAAATAAACCCCAAAGTTTATTATTTTTCTGGATTTTTGCTTCTTTTGGAGGGTTGTAAAAAGAGAGTTGTGAGAGGCCTGTTTTAACATGAAGAAATTGCATGGAGTGCCTGGGTGGCTCAGTTGGTTAAGAATCCAACTTTGGCTCAGGTCATGATCTTGTGGTCAGTGAGTCCTGTCAGGCACTGTGCTGACAGATCAGAGCCTGGAATCTCCTTCAGATTGTGTGTGTGTGTGTGTCTCTCTCTCTGCCCTACCCCACTCGCGCTCTGTCTCTCTCTCAAAAATAAAAAAACATTAAAAAATAATGTGAAGAAATTGTTGTTAATTTAGTTTACTTTTTAAAAATAGTGACTTGGGGGGCCTGGGTGGCTCAGTTGGTTAAACGTCTGACTTCAACTCAGGTCATGATCTCTTGCTGGATCCCTGATTGGGCTCTGTGGTAAGGGCTCAGAGCCTGAAGCTGCTTCGAATTCTGATTCTCTGTCACTCTTTCCTTCTCTTGCTCTTTGTCTCTCTCTCTCAAAAATAATCACTCAACAAAAATTAAAAAAAAATAATTAGTAGTTATGTTGTTCTCTGCCACATAAACCTGTCTTCCATTGACAGAAAGTTGTGCATTTAAGTCCCTCCTCCTTCCTCATCACATGTGGTTTTGCACAGTAGCTGGGTTTAAGTTCTGAGTGTAAGGGAATTTGCTTATAGAAGAAAGTGGCACAGCTGGAGGAATGCCCCCCCTGCTCCCCAAGCATCTTGCTGTTGCTCCCTCCAGCTGCTTCAAAAACCTTAGGAGTCTCAAGTTTCAGAATTCATAACTCTTAGCTGATTTCCTCTATTTTAAGGCATTTATGATCCAATGAACGTTGTTTGCTTTTTGTTTCCCCCCCGTGAGTGAGTGGAGAGGGCATGAAATTACACGAACAGGCATGATGGGTTTCCCTTGGCTTTTTTCTTTCTTGTTGCTCAAGCACTTAGATAGAATTCAGATGCTTTTGTTTTCTTAGATACTTACTCTGCAGAATCTATTTTTATTTGATAGTGATATACAAAGCTTTACGGGTTGCCTGCCAACACACCAGCAATGTCCTTTTAAGCACTTACCGCAGTTGAACTTACCCGTTCTGGTTAAATGGGTTCCACTATTATCACATCCAGATTATTTTCCTTCAGAAATGTTTCTTAAGAGTTCCTTTCCAACACACACACACACCACACATCTTCCTACATATTATGGGTTTTGGCTAAAAATTGAACTTTACCTTTATCTCCTGGATACACTAGTCAAACAGCAGAGAGTACTTGAAATGAAATAACAAAGATCTAACTCAGAGGCCATCGACTTTTGCTCAGTATGCAACATTATTTGAATAGACAGACTTTGCTTTCAGTGAAAATAAGCCTCAAAAAAACACAAGTTGGTGATGGTTTCAATGCCATACAATAGCAATAGTTAGTGATGTGGAAAAAATTGGGGTTCAGAGCTTACAACCAGGAAAGAATTATTGAAACGTCTTCGGTGCAAAAAGGTGGTTTTATTAAAGTTTGGGGACAGGATTTAGGGGCAGAAAGAGCTGCACTGGGGTCATGAGAAGTGACTGATTATACACTTTAGATTGGAAGGGGGATAGGGATAGCATAAATCTCTAAACTTGTTTGGAAACAAGGTTTCCAGGACCTTGAGTGGCTAGCTGCTTTTAGGAGAAGGTCACTTATTACTGTAAAACTCAGTTATCAGACCTTCAGATGTATATCAGGAAGCCATAAGCGTGGAGTATGGTTGCCAAAATATATCTTGGGGTGGGGAGCAGTTAGAGATAAATGAAGTTTGTAAAGGAGTTTTTATATGTTAAAGTAGAATTACAGGATCCTGGAGGTTGGAATAATGTTAAGGTAAGATTCCCTTTTGCCTTAGCAAAGTATCATCATTGAAGCAGCTGAGATCCTAAAGAAATGTTCTCTGCCTGTGTCAAGGACATCTGTCAATGCCTGTCAGTTGTAAGGGAATTTAATTTTTTTCTTTTGCCTTATTTCCCACATCAGTTAGTACCATAAAATAACAATGTCACTTTGTAGAAATGATCATACTATTCACTTGTTAAACTTCCTATTTGAATAGAATGGTTTATTGCTCTGACCATGCACCTGTCACTTATCAGCATAGATCTCTCATTTTATTTTATTATTTTATTTTATCTTATTTTATTATTTTTACTTTTGGAAGATCTCTCATTTATATTTTTCTTTTTTTAACTTTTTAAAGTTTATTCACTTATTTTGAGAGAGAGAGAGAGGGAGGAAGGGATGGGCAGTGAAGAAGGGAGAAGGATAGAGAAAGAGAGAATCCCATACAGGCTCTGCACTCTCAGTCCACTGCCTGATGGGGAGCTCAAACTCACAAACTGTGAGATTATGACCTGAGCCAAAACCAAAATCATCAGCACTAGTCAGAATTAATCAGAAACATCTCTCAGGCAGCCAGAGTATTGGTTTGGCTTTTGGATTGTTGAGTACTTATGAAGAAATTCTAAATCTCCTCTTAAAAGATAGAGGCATATTAAGATTTTAAGAATTTATTTGAGCAAAAGTATGTGATTCTAATTGGGAAGATCAAACCAGAAATGGTCAGGTGCAACTCCACTGACAGGAACCAGGTGAACAATTTGTATAAAGTGCAGAAGCAAAAAAAGGAAATTATTTGGTTGGCTACAGCTTAAAACCTAGTCGGCTGTTTGTGATTGGTTGTCCTTAAGTAGTTGAGTTTCATAATCTTGAAGCATTTATAGGCTTAGATTTCGGCTTGCTTCAATAGGCTGCTACAACATTAGAGCCAATTCAGTCTAATGATTTCCTTGTTTAATTAATCTAACATTCCCAAACAAAAGGTTAGGGGCTAGATTCTTAAATTTTAGTGTGTATACATATCAGCTAGGAAGCTTTTCCAAAGTGTTTTTTTTTCTTTTTTTTTTTTAAGATTGTAGTTCATCCCCTAATTCAGATGTGAGTTGTACTCTTACAAGCCTCACAAATGAATATGATGCAGTTTATCTGGGACTCCACTTTGAGACACTGGCAGAGGATTTGGAGATTCCCTTCTTCAGGTCAGAGACAACACTTACTGCCTGCTGATATGTGTTTAAATAGTACTAAACCCCTGACTCTATGACTTTTAGAATGCTTTATTGAAATCCCTTATTTCTGTAATACATGCTGACACTGGAAGTTTTATTGACATTCAATTAAAAGGAGAGAATTTGTTTGTCTATAAAAAATTTTTCCAGCTGCCAATTACTTTCAAGACTATACCAAAAAATGGAAAATAATTTACATCTTGATAACTGTTGACCACATTTATTCAAATTTAGTCTGTGCTTTCTTTGAAAGTTATTATGAAGTAAAGAAGCATGAAATGTTAAACAGCTGAGTTGAAAAAAAACACACAATTTCTTTCAATAAAAAACAAAAGTTCCAGGATGCATGGCAATATGTAAATTAAGCCTAAATCTATCCTTCTCAGCTTAATGGAAATGCATTTTCCATATGTTGTTAACTGTTCATGTACTGTGCTCGAACAGCTTTAAATATATATAGAATCCTGTAGTAGTATTTGTATATGTACAAAATTCCCAGGTTATGATATATTTTGTAATATGCATATCCCTAAAATCTTGTGCATTTAAATATAAAAAGTTGTATGCCCTGAGGCAGAGAACATTATATTAAAAACAAATGTGAAGCATTATATTTCAACAGAAACCGTAGCTGTATTATAAAGCAGATTGAGGTAAGGACAACACTTTTACTTCAGTTTTCTCTCTTGTATAGTTAGGTAAAAATAAAAAAATACTTAAAAAATTGATGAACTACTGTTATCTTGAATGAAGAGATATTTATTCCGTTTAGGAAATCAAAAGTATATAAAATCCAAAGCTCTTGGCCAATAAGGAAAGTAACTAACATATTTTAGAAATTGAATAAGTACCCAGTATAATATGTGCTTATAATCTTTTTTTAATGTTTATTTATTTTCAGGGAGAGAGAGAGAGAAATAGTGCAAGTGAGCCAGCGGGGGAGAGTTAGAGAGAAGGAAAGAGAGACTACCAAGCAGGCTCTGTGCTGACAGCTCAGTCTCATGAACTGTGAGATCATGGTTGAGCTGAAATCAAGAGTGTGTCGCTTAACCCACTGAGCCACCCAGGTGTCCCTGCACTTTATATTCTTGATTTCATTTAATCTTTACAGGAAGACTGTAAAATGAGTGGAACATTGTTTCTCTTGTAGCTACTAAAACTAATAGGAAAGTTTGAATAAGTGACCCAAGGCCATGTGACTGAAAAGTAGCAGTATCAAATTCAAAACCAGGTATTTCTGACTCAAGATTATGATTGCAATGTGTTTCTAGTAAGTCTAGTTATGATTTGCTTCAGTTCTGTCTTGATTGTGCTTGTGTTTTTCTCCTAGTGGGCCACGTTTATGCTTGGGGAGGATTATTGAGTCATATGGTATGCATATGTTTGTTTCAGTCGATAATATCAACTGGTTTTCCAAAATGGTTGAACCAGGTGTGTAGGAGTGTTCTTACTACTTCACACATTGAGTAACCTACATATTATTATTTGTTTAATTTAAGCATTCCTGTGAGCAAGTAGTTGTATTTTAATGTGATTTTAATTTGCGGTTTTCTAACTTATAGTAAGATTAACACTTTTTGATTTATTGGCTATTTAACTATCTTGTATGAAGTATTTGTGAATATTTTTCCCATGTCTTATATAGAATGTCTGTTTTTCTTTCCCTAATAGATTACTTCTAGGTACAAATTATTTTATGATTATACATGTAAATATCTTTCCCCTTTCACTTTTATTGTTCTTTTGAGGCACAGAATATATGAATATTCACTGTTTGCATTGAATGTTCAGTGTATCATTTTCCTCCTTTTTTTTAAAATTTTTAATGTTTTTATTTATTTCTAGGAGAGAGAGAGAGAGAGAGACAGCGTGAGCAGGGGAGGGTCAGAGAGAGAGGGAGTCACAGACTGAAACAGGCTCCAGGCTCTGAGCTGGCAGTCAGCACAGAGCCCGATGCGGGGCTCAAACCCACGAACCGTGAGATCATGACCTAAGCAAAAGTCGGACACTCAACCGACTAAGCCACCCAGGCGCCCCATCATTTTCCTTCTTTACCTTTAGTTGTTTTGCTTTTAGTTTAAGAACTTGTTACTAAAACATCAAAGTCATGAAGATATTTTATGTAATGGCCTAGAAGCCTTGTTTTATTTTGCCTTTGATGCTTACATCTACTACAACTTGCAATTAATTTCATGTGTGATGACATAAGCATCACATTCCTTTTTTTTTTTTAATGTATTTATTTTGAGAGACAGAGAAGAATAGAGAGAGAGTAGGAAAGGGGCAGAGAGAGGGAGACCAAGCAGCCTATGCACCATCAGTGCAGAACCTGATGTGGGGCTTGAAACTTGTGAACCATTGAGATCATGACCTGAGCTGAAATCAAAAGTATATGTCTCAGCAGCTGAGCCACTCAGGCTCCCCTCTTTCTAATTTTTAAGGTGGATATGCTTTTGGCTTAGCAGTCATTCCCCCATATCCCTACTGCTCTACAGGGCCAACCTCTAAATAAAATGCCCATGTGTGTGTAGGTTTATTTTTCAGGTGGTGTATTTTTTCATTATTTGGTATATTTTTGAACCAATACCACACTTTTAATTACAGTAACTTTGTAGTATGATACTATTATCACTAGAGTAAGACCTCTTCTATTTCCATTTCCATATAAATTATAGAATCTATTGTCTAAGGGCGTCTGGGTGGCTCGGTTAAGCCACCAACCCTTGATTTCGGCTGAGGTCATGATCTCACTGTTCATGAGATCAAGCCCAGTGTTGGGGTCTGCACTGGTAACACGGAGCCTGCTTGGGATTCTCTCTCATCTCTCTCTCTGCAACCTCCCCTGCTCAAGCTCTGTTTCTCTCAAAATAAGTAAATAAACATTTAACATATAACCTATTGTATAGTTTCATAAAATATTTCTTAGGATTTTGATTATGTTTTATGGAATATAAAGCTAGATTTGGTATAAATAAACATTTTTGTAATATTGAATCTTTCAAGCCATGAAACATCTTATATAACTCCATCTATTGTGTATTTTTAAATTCCTCTCAATGTTGTATAGACTTTGTGTCTTGATATTTATTCCTTTTGTAATACTTATTTCAGTTATTCTTAGGTTGGTGTGTTTTGATTTTTCTGGGAATTTATTTTACCAAAGTTTTCAAATATCTTTGGATACCCATATGCATAATTTAGATTTCTGCTTTTAATGTCTACAGTCTTGACATTAATGCCTTCTTTTTATCCTGGGTATTGATTATTTCTGCCAGTATTTTTTTTTCCTTTTCTTTGGTCAGCTTTACAAAGTTTTATCAACTTTGTATAAATCTTCTCAATGAACCAACCTGTAACTTTGTCAGTTCCTCCCATCTATGGTTTGTTTTTCTATTTCATGTATTTCTGTTCTTCATTGTTTTTCTTCCACTTTCTTTAAATTTATGGGCTCAGCATGTTTCCACTGTACTTCTTTGCTACTCCTACTTTCTTTAAGTTTATTATGCTATTTTTCACTTTATTTTTGAAATGCATGTTATGATTATTTTTAGCCCATCCTTTTTTTAATGTATGGATATCAAGTTCAAAATATCCAATAAGACTGATTTAGATACATTTCACATATTTAGATAGGTATTATTTCATTATCATATGATTAAAATATTTTAAAATTGTATGTAAAGTTTATTTTTTTATATCATGATCATTTAGAGCTATTTTAATTTGCAAACACATGGAAACCTTTTTGGGGGTTTCCCACAATTTATGTCTAGATTAACTGCACTGTAATTATAGTTCATATGATTCCAATCTTTTGAAAATTGTTGAGAAATGATTAATGGTGAATATAAAAAGAACAGTTCATGATAGAATACATGTACATATACTTATTTCAAGTATAGAGAAGATAGCAAATTAGTCAAGGGAGGGGCATATTCATATTCGATAAAGTTCTTTTTAGTGTAACATGTAAACAGGGAGAAAGAATAAGAAGAAATCCCTGACTCCCAGGTGCATCTTCCTTACCTATCTTTGATTGAGTACCATTTTTGTTGAGTACCATGCTTTCCTTCCTCTTTAGAACTCTGCTATTCTGCTGTGTCAATTCTATTAAACTGACACACATTATGTTAAAAATCTGTCATACAAGCCTGCCGTATTTAATTTTTTATAGTGGAGAACTATGTCCTCTATGAGGAAAATATTTAATATCCCTTCAATTTCTTAATTTCTGTTATTTATTCCACCATGTTGGAGATAGGGAAATCATTGATACAGTATTTTTCAGTCTTAATTGTATTGCCAGAATATCAATTTCTTCATTAATCATACCACCATGCCTTATAAAGTTGCTTTGTGAAATTTTGTACATTTCATTATATAATAAAAATTACAAGCATTTATTTCATATTCATGTGCATCCATAAATTATATCCACCTAAAATTTTTGGCAGTGCTGCTATACTTTCACCTGTATGAATAAAATCTTCCCTCAATCTAAAAAAAATTGTTATCTATGTAAAAAACAAATATCTTCCTATCACTTGAAGGGTAAAGTTCAAACTTTTTTGGACATTGCATAAAAAACTTTCATGATTTGTTTGGTCCCTAACTTATATTTATGATTCAGTATTACAGACAGACAGTAGACACCAACTTGCCACCTAATTTACTAGTATTAAAATAAAAATCTCAGAACAAGGTCTTGTGAGGAAAATTTTAATGTTGTGTGAGCAGAGTCATTAATTCCAGGATATCTCATTCATTATTATAAAAGTATCAAGTATGAAAAGGAATACTTTCTAAACTATTAACATTTAATAAGAGTGATATTAAAGTATTTTATATGTACATGGCATAGGTTAAATTTTGTATAATTGGTATTCAAAGAAATTTGGTTGGAAGTCTTATTTTTAGGGTAAATCTTTCTATAACAAGTGTAGACATAGTCTATTGGCCCCAGTGCTTACACTTACTTTCAAAAGTAGGGTCATATGTCTTGAAATTATCATTACCATTTAACAGGGACTAATGGGTATGGAAATATTTGTATAGTAAATCACATTGAAAAATTAAATGGTTATTTTTTCAATAATTGCTCCTTAACTTCAGTAATGTCTTTGCAGTGCTTTGTAAATGGGATTTTAAAATTTCAGTGGAAATCTCAAGCTACAAAGATTTCTAACATTTAGGTGTTTTAATTATTACTATGGTTGTTGGAAGAGATTTTATGACATTTATTCATTAAAGTGCGGTTTAAAAAGTTAGAGGTGTGAAAACTGAGATACTATGTTATAAGGGTCACCTTTAATTAACTCAAACTTGTCTTTATCTCAGTGATTTTGTGTAGGCTGTTCTCTCTGCCTAGAATGTCTACAGCATATTATCTCACCTATCTTCACAGAAAATTTATTCCCTTATAAAGGGTTTATAAAGTTTATGGAGTTTATTTCTTTATTAAATTTTAAAAATTAGACACCATCATTTCCAGAGAATCTCCTCCCCCATACAAACAAAATTATGTGGTATTCATATTTTATTGTCTCTGTTTTCTCAGCTATGCAGTTAGGTAGTGACTCTCCTTGGAAATCTTTTCTCTCCCTCACCTAGTAAAATGTCTCACAAATTATGATAATAATGATAAATATGTATACATTTCATAATTAAGTGATCATAATTTAGCATAAATTAGTATTATTAGAGTATATAATTTATTAATATACCTAATCATTGAGCTAATATTTTTGATATACTTTAACTATTTTTAGATTAGATTCATTGTGTGGTTTAATATTGTTGCAATTTATTTCAATTTAGAACATTTACTTATTTGTATCCTTTGTTTTCTTGTTCATTTTCTGTCTTGGTTGATGTCTTAGTTGATGGAGTGATTGTAAAGTTTTGCTCTTCGATTTTGTGTAAGTCCATAGCTATTATCATTTATTAGTGAAGTATAAATGGACTGAAATGATTTAATTTTAGGGGTCTAAATAATAAATTTGTTAAAGCAGGTTTATTACCTTGTAAATGTAATCCCCCATAGATTTGGCTTCCATTAAAGAATTTTTAAATCTTTTATGTAAAGTGTTTTCATTAGAATGTTGCTTGACTCCATTTTTTTCTTGATTAAGTATATGCAAAGAAGTGACCATCATAACTGTCTGTGTACTGAGCGTTATGGGTCATTTTTTGCAAAAGGATAACAGCTGGACAATGTTATTGCCCAAATTAATATATATCATTTTGGCTGAAGTATGTATAGGTGGAAGTTAAAAAATAGATTGAGTATGGATATATTAAGATGAGCTATAGAAGTAACTTTTCTCCTGTTTATGTTTGGGTACTCTTTATTTTTCCTTTGGAATAAACTAAATGATAAGGTGTAGTGATGCAAGGAGACTGGGAGGGAAAATCAATTTTAATTTTAAAAGACTAGAGGTAGAGTATTGTCAAATTATCCCAGGAACCATGAAGGCCAAACAGAAAGCTTAAATGTCGTATGATGGTTGAGTGTTTGCATTTGGGTACAAGGAAAATTATTCTACAATTTCAACATTCAACTAATTATTTGAAATTAGTCTTCCAAGACTATAATATAGTAAGTATTCTCATGACAATTAGCTGAGGGCAATATTTGATTTCCTCAAAGTATGATTTTATTTTTACTAATTCCTTTTTTCTTTAATTCTGAATTACCTTAAAAATAAAATTATAACAAAAACAGGGAACATGTAAAGAGCAAAATAATCCTTATTTACTCACTCTAGAGCATGCTACTCTTTTCTGTTTTCTGTCAGTCCTTCATAAATAAGTGTGTGCCTGTTTGTATAATTAACTCAGTATAGATATAATTTTATTTTGCATTATGGTTGTTAGGATCTACTATTACCTGATGCAGTTCTTCAAGTTGTTCTTTAACTTCTAATTATAATTGTAAAGTATAAATAATATATTTTACAGCCTGCCCAAGATAACTTTTTTCCATCTTTACCATTCTTTCTTATATTGAGAGAATGTATAACAAGTCTAAACACATAGATTTTACCCCTTGATAATGCATTTTGAAAGCCTGCCTATGAAGAGAAGACAAAGCTGGATAACTAGAAATTAGTTATTCTCATGGTCTGCTTGGGCACTGTAGCCTCTTACAATTAAAAATGAATTGAATTTGTGTATTTAATATTTTTTCTTGTTTTTTTATTTCGTTTTCTTTTGATCAACTATTCTTAGGGCGTCATTAATTGTATGAGTTACACACTTTTTAAATCCTATGAACCTTCAATCAAACGGAAAGTAAGACCTGACATTGCACATGAACAGAAGGGTGAGCAATGTTACTATGGTAGAATGTGAGGCGGTACCCACTCATGAGAGCTGCAGGTACAGTTAAGATTGAAATGTTTGGAAAATACATCTGTGCTGTCTTTTCTACCACAAACTATAAAAACTATGACAGAAAAAAAGCAGAACAGACTTTGGCTTTGGTTAAGAATTACCCAGTATGTATATGCAGTGTTGAAGTAAAAGTCAATAAATGATAAAATGGTTGTAATCATTTGTACTGAGAAATATTTAGGCCAATAAAATGCCTCTAAACTAGATCTTGATTGGACACTTTACACATAAGTATTTTTTTAAATAGTTTATTGTCAAATTAGTTTCCACATAACACTCAGTACTCATCCCCACAAGTGCCCTCCTCCATGCCCATCCATCCTCCCCCCCACATCCATCAGTCCTCAGTTTTTGTCAGCATTCAAGAGTCTCTCATGGTTTGCCTACACATAAGTATTTTTAAGCCTTGTTATTCCCGAATCGCGAGTTCCCAGAGACCTCCAAGGAGCCGGCACCGATGCAAGAACAAAAGGGTCTTTATTACAAGCTGGAGCAGGGGCTCACCTGTCTACTGGCACAGCGGCAGCAAAGTGAAGCCCCAAACAGTGGCAAGCAGGGTTTTTATGGGGGAAGGGTGGGGGTGTTACTGTGCACACGTTGTACGTTTTGCATCATTACATAAGCACCAATCATAATTATACAATGCCCATAGTAACAGCATAGTAACAGTTTTGACCATTCAGCATCTGCAAGGCTTCCGTTACATTTGGCGGGATCCAATCATGACCTTTGAGAGTCTTTTAAAATGACCAATTATGAGGTGGGCTCAGAGAATCTACCTGGGGCTCCTGAAAGCGGTGAGTGATTGGCAAGTTTGTACAAAGTAACTACCTGGAGTTCCCAGCCCTGACTCGTCTCCAAGATTACAGAAATGTTACACATTTCTTTTGATTGGTGGATCCGAGGGCGGTCCGAGGGTGGCTTCAACTGAGGCTTTTCCTGGAACTGGGACTACCTGCAGCCTGAGATTGTTTCTAATGGAGGACTTAATTTCAGGCTACTCAGTCTTAGGCAAAACGGTTTACTGGGAAGACACCAATAGGAGAGAACTGGGCATAGTGGAGTTATTTCTGAATGACTCTAAGGCCATTAGAACCTCAGAGTGTAAGACTTCCATGTATCTTGAGGAGCAGAACCAGATTAATAAAATACTTGGAGAAATTTACCAGTGATAGAGGCCTTAATTTTTACACTTTGTATGCCAGTGAAAAATGAAAATTGAAGTACCTAATTATATCTTGTTTCTCCTTAAGAATATGATGTAGCAATTTTTACTAAAAATAGAAGGTATGAAGGTTAATGGGACTTAGCAATTTTGACTTGGACATTTATCACTTGAGAAATTCTCAGATGGCAGATTTTTTTCTCCAGCGTTGAAGTTTGGCCCTCTTGGTCAACTTAAAGAGCAGTTTAATCACAGTGCATGTGATTGCAAGTAGTTGTATTTTGTCTTGATCTCCATCTTCCTGTGTAGTATTTTAGATACTAACTGCAAACAGACATCCTTCCCATTCATTTTTAACTGTCCAGAACCCCTGTGCATCTAGGTTTCCTGTAGTTCATAAAAGGTTTCATCTGTGGGTATTGTTATTTCTCAACCTAGTAAAGCCTGTATTATATTCAGTCATGTTGTTGTGTTAATGAGACTTATGTGGCACTCTAATCTGAGGTAGTTTTTATTCCAGAGGAGAACACTTCCTTCCTAAAAAGGAAATCTCTATTTCTGTAATGTACCAAGAGAAGGCCAAGAGAAGTTCTGGGACCTTTTCATAATATTCAAAATACACATACAAACGACTTCTTGTTTGGAGTTGCTTATCACTGACTTAAACTGGACAGAGAAACAGAGCTCCCAGAAAACTAGTCTGTTCTCTGAAAGTAGATGCTCACAGCTTCTTGTAGGGCTTGAAACTGGTAAGAATTTGACTCTCATCCCTTTGGCCTTTATATCCAAGACTGTTTCTACTGTCTTCTACCTTCAGCATTCATCTGCCTTCAATACTCTTTTTTAATCAGAGGAGAAAACTGACATGTTAAATTTAAATCCTTAAAAAAAGGGGGAAAAAGAAGGAAAAAGCAAGTGTAGTTTGTTTTTTCCTTATCCATAAAATCCTGTTCTTCTTTAACTTAATTGCATATAATTTTCTCTTACAGATTTTGGTGTTATCTATTAAATAATCATATTTATTTACTTCAATTCTATGTGTCCCGATGTGTTTCACAAAAGACTTGGGGGATAATTGTAGCAACATTATTCAGAGAAGCCTAACCTTTGAGAAATGAATTCATTGGTCCTATTTTACACGTGTGTGTGTGTGTGTGTATGTGTGCTATATATCTTTATCAGATTATTACTGAGTGCTTGAAGATTAAATGTAATATATATGAATAATTTTACACATTTAAGAAAAAGCAAATTGTTAATATATAAAGCTAAATTACATATAGCAAATACATAGTTTATATTATGATTTAATAGATCTATTTTTCAATAAACACTTTGAGTAATAATATCTTCTTTTTTCAGTGGTTTTAATATAGTCATGTAAATCATAATGCATAGCAAAATAATCAATTTAGGATTGCATGGAAGAAAAAGAAAGGTTAAGGTATTAATTTAAACTGTGAACATTTAATTTATCAAACTATGCAAGATCCTTTAGCACTTACATATTTTTATCTGTAAATGTCATCACTTTGCTTTATAGTTGTTTGAAGCCCTGGTTGGATTTTATGTAGAGTTATATATCTTGGCCCTTTACTGATACTGTTTAATAGGAAATAAATCAAACATATACTTTCTTGTTATTTTAGTGGGTTAGAAGTTTAGTCCATGTGCTAGGATTTATGAAATCACTAATTAAAGGTCAGCAGTAGATGTGTTGGCCAGTAACACATTCATATCCCTAAAGGAAAATTTTATTTGCCAGAAATAAAAAAGAAAAAAAAATAATTTCCTGAGTCATTATTGGTATTGAAGGGAAGAATGAAAATTTCTTATATTTCTCATTAATGATGATCAGAAGTGATTATTACTGAATTTTATTTCTTCACCATGGAAAACAAGATATCTGGCCTTGCACTGTAAAGAGAATAGCACAGAAACCAACTTGTAGCCTTATAATGGATATTTGGGCCTTATTGAATAAATCAATTAAATCAATAATCCTATTATTGAATAAATCAATTAAATAATCTCTGCAGCCTCAAATATAGTCTACATGTCTAATCTCCAGGAATAGAGAAACAGTACAAACTAATGTATCTGCTATAATTCAAAATTTTAAAGAAGAAACTTCTAGGAATACAAGATGCAGTGATTTTTACTGTCTTTGTATATATACATTTGTCAAGAAGAGATTAATGAGATGAGGAAAGATAAATATTAACTTTTTTGATTAGAAAGTGAAATTGCATTTTTATCACTGAAATGCCCTTAGATATTCTCTATAAGCTAAAAGAAACAGTGACAGTTTACTAAAAAGTAACTGTCTTGATTAAAAGACTATTATTTTATGCGAGGATAACCCTTCTACCATTTTCGGGGTATATTTTATTGCTTTAAAAAGATTTTTTTTTCTTGATAAGAAGCTTTTTAAAAATAACCTTTTACCCCTTAATCTATGTACTCAGAAAAATAGAAATAATCACCTGCTCAATCATCTTTGATTTCTACATTTATTCTGTCAGAAGAAAGCTTGCATGCTAATTAAAGCGATGGCTTTTGTGTTTTCAATAGCTAATCATGTAATTATGTCTTTCCTAGACACTGTTGGGCCTATTTGAATAAGAGAGAGCATGAGTTCAATAAGTCCTTAGCAGTTCCTCTTGTTAAACTTCTAGTGAGATGAGATGAGATGAAATGCACATCTCTATAGAAACTAGACTGAGAGTTGCTTCCAAAATTTGTCACGATCTGTTCTCCTGGATGGAAGTTTCATGAAGGTCACATTTATGATCTGCATACTAGATTTTGTACCTTATATCTGATAGAGAAGAATAAACAAGAAGAATGGAAGTGGCAATTTTAGGTTCTCCTGTTAAACTTGATTGTTGACTATTGGGGGGAAATGTCACATTGTTTAGAAATGGTCTAACTTTGGCTTTATGCCAATTGTCTTTGAGCATTTGGCCTACATTACAGAACTGCCTAAAATAATGAAATGGATCTTGGTATTAAATGTGACCATTTCAATTATAGAGTGTGGCAAATTTAAAAGTATTGGTATGTATTTAAAGATTTAGTTAACATATGGGAAAATTTTAATATGTGACAATATAATTCCTTCTTTTTTTCCTTATGATAATTCATACTGAATTAGAGAAAGCAAAGCAAGAGATTAGCTGTTGCTGTTGCTGCATTTTATTCGGTTGTTTAAATAGTGACATCTGTAAATTTTCAGAGAAAGTGTTATTTTCCCTTGAACACAAAGAGTTATGTGAAACTTGATTTCTGTTTTGTTGTTGTTGCTAGACTGGGCAAACAATATGTATTAAAAACATCCATCAAGTTGGCTCTCAAAAATAAAGAAACATTAAAAAAATTAAAAAATTAGAGGCTACTGGTTGGTTCAGTAGGTTGGGCGTCTGACTTCTGCTCAGGTCATGATCTCACAGTTTGTGAGTTTGAGCCCCTCATTGAGCTCTATGCTGACAGCTCAGAGCCTGGAGTCTGCTTTGGATTCTGTGTCTTCCTCTCTCTCTGACCCTCCTGACTTGCACTCTGTCTCTCTGTCTTTCTCTCTCAAAAATAAACATTCAAAAACATTTTTAAATGTCTATCAGCTTGAATATTCATTATATAGACAATAGATTATTTTGCCACTTGATAGCCAAAAATCCAACCTATATTCTTTGACCTAGCATCAGCTATGAGCTTCCTGCCAACAGCTGTATTGCAGTTCTATCAGATTATTTTTCACATTAAAAGATTTGCATTGTATGTGACCAATTTGTCAAGGCTTGTGGATAAGTCAACGTATCCACTCTAAACTTTATAGGATGAGAATACTTGGAAAATGTTTCCATTTCTTACACAATCATAAATATTTTTCAGGAAGTACAATGTGGTTTTTTTAAACAAAATGAAATCATGTCCAACCTTTAAAAAAGCCAAATGAAAAGTTGTCTCCAAAGGGGACATATTTCTTTTGAAAAACTTTTCCATGGCCTTTGTTCATAGATTCTATTATACGCAAGAGTCTTGTTTGGGTTGGTACCTTGTTCCACTTTGTTAATTTTGGCAACGTAGCTATCTGTAATGTCTCCCAGAGGTCCTACTGCTTTCATCCTCCATTTTTTAATTAGAAAAACAAAATGGAGAAAATTAAAACCAAAAGTGATTAAACTTTGGGGCATTTTGTCAGTTAAGCAAAATGAGTAAACATTTTAGGCCATTTAGTTTGTTTTTCAGATATAAGAAATGTTTTCCAGTTTTTACTTTATTACTTAATGCAAGGATCCATAGTTGCTCCTGAAGGAAAGACCAATGCTCGAATGGATGGGCAAAGCCAACAGGGAAAAAGTGAATGACAATTGTTTTTCTAGAAAAGCAAAAGAAAGTAACTTTGTATTTTCTTACAGGATAGCAGTATATATTTAAAAATAAAGGACCAGGGGCACCTGGGTGGCTCAGTCGGGTGAGCATCCGACTTCGGCTCCAGTCATGATCTCACGGTTCATAGGTTCGAGCCCTGAGTCGTTGTGCTGACAGCCAGCTCAGAGCCTGAAGCCTGTCTTCAGATTCTGTGTCTTCTCTCTCTCTAACCCTCCCCTGCTCACACTGTTTCTGTCTCTCTCTCTCAAAAATAAATAAAACATTAAAAAAATAAAGGACCAGATGCTTATTAAATTAGGATATTCTTTTTGAGACCAAATATCTTTAAATGAAAATTAATTGCCTAGACACATACTATTATCATTTAAAAATCAAATCAACTAAATATCCTTATTAATTTAAATATCTATATTTTTATTCAGAAATTTATGCTTTTGCTTTATAGAACACACTTTGATTCAAAACATATATAATGATTGCCTATTATACAATAGTAATTGTGCTCATTGACTAAAAGACTGAAAGAATAAGACATTTTCTGCTTTGAAAAAGTTTTATTTATATCTCTTAGGATCTGATCAGTAAAAAAGATACTTTCCTAGGAATTTCCAATAGAAGGACTTACATGGGATAAAAAGAAAGAAATGAGAAGCTAAACAGGGATTGATGAACCAATCTGACTTAGTGAAAACAGGAGCTACTCCATCCCTAGGGAACCAAGGTAATGATATTTGCATCAGGAAATAGAGGTGATCTCAAGGGAGATGGAGAGACAGAAGAGATGCAAGGACTGCCATGACATTTGGTCGCTTGAGGAAGGAGAGAGAGGGAAATTTTTTCTGGCTTTAATCTCTGTTTTCTTTTTAATTTTTCCTTTCAGTGACTCTCAGAAAATTGTTAGTAAGGAAACCTGGGAAATGCAGTTCATATGATACAGACCAGAAAGAATGAAGCCAGATAATTAAAGCAAATAGACAAATGATCTGGGAAATTGTTGGGTAGAACAGGAAAATATGTAAAAGAGTTAATTTTAGTAAGCTGATATAAATTCAACAAAGGATGATACTCAGTATCTTTAGAGTACACAGGAAGACCACCCACTGATGCCTTATCAATGACAAATAATTCATGGTAGTTTTCACATATTGTTGAGGCCTGAAGAGTAAGAGAAGGCTAGGCAAAAGTAAGGATGGAAGGAAGAGCAAGAAACTTGGTGTGGATGAAAACTGTTACAGGTAAGATGACCCACAAGGAAAATCTTGAAAAGAATGTAAGAAAGTACTTTTGAGAGCTCAGAGAGGATTGCAAATGTCGTGAGAGAAAAAGAATGAACAAATAGTTTATAAAATGTAGGGTTTATCTAGGAATAAGTTGTGAGTCATCAAAACTTTAAGAATGATATCATTAGGTTTGTATATTGGCAGATTTGGTAAGTAAAATGTAAGGCATATATCTGGAGAAAAATCCATTCTGACTTAAGTCTCATTTTTTCCGCTGAAATATACATGAATTTAGCTGTATTTCCTTCTATTCTACAAAACAACCCCAATTTTTTTAATGTTTTACTTATTTCTGAGGGGGGGGGAGAGACAGCGTGAGCAGTGGAGTGTCAGAGAGAGAGGGAGACACAGAATAAGAAGCAGGCTCCAAGCTCTGAGCTGTCAGCACAGAGCCCGACGCGGGGCTCAAACCCACGAACCGAACCGTGACATCATGACCTAAGCCGAAGTCGGCGCTTAACCGACTGAGCCGCACAGGCGCCCTGCCCTTCCCCCCAATTTTTGTTAAGTGAAGATCCTTTGGTTTGAGCAGGAAGTAGGAGAAATGATGCATGGGGAAGAAATCTACTTTCTTTCTTGCCTATGTATTGGTAATCAAAGCCAGGGGTCAATGAGGCACTGCTTATATAGGAAAATATAAAGGAGTATAAGAAAACTATAGGAGGAGTTCCAAACCACAAACATAAAATATATTTTGACAAAAACAGCCATTGGTAAGTTTGCAAATATGTCTGTGTATATGTTGTATGTGTATGTGATGGGGAGGGGCTGGGAGAGAAAGGGAGAGATCAAGAGCTAGAGACAAATGACACCAGTGCAAATACTGAAGTGTGAGCTTTTTGAGATTTCTTACAAATTATTAAAACACCTTATAAGTATTAAAATACATTAGTGTTTAATCAAATAAACACTGAGGTTTTGCATGGGTCATAGTGCAGACATATTAGGCTATAAGTACAATAATAAAGGGTCCAGATTTTAGAGCTAATTCCCCCTCGTCAAATGTCTTTTAAATTTGCTCAGAGTTTGAAGCTCTCTTAGACAAGGATGACAAAAATCAAATAGACATTGGTTTAGGAAGGTACACTGGGATTATAGTTACCATAGCAACCTGAACAATAAAAGTATATCCAATATGCATTTCTATAAACAGTTTTTGATACACATCTGGATCAGAAGGAGTATACACTAAGACTATAGATGTTTACTTTATATGGTTAATCATTCACTGTTATAGCAGAAATGGCCCAATTGCCTTTACTAATGATGAAAAATTTTTTAAAACTCTGTATAATTACAAAAGTGGTCACAATGAATTACTGAGAAATATAAAGGATTCATTACTTTCCTTCTTTATTCATCATCCTAGTACTTTCTATATCCCCCTTTCCACCGGGGAGATATGGAAACCATTTAGAATTTGTCTTACCTTGAGTTCTTTTTCAAACAATTTTTAGCTGAGTACTATTTTTTTTCTTGTTACCATTATGTTTTGTTCTTATTATACAGCTTTACATTTTTATTGCATACAGTTCAGAAAATTCAAGAAAATATATAGAAGGTAATCAACAATTTTAATCTTATTACCAAATTAGCACCCTTAAATATATAACAGATTTAATGTAAACTTCTGCATTTGTATGACTGTATTTTTGTGTGATAGAAAAATGGATATAGCTTATGCATCTTTTTTTTTTCTTTTTTAAAATTTTGGTTATAATGTTTAACCTGCTTTCTATCAGTTAATGTTATATTATGATCATTTTCCTAATGTCATTCTAATTCTTTTAAAACTTCATTTTTAATGATTTTCTAAATTTCCATCTTCTGGATGATCAAAAATTTGTTAGCCATGGCTCTATTATTGGCATATACGTTACTTAAATGTTTTGGGATTATTATGTAAAACACTAAGACAAGTATACTTTTGCACGATCTTTGAGGACATCCTTTAAATTAATTTCTAGAAGTAGAATTACTGGCTACTCAGCTTACCATGGTATTAAAATTTTATTATTTATTTTTCAACTCTTACTCTTTATAATCAGTCTTGGTTTCAACTCCTGTGGTTCTTGTGACTCTTCCAACCTATTCTTTCTCAGGATCCAAATAAGAAACACTTCCAAACAACACTGGTAGATGAGGTCGCAACCAGAGGCATATAATTTTCATTGCTCCAGAGAACCTCTTAATAGATCATACTTCTAAAATGTATGGATTTCTTCAACTTCTATCTGGGTTAGTCTAAGTCATCTCAAATTGTGCATCCCAAGGACAATTAAATGGGGGAAAAAAAGGAATATGCTCAGAAAGGATATCTGGAAACAATCTGATATTTCATCTCCAGGCCATTTCTGTTATCTTCTAGATGTTATCTAAATAACAACCCTCCCATTTCTTTCACACCAAGTGGCCCACATAAGAGGGATATTCTTAGAATCATACAACAGGAAGGATATAAAGGCAGGACTCTAAAGATTAATGGGACCCATCTCACTGGAACTAATCTCCAAGGAATAAGATATCCCCATTCTTATGAACATCTTTTTTTTTTACTATGTAATAAGCTCTTCCTCCCTGAAGATCTCCCTTTAAGATAAAAATTTCAGGATTTTTTTTTTACAAACTTCTCTTTTGTTTTCAGTATGAATGGAAAAACAGAAACATATTATATAAAACAATTTATTATAAACATGGAGACAGATATATAGGTTGTCATGTGACTATTTTCCCTATCACCTTTTTTTTTAAATTAAATTCAAGTTAGTTAACATACAGTGTAGTCTTGGCTTCTGGAGTAGATCTCAGTGATTCATCTGTCATGTTATTATTTTTTTTTAATCTCTGTGGGTTAAATACTATATCTGAAATCTATTCAAGTCTTTTTTGAGAGCATAGCAAGACTAGATAAATTTTAGAGCAGTTTGCCTTCATTTAGAAACAGTCTTCCCATATCAGTTTAAACCTTTTTTTTTTTTTTAACCATTTAAGCTCTTATGTCTTAAATCTGGAAAATTAAACCTATATCCTTAAATTGGAGGATTTTTCTATTTCACATTTTATCCCTATTTAGCAATGTAGAAATATTGCAGATTTAAGAGTTTGAGGTTTCTTGATAATTATCCCTTTATCTGTAGTCCCTTATGTTCTAAACCATGATATTAGAAAGAAAAATATAGGTTTATCTTAGAAATGAGTTACTTCTTGGGATCCTAAAGAAATTCAGAAGACCAATCACAGTTATAACAGCAATTTCAGAAACATTTTTAACTTGATGAGCACACACACACACTATTGCTCTGGGATAATTGTCCTATTTTTGTTTTGATTCTTGTGGGAGCATACCTAGATAAAACGTTGCCATCCACCTTAGAATGCAGAGTTTGGCCATTGACTTGACAAGAGATATGTCCCTTTTTCTTGAACTGTTCCTAAAACGAATCTTATTAAGTATTTTATTATATTTCACATAATAAAAATAGCTTCAAATATCTTTGACAAAGTATTTGGTATCAAATCTATTTCAGAATTCAGGCTATTTTGTGTAGTTGAGTATCTTTCTGACCACTGGATGCTAACAGTTTAGACTATATATTGAACAATTAATCTGTATCTCTTTTGTAAGAGAAAAAGGAAAGTCCTCATGCCAAAGTAGACTAAAATGACTAAAAAATTTATAAAGGTAAAAACTGAGCTGTTATAAAACAAGATAAAGAAATGGATCTACTACTGACTAATTCTGTAATCAGTGAGGGCCAGCTGCTCTAGCCTTGAATGAATCCCTCTTGTTAGTCCATGACCTCTGAGAAAAGGTGAAGATGGGATTAAGCATGCAGAGATTTTATTAGGGAAATATCTATATGAAAAGAAATTGGGAGAAATTCAGAAAATCTAAAAAGAGCCATCAAACTGTGATGCTAGCCTAGCCCTGGGTAAAGGTGAGAGGCTTAGCAGATTAAAGCAAGTGTCCTGGACCACCATCTAGTCTAAGAGCCATTGAGTTTAACTCTATTAAGAAAGGAGTCCTGAATTTTCTAGGATTTTGTTTATTTGTTTTGTTTTTTTCAAGTATCTGCTGCACTAAGTCATTGACTATGCAAATCAAACAATGGATTTTAAGGCACAACAGCTAGACCTCTTGGTCAAAGAGAGTCAGTCTCTGTACTAAAAGTCTGTAAAGTGCATTTAGTAACTGCCACAGCTGCAATACATATAAGTGTGTGTGTCCATGTTAGGAGTGGGTACACATTCAGATGCCAGAATCAGACAACAACCACCTACTGAAAGGAACTTCAGAAGATGGGCTATATTCTAACCCTACGTGTAAGGTAACTTGGCTTAAACATAATAGAACTATATTTCTTGACATATAAATTATAAAATACATGCTCTTAACTGGTAGGTAGTTCTCAATTAAGTGGTGTTTTGAGGATCCAATCTTCTTCTATAGTGTAGCTATATTAAAGCTATCCCATGGTTTTCAAGTTCATTGCACTTGTTTGTACCAAGCTGGCTTTCCACCAAGGAAAAAATGGTGGAAGATTGCCCATGAGAGAATATAATGGGCTATTCCTGGAAGTATTTCACTTTCTCACACATTCTGTTTTTTAGATATGACACAGGGCCACATCCAGTGCAAAAGAGGCTGGGAAGTGAAGTCAGGTTTGGGCCAAGGGGGACGGGGGGAAGAAATGGGTTTTGTTTTTAAGCCATAGTCTGTCACAGGTTATAAATGTTTATTTCTAAGAAGTTCTAAAGGCTTTACTTTATTGACATGTAAAATGTAGAAAATTATGCTAATCTACCTGCTTCAAAGAGATATTATAAAAATAAAGTATGATGGGCCTAGTGAGATTTTTTTTTAAACTCAGAATCATTATTTTCCAATTATAGAGTGATATTATTATTGAGATAAATTCCTGAGTTGATTATTTGATTGCACCTGATTATCTCACAGAGTTTTCTTTTGTTTGCCTATACCTATTCATTCAAGAGCCTATGTATCCTGTTTCTCTGTCAGTGAGAATAAATCCAACCTGGTTTCTGTCCTCATGGACATAGGTGATGCTTTTAAGAAAGCATATTGGTGGAGGGGCAGAACAATGTGACTTACACTAACAAGGTAAAAAATTAGAGACAAGTATGAAAATGGGGAGCTAGGTATTGGTGGAGAAACTTTTAGTTGAGAGAAAAAATAACCTAGAGCCTCAGAGAGGGCTTTTTCATGATATGAAAAAGCACTGCTGAAGTACAGTAAAAGTGTGTTGGAGGTGGGTTTGGAATAGAGGGAACAAGAATCATATGATTCAGGATATCATAAAGTATATGAATTACCTACAAAGTGCAGTGGGAAGTCTTATATTCACAGTCCTGGTATTCAGAATTGAGCAATGTATCTTGGGTAAAGCATATTCTGAATAAATAAGAATATAGATATCAAATCTTAAAAGAAAATAACAGCAAAAAAAAAAAATAAAAAAGCTTTTCCACGTAGAAATGTCTTTGTAAATTGTAGAAAAAGGTTTAAACTACACTCTGTTTAGTTTGCACTCCACCACAGTCCTGTCCAGTATTCCTAGGTTTGGTGGTTTTACAGCTCCCTTGATTCTTATACAGTAATTACCATGAAGGTTGAATTAAAGTCAGGCTTCGCTTTGACAGTGCAGGATTATCTCTTCCTCTCTTTCTGCACCTCTCCTGCCAGTGTTCTCTCTCTCTCTCTCTCTCTCTCTCTCCCCCCCCCCTCTGTCAAAATAAATAAATATTAAAACAACAAAAACAAATTTTGTTTCATTAAACCACTGAAAATTTTAATTTTTTTTTTTTTTTACCACAGCATGACCTTCATATCTCATCCAAAATGTGTGGTGTGCTTCAACATCTCTAATAAGGATAGAAATAGAAAAGTACCTTCTCTGAATAAGTGCCAGAAGTGAAACCAGTCTATATAAAAGCCAATTCTGTTACTAAAAGATATAACTAAAATATAACCTTCAGAAAATACTATCTGGAGCAAATAACAAATTTGGCAATATATATTTAAAATGGCTTCGACAGAAGTCCCTATTTAGACTTTACTTCTTCTTTTATTTATTTAAATTGAAATAAAACAATTACACCCAGTGAGATATAAAGGTCCTAGGCCATAATTTAGGGAATTTTAACAAATATATACACCTGTATGCCCAAACCCCCAATCAAGTTCACTGGAGCCATTTTTCATTCAGTCCCCATCATCACAGGCGACTCTGTTCTAATTCCTATCATC
>NW_027533339.1:1711622-1714686 GCF_008692635.1 Crocuta crocuta | reverse complement strand
TTATATATATATATATATATATATATATATATATGTTATATATATATATTATATATATTCTTTTATGAATGAATTATTTCCTTCAGCATAATGTTTTTAGAATACATACCTATTGTTATATATTATCAATTTGCTCCATTTTAAATAAACTTTTCATGTATATACCACAAGTTGTTTATCTACCATCTTGCAGATGGACATTTGGATTGTTTACAGTTTGGGGTAATAATGAATAAAGCTGCTATGTACATTCTTCTATAATTCTTTTTTGTGAACATATATTTTATTTTTTTTTTGTTAAAGGTCTAGTTGTGTAATTGCTGAGGCATATATTCAGTGAATGTCTAACTTCATAAACTGCCAAACAGTTATTAAAATTAGTTTATAAATTTATATCCCCAATAGCAATATATAAGATTTCCTGTTGCTCACTCTAAATGACTGCTTCCGAGGCACCATACCAAATTTTCTGTGTGTGTGTGTTTACTATTTTTCAGCTTAATAATTTTATTTCTTTTTATGATTTCTTATTTGATGCATAGATATTTGGAATTATGTTTTTATTCCAGGAAATTTTACTCTTGCTTGATTTCTTGTCTTTACTCATTTATAACTTAGTTATCTCATGGTAAGAAAAGTTACTCTATAACATTCAATTTTTGTAAGGTTTTGTAAGGTTTTTGTAAAGTTGAGTTTTATTGCCTGGTATTTCATCTATTCTAGTAAATATTTCATGTATTCTATACACATCAATTTCAAAATTATATATTTAAAGATTTTTGGAGGGACTAGTTATTTGTGTAAATGCTGCAAAAGTTAAAATATCTATTGTTGAGGTACTGTTATTTCTCATTTTAATCTGGATATTTGTGTATTGTTTCTGTTTTATATGCATATTATATACACACATATATGCATACATATATAGACATATGTCTACATACATATATAAAAACTTTGTTATTGGGTGCATATACATCTATCATTGTTATGTTTTACTGATGAATTGAACTATTTATCATTATTAAAGATTTCACTTTTATATTTGGTAATAATCCTTGTTTTAGAAGCTACTGTTTTTGATTATACTTGCTACTTGCATGGTATATTTTTTGTATCTGTTTAGTCTTAATCTATCAGCATTTCTATATTTAAGGTATTATCTTGTTAAGACAAAGTATTTGAGTGATAAATTATTTGTCCAATTTGACAATCATTGGTCTTTAGTAGGAATGCTTTTAATTCATTTACATTTTATGTATTTATTCATATGTTTAGATTTAAACATTTACCTCATGATTTTTGTTGGTTTTTGTCCCTTCAATTATTTGTTTCTTTGTTTTTCCTCTCCTGCATTGACCTGATCAGTTGATTATCATTTAAAATGAGCATTTGTTCTTCCCCAAAACTCATGGTCTTGATCTGCGTGTTGTCCAATGCTAAAAATATACGCCTTGTATGATTTGCGAAATTTTATTATTGTTTATACCAGGAGGGAATACTCAATACCACTTTATCTACCATGGCTGAAAAAAGAGGTGACACTTTAATATTAGATGGTAGCATTTAACAGCTTATTTCTTTTCATAAAAGAATTTCTGAATGAAAGGTAATTGAAAAATATCAGGAATAGGAAAGCAACTGAGAAATAAAGGAAAAGCGAGTTTCTGACCGGTTTTTAAAGCTCTACTAAAAAAGTTTTGTAAATTTCTTTTAAACAAAACTATGCACATTAGAATTAATATTCAAGGGACAGGCCAAGAATTGTTATTAATGTACAGTTCTCTCTTAAATGTTTATTGCAGTATCTCTTCTGCTTGGTATGGATCAATTTTCACTGCAGTTTATTAGCAATCAACAGTTATTATTTGGCTCTAATGTTTATAAACTATAATTCACTACCCTCTTATCTTTTATTTATGAGATAGAGTCAAATGAAAGCAGCAAATCATGCACTGTTTTTCATTGGGAGAGTTCTGTATACTGGAGTGTATTAACACTATTTGTTAGTATTTGTTTAAATGTATTTTTTTTCAGGACTCTTGAATGAGAACACTCCTGTATTCTGAACATTCAGTTCAGTTCAGCAACTCAGTTATTGTTTTTGGAGTGCCTGCTGTGTACTGTGTTTGCGCATATACCAGTCTACCTCACTAAGAAATGATAATACAGAACCATTTTATTTTTTAATTTGTTTTAATATTTACTTATTTTTTAGAGAGAGAGAGAGACAGAGTGTGAGAGCGCAGGGGCAGAGAAAGGAAGGGAGATACAGAATCCTAAGCAGACTCCAGGCTTCAAGCCATCAGCACAGAACCTGACATGAAGCTTGAACTCATAGACTGAGATATCATGACCTGATCCAATGTTGGAGCTTAACTGACTGAGCCACCCAGGCACCCCAATCCAGCAGCATTTTAAAACAGTCAATTTCACTCCAAAAATAATGTCTGGATTTTTTAAAAAAAATAGTGGTATAATAGTTTGTTTGTTTGTTTATTTATTTATTTATTTATTTATTTATTTATTTATTTATTTTGAGAAGGAGAGAAAGAGGGGGAGAACAAGAGTGAGATAGGGGCAGAGAGATAATCCCAAGGAGGCTCCACACTATCAACACGGAGCCCTACCTGTGTCTTAAACCCATAAACTGCAAGATCAGAACCTGAGTCAAAATCAAGAGTATGATAGTTAACCAATGAGCCACCCAGGTGCCCCAATGTCTGAATTTTAGATGTGTGAAAATGAATGAGTTATTTTATACATGCCAACACAACTCAAAAACATGTGGTATGGTCAAGATTGTAATAACAGTAGATTTCTGTTGGATGAAATAGAATTCAATATATTTGGAAATTTTTGTCTTTTTGTAAAATGTTTATTTATTTTGTGAGAGACAGAGAGAGAGAGACAGAGCAGGAATGGGGCAGGGTCAGAGAGAGAAGACACACAGAATCTGAAGTGGGCTCCAGGCTCTGAGCTGTCAGCACAGAGCCTGATATGTGGCTGGAACCCACCAACTGTGAGATCATGATCTGAGCTGAAGTCGGTTGCTCAAATGACT
>NW_027533339.1:1554103-1703711 GCF_008692635.1 Crocuta crocuta | reverse complement strand
ATATATATATGTTATATATATATATTATATATATTCTTTTATGAATGAATTATTTCCTTCAGCATAATGTTTTTAGAATACATACCTATTGTTATATATTATCAATTTGCTCCATTTTAAATAAACTTTTCATGTATATACCACAAGTTGTTTATCTACCATCTTGCAGATGGACATTTGGATTGTTTACAGTTTGGGGTAATAATGAATAAAGCTGCTATGTACATTCTTCTATAATTCTTTTTTGTGAACATATATTTTATTTTTTTTTTGTTAAAGGTCTAGTTGTGTAATTGCTGAGGCATATATTCAGTGAATGTCTAACTTCATAAACTGCCAAACAGTTATTAAAATTAGTTTATAAATTTATATCCCCAATAGCAATATATAAGATTTCCTGTTGCTCACTCTAAATGACTGCTTCCGAGGCACCATACCAAATTTTCTGTGTGTGTGTGTTTACTATTTTTCAGCTTAATAATTTTATTTCTTTTTATGATTTCTTATTTGATGCATAGATATTTGGAATTATGTTTTTATTCCAGGAAATTTTACTCTTGCTTGATTTCTTGTCTTTACTCATTTATAACTTAGTTATCTCATGGTAAGAAAAGTTACTCTATAACATTCAATTTTTGTAAGGTTTTGTAAGGTTTTTGTAAAGTTGAGTTTTATTGCCTGGTATTTCATCTATTCTAGTAAATATTTCATGTATTCTATACACATCAATTTCAAAATTATATATTTAAAGATTTTTGGAGGGACTAGTTATTTGTGTAAATGCTGCAAAAGTTAAAATATCTATTGTTGAGGTACTGTTATTTCTCATTTTAATCTGGATATTTGTGTATTGTTTCTGTTTTATATGCATATTATATACACACATATATGCATACATATATAGACATATGTCTACATACATATATAAAAACTTTGTTATTGGGTGCATATACATCTATCATTGTTATGTTTTACTGATGAATTGAACTATTTATCATTATTAAAGATTTCACTTTTATATTTGGTAATAATCCTTGTTTTAGAAGCTACTGTTTTTGATTATACTTGCTACTTGCATGGTATATTTTTTGTATCTGTTTAGTCTTAATCTATCAGCATTTCTATATTTAAGGTATTATCTTGTTAAGACAAAGTATTTGAGTGATAAATTATTTGTCCAATTTGACAATCATTGGTCTTTAGTAGGAATGCTTTTAATTCATTTACATTTTATGTATTTATTCATATGTTTAGATTTAAACATTTACCTCATGATTTTTGTTGGTTTTTGTCCCTTCAATTATTTGTTTCTTTGTTTTTCCTCTCCTGCATTGACCTGATCAGTTGATTATCATTTAAAATGAGCATTTGTTCTTCCCCAAAACTCATGGTCTTGATCTGCGTGTTGTCCAATGCTAAAAATATACGCCTTGTATGATTTGCGAAATTTTATTATTGTTTATACCAGGAGGGAATACTCAATACCACTTTATCTACCATGGCTGAAAAAAGAGGTGACACTTTAATATTAGATGGTAGCATTTAACAGCTTATTTCTTTTCATAAAAGAATTTCTGAATGAAAGGTAATTGAAAAATATCAGGAATAGGAAAGCAACTGAGAAATAAAGGAAAAGCGAGTTTCTGACCGGTTTTTAAAGCTCTACTAAAAAAGTTTTGTAAATTTCTTTTAAACAAAACTATGCACATTAGAATTAATATTCAAGGGACAGGCCAAGAATTGTTATTAATGTACAGTTCTCTCTTAAATGTTTATTGCAGTATCTCTTCTGCTTGGTATGGATCAATTTTCACTGCAGTTTATTAGCAATCAACAGTTATTATTTGGCTCTAATGTTTATAAACTATAATTCACTACCCTCTTATCTTTTATTTATGAGATAGAGTCAAATGAAAGCAGCAAATCATGCACTGTTTTTCATTGGGAGAGTTCTGTATACTGGAGTGTATTAACACTATTTGTTAGTATTTGTTTAAATGTATTTTTTTTCAGGACTCTTGAATGAGAACACTCCTGTATTCTGAACATTCAGTTCAGTTCAGCAACTCAGTTATTGTTTTTGGAGTGCCTGCTGTGTACTGTGTTTGCGCATATACCAGTCTACCTCACTAAGAAATGATAATACAGAACCATTTTATTTTTTAATTTGTTTTAATATTTACTTATTTTTTAGAGAGAGAGAGAGACAGAGTGTGAGAGCGCAGGGGCAGAGAAAGGAAGGGAGATACAGAATCCTAAGCAGACTCCAGGCTTCAAGCCATCAGCACAGAACCTGACATGAAGCTTGAACTCATAGACTGAGATATCATGACCTGATCCAATGTTGGAGCTTAACTGACTGAGCCACCCAGGCACCCCAATCCAGCAGCATTTTAAAACAGTCAATTTCACTCCAAAAATAATGTCTGGATTTTTTAAAAAAAATAGTGGTATAATAGTTTGTTTGTTTGTTTATTTATTTATTTATTTATTTATTTATTTATTTATTTATTTTGAGAAGGAGAGAAAGAGGGGGAGAACAAGAGTGAGATAGGGGCAGAGAGATAATCCCAAGGAGGCTCCACACTATCAACACGGAGCCCTACCTGTGTCTTAAACCCATAAACTGCAAGATCAGAACCTGAGTCAAAATCAAGAGTATGATAGTTAACCAATGAGCCACCCAGGTGCCCCAATGTCTGAATTTTAGATGTGTGAAAATGAATGAGTTATTTTATACATGCCAACACAACTCAAAAACATGTGGTATGGTCAAGATTGTAATAACAGTAGATTTCTGTTGGATGAAATAGAATTCAATATATTTGGAAATTTTTGTCTTTTTGTAAAATGTTTATTTATTTTGTGAGAGACAGAGAGAGAGAGACAGAGCAGGAATGGGGCAGGGTCAGAGAGAGAAGACACACAGAATCTGAAGTGGGCTCCAGGCTCTGAGCTGTCAGCACAGAGCCTGATATGTGGCTGGAACCCACCAACTGTGAGATCATGATCTGAGCTGAAGTCGGTTGCTCAAATGACTGAGCCACCCAGGCACCCCTGGAAATTTTTGTCTTATAGGAGAACAGGGAAGAAAAGAAAGTGTGCTATAGTAATAAGTACACAGAACTAGAAGTCAGAATTCACGATCTCCCTTTGCTTCTTAAAATGAACACATATTTGAGAAGATTATTCAGTTTGTAGAACTGTTTCTTCATCTACTGAAAGGGGATCATATAATGGTTTGATTACATCAGAGTGTTTTGTCAGCATCATGAGAAATATGTGAAGTACTTTACTATCTGAGTGCCACGTTTATCATAGCAGAGAAGTAACATGATTTTTCTTCTAGTGTGTGCTCAATATTGATTTACTAAGTTGTCTTGAAAAAGAATTTAGTTCTGTTTCCCAAAGTTTGAAATGATGGCTATAATAACAATTCTTTTGAGCTCAAAGGAAAACAATTGATAAAGAAAAAAGCAGTCAAAACACAAGCATAAGAAGTTCAAAACAAAGTATGTATAGATCTGATTAGGTGTGAATTGTTTTTTATAAAGGACACTTTCAGGTTATACACACAGATATGTTCTAATTGCCTAATCATTCTGTATTTACCACAAAGACAATTTCCTATCATATAATTACTCACTACATGTTAGTGTGCCCATATTCATTATTCTATTTGTGTAACATCTTACTGATCAAATCAGTGGCATAATGTTCCTGAATGACAATTATGATGTGATATTTAAATTTGTCCAAATAAATATTTATATAAAATTCTGCAATCTCAAAATAACTTTCCTTATACCATATTCATCATTTAAAGATGTTTTTCCCTTTAGTAAATCTGCCTGTCACAAAGGCCAAATAAGTAGAATTTCATATTCACTTCTTAAATACTGTTTACTGAAATGTCAATGAAGTGCGAATAAAAGTCTCTGGAGAAAGTTCCTTGAGTTGAGATATGATAATTTATACCTAAACTAAACCCCAGGTGGAGTCCAAGTTTATAACCTGGATTTAAATTACAGCACGGATTTACTTTTTATCTTCCTGGATCTTTAGAAGTCACAGCTCTATCGGTGACGCCTGTACTTATGCAACACATCATTTATGTCAACATTCATATTTGACTTACAAGATTGCAAAATACAGGAGGGATCATCGGCAATAAAATCACTTTTCTTCTTGTAGAATGCCACTTCAATAGCCTACTTTTATTTTTAATTTGAAATCCTAGAACTGTAACTACTGAAACAGCTAAACAGACAGGCACTACTAGAAGGAAGAAGCTAGGAGACAAAAATTCTCTCAGGAAGTAAACTGTTTTTTGGCTCAATCATGGACTTCAGTGGGAACACTTCTAATGTGCAAAACAGAACTATTATCTCAGGCAATCAGAAGATGTCATTCATTATATATAAATTCAGAATACTAGTACTGAAAGGGATGTATAAAATCATCACAATTAACCTGCTTGGCTTACAGATGAGGAAACTGAGTCCCTGATATATGAAGGTTCTGACTGAAAGTCTAAGTTAATATCTGACAGGATCAAGGGCCCATCCCAGAGTTCTTACTCTGTCATGTTGCTGGTCTTCGAATCTATTTTATTGCTGCCATGATATAATACCATGACATATATTGAGAGCAGGCTATGTGTTTTGTAGCCTGCTAAATCAGTCATGCCATCTATTTTAACAGCACTCAAACAAGCATATATTGTTACATCTATTAGGCAGATAATGAAATTGTGTCACAGACAAACACTTGACTCATTGTGTTTAATTAAAGACCTAACAGTAGGTTGACAGGTCATCTAGGTTTGAGAATTAGATTGTCTCGTGAGCTCAGGAAGCTAACTGAGAACATGAAAGAAGAAACAAAGTTCTTCACTTGCTTCTCAATACTACTGAGTGGGAAAGCCAAGCTAAAGGGAGTAGCTCTTAGTATATACTAAAAAGTATGGCATCAAAAATGAAGTGTCTAATTAGGTGTTTTGATGAAGAGTGGCAGAGGTAATTTTGTCACCATCCATTATACTGTGGAATTGCTTCCAAAGAATTACTTTACTAGTACCTATACTCCAAAGAGTGACAGGATGTTGAATAATGCCTCCCTCTCCATATTGGTGAGAAATACCTTACAGTGTAGTGGAATTCACACTAGTTATGGCACTGAAGACTCAGATTCAGATATAGCTATGATCTTTCTGCCTCCATTCATTCTGCAAAATGAGAACAGTAATAATGGATCGACTTACCTTACAATGAAAAAAACAAAAACAAAAAACAAAACAAACAAAAGAAAACTACCACAAAGGTTTATGGTGGTAAATAATATAAATACCCCATGAGAAAGCACTTCCACAAATGCTAAGATGTCACTTAACTGCAAGGTATTATATAGATAAGAACTCACTTTCTATTCCAATTTATAAAGTGCATGCACATTTTAGTCATCAGTTTGACTTGACTCTAAACTTTGCATATCAAATAGTAGGCATTGTTAGAGAAAATTTCCAGTATCAATTAGTTTTGAACCTGAGGTAAAACTGAAGTGGAAAGCCATTTTATAAGGCAATGGACCCTTCCTGGACACAATTGCAGCTGGAATGGTTACTACATAAGTTGTAAAGAATCAAGACTATCATTAACAGTGGAAGAAAATATGCTTACTGGAATAGGCAGTTTTCAAAATTCTTTTACTGATCTGTGTTCATACAATGAATGGCTATTACTTTGGGAAATAATGAGAATTAAAAGATTCCACTGTTATCTATGTTTCAATAATGGAAACATAATAATGTTCCATAAATAATGGAAAATCTATTTTTAGATTATTGGTCAAATATACCAAAGTTATATACTTGCATAATCCTGAATAAAAATATAAATTCATTTGAAGATTCCTTCTTTTGTAGTATATCAAGACCAGATCCTATTCAGGTCCTACTTAGCCTTACATAGCATTACTGTGAATTTTAACAAGACATTCCTCAGTTATAAATAGTGATATAAATGATATACATATACACATAAGTGCATATATACATATATATATGAAATACATATTTTTGGTTCATTTAGTACTTTCCTAAGGTATACTAATATTATGATAAAGAAGTAGTAAATATTTCATATGATATTTAACTATTTTCTGAACTTTGTTACAGTTTCTATGACCTTTATAAAACAAAATAAAGAAAAATAAAGGTCATCTAGGGGCGCCTGGATGGCTCAGTCAGTTAAGCATCGGACTCTGGCTCAGGTCATGATCTCACGGTTCGTGGGTGGGAGCCTCGCGTCAGGTTCTGTGCTGACAGCTAGCTCAGAGCCTGGAGCCTGCTTCAGATTCTATATCTCTCTCCCTGACCCTCCCCTGCTCATGCTGCCTCTCTCTCTCTCTCAGAAATAAGTAAAACATTAAAAAAAAAAGTCATCTTTCCTTAGAAATTTAGATGGAAAAAATCATAAGTAAAATTCATGTAATTCATTTGGAAATGAGCACCCGGGTATCTCAGCTGGTTAAACATTTGACTTAGGCTCAGGACATGATCCTATAGTGGGTTTGAGCCCCACAAAAGGCTCTGTGCAGAAAGCTCAGAGCCTGGAGCCTACTTCAGGCTCTGTCTCACTCTCTCTTGGCCCCTCCTCCGCACACACTTTGTCTCTCTCTTTCTCAAAAATAAATAAACCATTATTTTTTTTTAAATCTAAGAATACAAAAACACCTCTTAGGCATAATTGAAATATATACTATTTAGTTTATCGTATCTATTTGAAAGATTAGGTAAATATATATCAGGTAAATAACTATAGCAGAGTCTATTGGCGTCTTGCTAGTATTGACTTGACCTTTATCACATCAGCATATATCTGCCCCAGTAGTAGCCTTTAGTACATTGATTGATAGAACTTAGTGTGTAAATACATAGGATAGTTGTGATGCATGTATTTTACACTGGCGGCTACATTTTCTCCAATAAGATTAAAAACTCCATTTGCTCACCTGCCTTACTTTTACTACCCAATTCAAGAGAATATACCATGAAACCTGCAATAGGTAAGATTTGAGCAAAATTGCTGGTTCATAATCATTATCATTATTGAAAATTTCCCTGAATATTAGGCACTATTTAAGCTATTTTAAAAATTTTATTAATTTAATTCTCATAACAATCCTGTATTAGGTAACTTTTTAGGGAAAAAACACAAAGTAAAGTTAAATAATTACTTAAAGCTGTACAATATGTAAGTACAAGAGCTTAGATTTAAGTCTGGGAAGTTTAGCTCCAAGCATGTGTTCTCAAACTCTAAGTTATATCACATGTATACAAGGAAAGCATCTCACTGGTAAAAGTAATGACAAATACCCTTTACAATAACAATAAAGCCCCTAACATATTAACAAGGGATGTATGGGGCCTATCTAAATAAAATTCTGGCATTCTTACTATAACATGAAAGCCATAGGTAAATGGAAAGACACAATCTTGAATGAGAAAACTAAATACTATACCCTGAAGGTGACAATTGCTCTAAATTAGTTTATAGATATAGTGAACTCCAGTCAAAATCTCAGTGGGTTTAGTTAATTGACTTGGAAATTTTATCCTAAAGCAAATTTGGGAATAAAGAATGAAAAACTAAAATATTTTTGAATTAGAAAAATGAATGAGGTCTTATTTCCATATTTTATTTTTAAACTATAACACTTAAAATAATATGGTACTGACACCAGAAAAGACAAATATCTTTTGACATTTTGAGTACCTGCCATTTGGAAGACACTGTGCTAAGTATAGGGAATACATCTAGAAATGAAACACAGGCATGATCCATACTTTTACAGAGCTGGGGAAGAATATGGAAGATACAGACAAAAGATGCAATTATAATATAGTATGTTAAATATCATAATAGGGGAAATATTACATTAGGAGAGCTTATGGAGGTTGTATAACCCAGATTCAGAAAGTGCCTTTTGGAAGAAGCGTCATTTAATCTGGTGTTGAGACAGCCTGATATCACGAAGAGATACCATTCTGAAGCTTACAAACAGTTGGGACTTGAACATTTGAAAAAGAAGTAGGAAAAAAAAAACTTCCTATGAAAATGCCTCTAGACATCTTCAAGAGAAAATCCAGTGGAATGTACTGTATCTAAAACCAAAGGCGGGGGGGTATTCAAGAATAAACTTGTTGATAAGCAGCAAATAATACTGAAAATCAGAAGGATAAGTGAAAAATGTCCATAGGAAACAATAAGGAAAACATTGCTGCCTTTGGAGGGGAACAATGTTTCCAGTGAAGTCATGAGTTGGAAGAGACTGCAGAAGACTGAGATCCTTACTTGAGGATGTAAAGGTAAAGAATGTTGACAATATAGTCAAGAAGGTTTTCTGTGAAAGGAAAGCAAAATGGCAGTGGGGATGTCACAGGGAGACTTGAATCCAAGAAAGAGTTTTAAGATGAGATTTTGGGGAGGTGTAATGCTGATGGGAAAGGGCAAATAAAGGGAAGTGGGATGTCAGGAATAGCAAAGTGACACTAATCCATTGAATAACAGGGACAGACAGGATTAGATAGGTCCAGAGTAAAGTTGGGGATATAAATCTTGTACCAGAGTGACACTACTTCATAGGAAGAAAGAAGAAAATGTGGGACACAGTGGGAGAGGTAGGGAATTTTGTAGGTTTACGGAGAACATTGAGCAAATTCTTAATTTAATATTATTTCTGAATAAGGAAACACATTAGCTGCTAAATAACCTAGGAAATTAGAAGCTGGGGAAAGTGTAGTAAATGTTATTATTTAACCAAATGCACTTGTGGATATTACTTTTCATTCCAGAATATCTCTTCTGGATTTAGCAAATTTGGTACCCTACAATTTAAAATTTATTTCTATTTAGGGCTATAAAGTTATATTTTCTTACTTTGTAAATAATGCTAAGAGATTAAGCCTAGAATACTGGATTATGTTTCAATTTTACCTCCACCCCGATAATATTTGTTTTCAGGACATGTGAAAGTGTCCTGATAGTAGAGATTATTCAAAAGTGAAGAGAGAAGTCTTGAAGCTACAGCTGTTTGGCACATTTTAATATCCATTGATCTTTCAAAAATTGCAACAAATGACTTATCTTGAATACACTTGGAGAACAATGTGATATTTACCATTTAAAAGCATTACACATTCATATATATAATTCATACACTGAAATTTCTTTAAAGCCCAGAAACCTATTCACTGACAGTTTTTGCTTTCAGGCCCCATTGCTTTGGTGCTTCTCATGACTCTTTTTCTCTGTACAACCCTGTTGCTGTTTTCTATTATATGAAGCTCCTCTACAAATTAAAACCAGACCTATAGGAACCTGATTGGGAAAAAAAAATGGCTTGGTGGTCAAGATGGTAGGCTCTGAAACTAGACAGTTTGAATTCTGATCTTAGTTCTGCAATGTACTAGCTATGTAAACTTGGAAAGCTTTATGTCTTTTTTGTGCCTTCTTTTTCAACTAAAAATTGGACCACTAACAGTGTCTTTCACATAGGGTTATTGTGAGGATTATAGGAAGTAAATTACGCAAGTGCTGAATGAATATTAACCAATATTAAAGAAGAAATATATTTCTTCAACTTTTTGATTAATTGAGGTATAATTTGGATTTAGCAATATATATGAACCTTACATGTACACCTTGATAAATTTTACATTTGTATATCTCAATGTAACCACCATCCAGATAAAGATCTATTTCATTTCCATGTGCAAAGAGAGTTCCTTTGTCTTCCTTCCTTAAAAATTTGCCCCTCCCCCACTTTCCTGAGCTAACTACTGTGCTAACCCTATCACGATAATGTAATTTCTTTCTTCCTTTAAATTTTATATAACTGGAATCAAACAGTGTGTACACTTTTGTGAATGTCTTCTTTAATTCAACAAGAAGTTTTTGAGAGTCTTCTGGTTAATATATGTGCTAGTAAGTTTGCTTTCTTCTTTTTGTTGCATGGTATTCTATTATATGGATATATCACATTTTAAAAATTCAGTTGTCTATCTATTGACATGTGGGTTGTTTAAATTAGATTTTTATTAACTAATTATTAATTTCCAATGCTTAAATAAATTTCTTCACTATAATATAAAATGCAGCTGGTGGTTATTTTTTTAATGTGTAGAAAAATCATTTAGCCAGAGAAAATAGTAAAGACCAACGATGTTTCTTTGTTCTTTTAACACAGAAGACCTATAACCCAGGTTATATTTTCAGAAAATATAACAAAAGAAACATAGTAAAATATAAAAGAATTTTAGAGTTGTTTTGCTGCTTTTTAACCTCAAAGAAGTAGATGGTTCCTATATATACCAAATAGAAAACAAATCTCTACAGACAGGAATATATTATTAAAAAAATAAACATCACTCTCGTCTTTATCTGTGATTCCATAAACCCAGGAAATTAATCACTGATTCATTGGGTTCAGAACATTGAAAATCTTCTCTATTCTTGGGTATTATCACTGCAAGCACCAGTTATTGAGGATTCTGTGAGACCTGTTACAGAGCAAAAGACTAAAATATCATGTTTTTCTCCCTATCTAACTACTGATGCCAGTGAGACACATTTTTGTCTACTTTTTCTTTAGACTATATGATTTTTAAAATTTTTAAAAATGCTTATTTATTTATTTTTAGAGACAGAGAGCGAGCAGGAAGTGTCAGAAAGAGAAAGAGTGAAAGAGAATCCCAAGCAGACTCAGCACTGTGGAGCTCAATTTGACAAACTGTGAGATCACAGCCTGAGTGCAAATCAAGAGTCAGTCACTTAACCAACTGGGCCATCCAGGTGTCCTGAGACTACATGATTTTAGCCATAGCCCCTAAACTAATGCAGACAACTTCAATATTCTTGATTACCTTGCTCATGCTGCCCCTCACCTCTAGATTACAAAGATGACTGGCATCTAATTTTCTAAGTCCATTGACTCTCTTAGTTGTATTCTATAAAAAGGTGAAGCCACTTGTCAATCCACAAGCATCCTAAATGACTCTAAATTGTGTTCTGTAATGTCATAAGGGCAACATGTTTGTTCTATGAAATAACTAGTGACAGTTGATGGGGAAAGCAATGTGGTATTAAAAATGGTAATTAAAAATGTGCCTGTGATCATACTATCAATAAAAATTAAAGTGGTCTGTGTCCACTGACTCTCTTTGCTGTCATGTTCTATGCATGGATCCTAAGACAAAGAAGTGTTCATTGTGCTACAATGCTTTTAGAGGATAGTTCTTACTTGATATTGATATATTAGAAAGCATTTAGTCATACTGAGTGAATGCAGATTTTTTTTTTCCTTATCTGAGAAATACAGGCTGTAAAATCATTCTTTCTAGTCGAGAAGAAAGATCAACTTGTAAATAGACAGTTTGCCAATTATTTTACTGACTTCAGGAACAATTAAAAGAGAGTAGGGTCCAAACTTTAGAGGCATTTGACAGTTAAACTTCCTTGCAGAGTAGAAATGTAACAATTCTTTAAAGGATAACAATGGTATTGTTAGCTAAATCCCTCCGGGAAAAATATAGAAGAAAACCACATGCTATCCTAAGGAGTGGACCCTTATTTCATCTTTACAGTCTTAACAATTTTACAGAGGTACTTACAATTTCTTTCTAAGAACTAACATGCTAAGCATTATAGGCGTGCTACTAATGCCCTGATTGGAACTATTCCATTTTGATAATTTTAGCTGATGCTCTCAGAAGAAGAAAGTGGGCAGTAGATATTGAACTTTGATCCTATTTGTACTTCTGTGCCAGACAAAAGTGTATTTACTTGTGGTGCTTCTTAGGCCTTCCCTTTCCTATACTAGCTCTCCCTCTACTCAAGCATTTGGACCATGAATAACATGCTGCAAATTCTCCAAAAAACTGTCTCTGGGGATTGCTAGGGTCACATACACACGCTGGGGTGGTGGTGGGGAAGGGGACTACTGTGGCACCAGAGGAAGGGGTGAGGGAGGCTTGACGTGCTACCAATTAACAATGGATGTGACATTATTTTTTTAAATGATTTATTTATTTCGGAGAGAGAGAGACAGCGTGAGCAGGGGAGGGTCAGAATGAGAGGGAGACACAGAATCTGAAACAGTCTCCAGGATCTGAGCTAGTTTTCAGCACAGAGCCTGATGCAGGGCTTTAACCCAGGAACCATGAGATCATGACCTGAGCCGAAGTCGGACGCTTAACTGACTGAGCCACGCGAGTGCCCCTGGATATGAAATTTTAATAAGATTTCCTGTGTATCAATTACTTATATATTGAAGAGAAAATGAGTGAAGCTTGAAATGACTATTTAAGCTGAGTAACTATTTTTTTTTATTTATTAATGTTTATTTACTTTTGAGAGAGAGAGAACATGTGAGCAGGGGAGGGGCGGAGAGAGAGCAAGACACAGAATCCCAAGCTGGCTCCAGATTTTGAGCTTTCAGAACAGAGTTTGCCACAGGGCTCCAACTCACAGATGGTGAGATCATGACCTGAGCCGAAGTGAACACTTAACCCAGACACCCCTAAGCTGAGTAAGTTTAAATACAAGAGCTCTTTGAACCTGGGCTCCTAGAGTCATGGTTTTCAAAGCATTATTATGATCAAGCACAGCTGTTTTTTGTTGATTTTCTATTCTTGAAATATTTAATTGTATGTAAATATTAATCCAAAACATTTCAGTTATGGTGAAAGTGAAACATTGAATTATACTTGTGATGATTAAAGCAGGCTTTACTGATGAATATTAATTGTATCTATTGGGATCTGTTGGGTTGCAGAAAACACAGTGAAAATTAAATTTAAAAATGCAAAGTATATTTTTATATAACTTCAAGGACGGGGTGCTGTCATGCTTCAGGTGTGGTTGCATCAGAGTTCAAAGTCTGTGTTTCTGTGTTTCTCTTGGCTGTCCCTCCTCTGTTGACTAGGTATAAAGTGGGGCAAGAATGGAACTGAACACCACACCCCATTATGACATTTTGACTTGTGTGGACCCTAGTCATTTTGCCTTCATAGTGCTCTTTCTCTATTAAATAAAAAACAGCAACAAAAAAACAAAAACAAAAAAACAACCACTCTCACCCTCAATCTCTATTTCTATTTTTTTATCTATGGATGGATCGATCAATCTATCTGTACATAAACACACACACTAAAAATTACATTTACAATTGAATTGCTATAAAGTTAATATAAATCAGGCTGGTTTATTATTATATATTTATTTTTAAGTACAATATTTATTCTGATTTTAGAAGAAATAAATTTAGAGCATTTTGTGTCCTCCTAAATGTATTGTGGGCCCTAAGCATTATGCCTACTGCACTTAAAGTAAAACAGCATTGTTGAACACAACAGATATTTTTGCTGCTTTTTCATATGCCCTTCAAAATATTCCTGTGATGTAAATTCCTTCCATGATGAGAAAATGGATCAGCTAGACTAATTAAATTGCTTGAAAACAGAAGTAATGATAATTGTGAAAGTTATTAAATCCACTTGTGTTGGACTTTTGATACTTTCTAGTTTCCACTTGACTAAGTCCAATATTTTTTCTTGGTAGAAAATATTTAAAATACTTTATCATCTTCCTTAATGTCTACTGTCCATTTTTCCCACTGTTCATTCTATATTCCACACTTTACTACTTAACTGAATCATGCCATCATCATCTTCTTTAACATGGAAGTATGCACTGAATGTACATTTAATTAATACCAATTTATTTACTCTTTAAAATAAAATCCATCATGTAGGCATAATTACACATCTTTGAGAGTAAAGACACTAAGGCCCAGAGAAGTATAAAAACTTGCCCAAATTGACTCAGGTAGCAGGTAGTAGACTCAAAGAATGACATATGAAGGGGGCCTGCAGATATCATGAATAATCTTCTAACACTTAACAATCTTTACTTCTCTCAAGTTTTATACCACATATAGTCTTTATACCACATGTTTTAGCATTTTGGCATATGCTTTTTGTTTTTCTATTTGTTTTTCTTTAATTATTGATTGATGATGTTAGTCTTGTCTCAACACCATTACATCATGGAGATAGGTTGATCATCTATGGCACAGTACTGCGTCTACTAAAAAACACAGAGCATATATTTTCGTGTATTATATAGAATCTCTTTTTTGAATAAAATATGTCACTACAGCTGGAGCAATAGTAGGAAATTATGAAAACTAAAAGGAAGCACTGCAAATATCATGGCCTGGCATATTTCTAATATGCAATGAATCTTTTATTATGTTCTGAGATCTGAAAGAATATTCTTTTAAATTTGAAAAGGAACTTATATTTCAAACATACTTTCAGTTTTAATGGAGTGTATGTTTTCTTTTAAGAGAACAATTTTACCTTTTCTCCCTTATGAGCAACATCTCAAGCAGAAAAACCTAAAAGAGAAAATACACTTACTGTATTGTCAGCATATGATTTAAGAAAGGTGTGAATACCACCAATCACCGTCTCCTTCACTATCAACAGAATGATTCACATTTTATTCATGCACCCTTGGACTGATAGATTTAATCCCTGAAGCATATGAATGTCCTTACTCAATGTGCCCAGGAATAAATTCTGTGGGCACTCTTTTCATGGTATTTTTGATAGCAAAATCCTGTGGCAGGACAATTGATCCCAAGTACTTTTACCATCAAATGTTATCATTATTTTTGCTCATGAGAAGAGAAATAATTATGTTTGTAGTAGTGCATGGAATGACAATCTTTTCGAGTAGCTGTCAGATTTATTGTCTTTGTTTAAACATATACAAAATACCTATTTAATATTGTCAATTTGTCTAATTCTTCAGTAGTTTTCATAAGAAAATTTACATTATATTTACTTATGTTCAAAACATCAATGCTTTCGAAATAATCTATATCTTTCATAAGATGACATATGGGAGTTTAATTTTCAACTTAGCCATTGATTCAATTACTTAAAGTTTTCAATCTATAAAACAAGAGTGATTATCCATCTTTTGTTACCAGTCAAATAATTTCTGTTTTTTGGGAAACTTGTGTATAATAGTGTTTAATAGTCTCAGTTAAAGTTTTTAGACAAAGTAAGTTAACTAAATTCATTGCCACATTTTTACCACTTATGAAGTTGGCATAACAATACTGCCCACCTCTTGATGGTATCAGAGAATTAAATAGTGTAATGTTTGTAGAGTCAAGTGTGCAATAACTGGTAATTATTATTTGGGATATATTCTGACTTAGTTTTCATAACGTCCACTAAAAAGAGGAATATTTTTTAAATCAGTTATCATATTTCATTAAAGGATTGAGATGTTTGATTAGCTGTCCTGAAAATGAGAATGAAATGTGCTAGAAATGTTTCATGATACTAAATGTGAAAGGGATGTGTGTGTGACAATTACTATCTCCCCCTCCCAATAAGGAATATTTTAGGATGACAGAAAATGAATAGTCTTCCCAAGTGGAGGAATGTTTTAAAAACAATAAACAAAGTATGCACTCCTACAGAAAGAAGCATAAATAAAATAGACCTAAGAACCATTGTGGGAATAATTTCCCAGACTCCAAGAAGGCACATCAAATCAACCTGTGTCTTTATATCTCATGATGTAATTATCTTTCAAAGTTTACAACAGACCAGGAGTTAAAAAATAATTATTTTCACAGTATGGAAAAGTGGATCCAAAATGAACAGTATAAGTAAATACCAGAAAGAATTTACCTGCACTTTTGGTTTACTTCTAGCAGAGGCAGGGTCCCGAAGATTACACTCAAGCACCATCTTTGTTTTTTATTTATTTAAAAAAAANATTTTTTTTTAAAAAAAAAAAAAAAAAAAAAAAAAAAAAAAGGCATAGGAACTAGTTTTAAATCCTTTTTAATATTTCAAAGGATAGCCTTTTCAAAAAGACATTATTCAGTGCTCTATAAACAAAATTTGTTGTCATTAACTCTTAAGAAATGGTTAACTATTTAAGATGGAGAGAATAGGGCTGGGGTAGGAAATTAACTGTCAGACTTGAATTTAAGACAAGATCCATTGTTCACTAGCTGCGTGACCTCGAGCAATGTACATAGCCAATCTGTCTCAGGTTTCTGTTTCAAAATGGAAGTGTGTTCTAAGAATTAGAGATACTAAATGCAATGTTAGCACTAGGCCTGGCATATAACATGGGCTTAATAAATGATAAATGGCATTGTTTTGGTTTTTACTATTGTTATTAATCTATTAACCTTTCAGAATGTCAGAATCCAAGATCTTAAAGGCATTCCCAGAACTAAGAATATGAAAACTTTTTACTTCCTTCCTTATTGCCTGAAGTCACTTAACCTTGATTAATCATTGGTGCCTTCTTTGATACACATGATGTCAATCTATAGAGTAAATCTCATCATTATTAGAGAGGCCTAGACACAAAGGTCTTGACTGTCCAAGTTGAGTAGTTTACTCATTGCTAAAGCCACCACAGTTCTAAAGAATATTTACACATAATATAAGAAGGAAATCCAAAATATTCTGAGACAGTTGAAACAAACACAAACCAATTCTTTTTAGTATGGTAAATTTTTCAGGATGATAATTGTTATGTTTCCATTACTTATGTTATTAATTTTTTTAGACTAGTGTTTATCAAACTTTTAGAAGATACAGAAATCAATCCTTACCATAAAGTTTTTAGAATTTTTATAGAAGTTATAAAATCCAATGTAAAAGTCACCAAAGACTGAGCAACATCAGTCCACTTCCACTAATGTTTATTTCTGGTGCTATTTTTGAGGCACATTTGTAATGAAACTGTGCAATCCTAGTAGCTCCCCCCCCATAGTCTTCATTAACTTCATATTCTTTGCGCTACATAATATGTGACCAAAACAATTTTATCATTATTATCATTATTCTGATACTGAGAAATGAAGATCTGTTTCAGTGTCTGATAGGTCATTACACAATCTCCGTGCTTTCACTTACTAATCATCGTCATACTTGTTTTGGGCCTCAGTTCCCTCAATTTTGAAATGAAGATAAAAACACCTGCCTTACATCATTGATAAAAGAAGAAAGGAAATGATGCATGAAAATGAACATTTGGAGATTTAAGAAGCTTAACCCCCTGTTGCCTTCCCTCCTAGTGGAATAACCATACCTATTCTTTTGCCTGAGATAGGCTCTGTTTACTCCTATTGCCACAGCACAGTTACAATCATTTCTTTTACTCTCAAAAAGTGCCAGTGTGTAAGATAAATTACATGATGATCCTGCCTATAATGGTTATGGGAATCCTCGGACAAATGCTTTCAGTCTCAACATAGGTTGGAACCTCATAAGCCCATCCATACTTTATGGTTAGAGATAGTGGTGGTGACTAGTTACATTTGACTAACACTTTACTGAGGAATACTTTGGTTTAATGGTTGCAGTGAAACCTGGAGCCCTTGTTTCAAGTATTGTGTCTTCCAATAATCCATATTCTTGAAACATTTACCCACTAATTCACTTAAAAACTGCAGGTAAACAATATCCTTCCTGCATTGCCATTGTATGGTTTAGAAACTATGTTATGGAATGATAAGAAATCAGTAGTTATGATTATTATGTACTTCTTATATAAAATACCACATTCTCATCAGTAAACTGATTAATATGAACAAAAGTTATATATAGGGAAAATTCAATAAACATTCAGACACATGTATTATATACTAGAAACTATACAGTGGAGGTGCTATCAATGAACTTCCCATCAAGCTGATGGGACCAATATGTAAACTAAAATGAAATCTATTTAACTATCCTCTGCCCTCATTTATTCTCTTAACACATCACCTTATTCATTTTCTCCTCCATCATTCTGTTTGTTTATTTACTTCATTGTATATTGTCACTCTTTGCCACTGCTATCTCAAAGAACAGGCCCTTGGCTTGACTTATTCATACCATGTAATTAACAATTTGAAAAGACAAAATGAACAGACTGAATAAAAATATTTTCTTAATGCTCTTCCATTTTCTCAATCCATTTAAAAATATATGGAATGAATGTATGCATCATGAAGAATGAGGGAATGGACACACAGGTGTTAACAGATCACTGGAAATTCTAATTTGAGAACTAGAGACGCTTGAGTGGCTTGGTCGGTTCAACTTCTGACTTTTGATTTCGGTTCAGGTCATGATCTCACGGTGAGTTCAAGCCCTGTGTGACTGCACAGAGCCTGCTTGAGATTGTCCCTCTCTCTCTCTCTGCCCCTCCTCTGCTGTGTTCTCTCTCTCAACATAAATAAATAAACTTATAAACATTTAATCAAAATTCTGTTCTGAGAGCTAGCAAATTTGGAGTAATCCTCTGTCCATTTTTTCATTGAAAGATGAAAGATTTTGAATTTAGATATTTCCAAATTATCTTGTGATTCTAAATTTTAGTTCTAATGTGCCTAAATATCCATTTTAATGTATTCATATGTTTAATATGTCATCAGTGAAACTCTGCTTTCCTCTAATATACTGGAATTTCACAAAGATTTCACTTCAAAAAAATTCTATCCCTTAAAAAGTGGGGACACTATCACTATGGAAGGTAGAAGTATATGTGTAGCATTAGCATATGTGGAGCAGAGGCCAAAATCTGTTTCTAGAGCAGTATTTTCTTGGAGGAACCTGAAATGTGTGTTGAAATTTCAGATTCCCAAGTCTTACCCAAGACCTAGTGAGCCTAGATCTCCATGGAAACTTAGAATGATTATTTTAAACAAGCATCCATATTACTTTAATGAAAACCAACATTTAGGCATTATTTTTTCAAGAACATAACAAGTCAAGAGTATCTACAGAGAAATAGAGGTGATGTACACACCATTTTGGTAAACTCTGAGTATAAAGCTAACACAGAGTGGGCAAGACTGGGAGAAGGGATGCTAAAGATTGAGTCCTGATAACATTGTTTGATCCCTTTAATCAATCCAGTCATATATGAAACTGGCACTATTCTGGGAGTTACAAGTCAACAAAAATCTACATTTGCTTGTTCTAAATAAGATTTCTGCCAATTGTAAATGTCTCAGCTAATGTAGAGTTTTGGCCAGTTTTTTTTTTTNAGGCTGCTATTTCTATAGATTTGAAAAAAACAGCTAGTCTATGTAGGTTGTTTATGATCCTTTCCTCTTATTGATTGGTGACCTGATATTTGTTTTGGATGATCACGGTCCATTCTATATCAGCTGCTTATATTTTGAGTATCTACTCTAGTTAAATGCAAGTTGTTCATTATTAAAGCTACTGCTATCTCTTCTGGAGAGTGAGAGAGTAAAATAAAAATATGTTTTATTACATAATGGTAATATTTGGGAAGTGTATTAAGGAAATCATGGTCTGACTTGAGATGATCACCTCTGAAATATTTTAGAATCTTGAAAATAAACAAAAACTTTCATGTTTAATCTATATTGGCCAGTCTAAGTGTTATATTAAAAATGAAAGGATGGACAAAATGAGCTGCAAAAGCTCTTTTCAACTGAACCCTTCCAAGATTCTAGAATAATTAGGAGCCTTTGAACTTAAAATATCAAAACTCTAATAGAATAAGATGGAGTTGTTTTGCACTAGTGTGTAAAATAATGTTTAACACCTGCTTTACAGTGATAATTGGTCACAGTAAGCATTATTCAACTTTACGAATTATTATTGTAATTAACATGAAATGTACCAAGTATTTTTTTTCTCCTAAAAGGCTGTGGAACCTTGTGGAAAGCAGCTCACTGAGTGATGAGCTTTGGTTATCTCAAATGTGTGAATTGAACGTGGCTAGAGGTTGAAGTAGGGATAGAATATCAACTTTTTTTATATGCCTATACATTATTTGACTTGCAAAGAGGTGCATACTTTTTAAAGTAATGAAGTAAGACAGAAAATTTAAATTAAAATCTACACATAGATCACCATCCCATGTCTGTCACTATATCAGATAAGTGTATAAAATATTTGATACATGTCAGTGGGCTACATTTTATAAATGGAATTTTCTGGTAATTGTAATATGCTTTTCATTTATAAGAAACATGACTTTAGATGTAAAACTGTTATCAAAAATATCATTAAAATATAAATCCCAAGACATACTTGTCCCTTCAAAACATAAAATGTGACAACTTAATGCTTGCATTAGAATAGTGACTGCCATAATGCTGTCTGAATCTAATTTTTCATAAAATATAACTTCTGAGCATCTAAAGTGTTCTCCAATTAAACTAAAAGTTTGTTAAAGAAAAAAACATAAAGTGGTTCAAATGCATTGAATTTTTCAAAATAGGTACATGGAAACAATACATTTCCTACAGTGAAATTTGAAAATCAGAATCTAATGAGATTAGAAAACTTGGTCAGAAATACAAGGACATAATAAGGGCAATTGTCAAATATAGCAATTTTGACATTTCTTTTTTATTGTGACTCTTCTACTTAAGCAATAAATTATTTAATATTTATTTAAGGGAGCATTCATGTTTTTTTCTTTGAAATGAAAGGAGTATTGATTTAGGTAAATGTCAACAATTTGATTTATTATTTAAAATTGAAGTTTTGTGATTCTGGTTGTCATCATTGAAATATGATTGGTTTATAGAATGCTCCATGAGAAGCTTCTTTATCACTATTGGCCTATGAATAGCTCAGGTAAAGGAAAGATCCATTAGGTCCTTTTGGCTTTTACATGTATGGGCATCATAGGTATGCCTGTACATATGTGTATGTTGACCTATGTGTGTGTGTGTATAGTAGTGTATGTATAGTGTGTGTACATATATGTATGTGTTGTGTGTGTTTATAAGCTATATATATATCGTAATCAATTTGTAAATTCAAACATCTCATGGCAATAACATGTTACATTTCAACTATGAAAGCAAGGAAGGATAAAAAATACACTGAGACACAAAGTACTAATGTTTTGAATGTTATATATTTATCAATCCTCATATTAGACCCCAATATTTAGATATTATAACTTGATATTTCACATGGTAATAGATGACTGCACCCATCTGAATTCTGGTGACATAAGAAAGATCCAGATACTGTTGTCTAAACTCCTATCTTAGCAATCATTTATGACAGAAGAATAACCTTTTCACATCAAATCTATAGAGTTTGACTACGCCTAATTGTAAACTTTCTCTCATGAACTGTTTAGCTATTTGAGACAGCATGGCACCTTCACATTGATTCTAGTCCCTGTGCACTAATGATGAATGAGACTTTTATTGCATCTATTTCCAATTCCTATCCCCTGAATACCAACCCAATCTATATGGCAATTTATTAGGGCAGTGGAGAATGTAGCCATACCCCATGCTTATTTTATTTGAATTGAAAATTTAGGTTAATATAGTTTCATTCTGGCCAAATGGAGCCAAATCTTTTGAAAAGAGAACTGCTTTCTTCATTTCAAAATAACTATCTGCTTTTCCACTACATGAACAATGTTTGAAAAAGTTTCCCTTTCAACTTTATCATTTGATTGAAACAAGTTCTATTTTAGCATCTGTAATTAATGAATGCTTTAAATTATTCAAATTTTGTGCCAGGAACCTAAGTGGACATATATCACCACTAAATTTACTTTTTAATTATATTCCAAGCATTTAAGCAAGCCAGCCTACATATAACAAAGCATAATAAGAGGAGGTAGTCTTCTTTTCAGTAGCTTAGACTCAGATTTGAGCATGCAAAAAAAATTTAAGAAAGTAACCTAAGAAAATTAGCACCAACTCCATATTTTTCTCCACTGTGCATCAACTATGAAATTTCCTGAAATAGAACTTGGTTCAAACTACTTACCAGCAATCAAAAGTCCCTTACCTCTATTATCAGTGAACCATTTTTTCCACCATACACTATTATTTGGAATAGGAAATATTGTTGCTATAAAGCATCATTTGGTAGATAGCCTCTGTCTCACTCGCAGAATCTTCTTAATCCACAGAGGCCTTTCTATAACCCAACTAAACATGCAATGCAATAGTCAGTTAGCCATTTTGAAAAATCTGACCTCTGAGCCTCTGAGAAATATTGGCAGCTTTATTCTTTAAATCATGGTTCCTAAGAAAACATTAGAGCTTCATTTTCTTTCTAAGTCAATATTATCTTTTAGACAATATGAGCCATGAATAGAATTTAATTTTCTAGTAGCTGAATGTAAAAAAATATAAAAAGAAATATACAAAATTAATTTAATGTAATGTGTTCAGCATATCATCATTTGACTCATACATAGTATTTTAAATATTAATGAGATACTTCTTTCATTTGAGTCCTAAATGTGTGTTATTTCATGCATTTAATACACCTTAACTTGAACCAGATATTTTAAAGATCTATAATAACTCATAACACTATTATATGTATGATGTATTCATGAACAACTATTGAGAAGTGAAAGATAATGCTTCCCAGTAAGATTCTGATGAAACTCCTTTGTGGGGATATTTTGCTCCAGACACACATGACAATATACTCTATATCTCAGGTTTAGTGGCATAAAAAGTTAGAAAAAGGACATATTTAAGCATAAATATAAGCATTAAGAATAAACCTGCCAACATGCCTTTGTCTGAGAAAAATAAATTAGAATTGAATTTCAGAAATATAGACAAATCTTTCAATATATGTGGAAACTAAATATATGCTTATTAAACAAATTGAGGAATTAGCAGTAAATTATAACTTAAAATTCCAGTTACTTTGAACAAAAGAAAAACAGAAATACTGGGAGTATCCACTAAAATAGTAATGAGAAGGAAACATATAAGCTAAATTCATGTTTATGGAATATAAAGACTCAATATTAATCTGTTCTATTTAAGTTGGAAAAACATAGCATAAGACTAAAGAAATAGCAAAAGCCTAACAAGGAGGGCGAAGAAAGAAATAACAGATGCACAAATAAATATGTTTATAGATATGTGTATACATACATATATGCACACATCTATACAGAGAGAACTGTAGATGTAGTAGAGATTATATTTTGAAATCTAAAGATAATATTAGAAACCACTTTTAGCCAATATATTTGAAATCTTAGAGGAGATGAAATTTTTTTTTAAATATTTTTATTTATTTCTAGGAGAGAGAGAGAGAGAGAGAGACAGCGTGAGCAGGGGAGGGTCAGAGAGAGAGGGAGATACAGACTTCGAAATAGGCTCCAGGCTCTGAGCTGGCAGTCAGCACAGAGCCTGACGCGGGGCTGGAACCCACGAACCACGAGATCATGACCTAAGTGAAAGCCGGACGCTTAACCGACTAAGCCACCACCCAGGCGCCCCAAGGAGGTGAAATTTCTAAATACACACAAGTTTTTTAAAGTGGCTACAGACAAAATGTCAACACTGTTACAGAAAATAATTTAGGAAATTTATCATTTTTATATATTTTCAAAGGCTAGTAATATTTGGTAGTAAAATTGGACAATTACAGAAAATAAAAGGTATAGGCCAATCTCACTTATGAACATATAGGCAAAGTTTTTAATTTAAAGATTGTCCTACCAAATATATCAATGCGTTTATTTTTTTAATGTTATTTATTTATTTCAGAGAGAGACAGAGACAGCATGAGCAGGGGAGGGTCAGAAAGAGAGGGAGATACAGAATCTGAAACAGGCTCCAGGCTCTGAGCTGGCAGTCAGCACAGAGGCCGACATGGGGCTCGAACCCATTAACTGTGAGATCATGACCTGAGCTGAAGTCAGATGCTTAACCGACTGAGCCACCCAGACGCCCCAGCAATGCATTTAAAAATGAATAGTTACCAAATGTTTTACAGAAAGTTACGCAGTTTAATCTTAGAAAATGTCTTAGTGTAACTAACCACATAACATAGTAAAAGGAAAAATAGTATATGGTTTTCTAAATACAGAAAAGTCAACACCCATCAAAGATATTTTAAAACAAAACTAAATATTAGAAATTTAAAATAAAAGAAAAATATTTAATGAAAAATGTCATCTACCAAAATTTACAGGAAAATTATACTTACTTATGAAAGGTAAGTAATATTGTCAGTGCTGTTCAGTATCTATGATAAATGTCAGCTAAAGCAAAAAAAGACAAAAAATTATGAAAAATTAGATTTTACAAAGAAAATAAAACAGAACAAAACTGTTATCTGTAATTGAAGTGATTGTCCACATACAAATCCAGGACAGAGTGGTGGACACAAGATCAATGTACAATATTCAGTAGCATTATTTTATATCAGCAACAATTGGAAATAGAGTGAAAAAATAGTACTGAGAAATTTATTTAACAAACTTATATGATACTATCATGAAAAATAAAAATGTTATTTAAAGATATAAGACTGCCTAAGCAGGGCGTCTGGGTGGCTCAGTCGGTTGAGTGTCCGACTTTGGCTCGGGTCTTGATCTCACTGTTCATGGGTTCGAGCCCCATGTCGGGCTCTGTGCTGGCAGCTAGCTCAGAGCCTGGAGCCTGTTTCAAATTCTGTATCCCCCTCTCTCTCTGACCCTCCCCTGCCCACACTGTCTCCCTCTCTCTCTCTCTCTCTNGTCGGTTGAGTGTCCGACTTTGGCTCGGGTCTTGATCTCACTGTTCATGGGTTCGAGCCCCATGTCGGGCTCTGTGCTGGCAGCTAGCTCAGAGCCTGGAGCCTGTTTCAAATTCTGTATCCCCCTCTCTCTCTGACCCTCCCCTGCCCACACTGTCTCCCTCTCTCTCTCTCTCTCTCTCAGAAATAAATAAAACATTAAAAAATTTAAAAAAAAAAAAGACTGCCTAAGCTATTGAATTCAGTGATATGAAAAAGCATATCTACTATATAGACAAGAAGACTCAGGAAATTATATATTCAATTCCTCCACCAAATTAATCAACATATTCTATGCAATTCTTATCAAAATTGCAGCAGACTTTTTTGTAAGCACTTGATAAGCTAGTCCTAAGCTTTATATGCAAGAAGAAAAACTATAGATTAGCAAGGACCATTTTGAAGATAATGAAGAAATGGAGAAGATGCATCATAAATTATAGCAATTAAAATTGGTGAGATATTTGGCACAAATAGAGTGACAGAGAAATAAACAGAAAATAAAGATTTGGGAACTTCTTTTTTAAAACAAAAATAATATTCTAAACATGTGGGGAAAGGGTTAACTATTGAATAAAATATCTACCTCCTAATATATACATTTTTTAAGGATCTAAAACGGACAAGGCTTGGTAACTGGTGTCAAAAATAAGTATGAACCCAAGTTTCTGTTTTGAATACATTATCTTAATTAAGTGAAAATAACTCCTCCATTATTACCTTTGGTTCAATTAAATTATATGAAATTTCTAATGAACCCCAAATTATCTTCTTTAGAGTGATTTGCACTCTGCAGTTTCACTATAGATGAATGTTAGTGAATGTGAAAGGTATGGTCAATATCAGTAATTTTATTTAAAACACTGTTGGGAAGAAGAGCAACTAGGTTGTATGTCTTAGTGTTACATATACACATTGTGTACAATTTAATTATATTGTGAAGTCTTTGGAATTGTAGTCACTGTGGCTGGTTTTTACTTCAATGGTTGCAGTCTAATGGGAATTCTGCAAGTAAATCACCAAAATCCAGTGTTCTGCCAACATATCACTCCCTAACTAACAACATTCTGCCTTGATTCCTAGAGAAGGAAATTCCCTCTGGGATGTAGCAACACAGTTATTGTTAAGAAATGACAGCTTGTAAAGGGCTTCATCAAGCAAAACTCACAAACCCAAATGTTTGGTCTCCTTTTTAGAACCAAAAACCACTGGTGGTTGGTTGTAGAGGAAGGCAAATGTATTAAAAATTAATTTAAAAAAATACACATTTTAATTTGTATTGTTATTACTCATTACAATGTACGTGATACATATGCTTATATTCTTGTACTTGACTAATGCCTCATCTGACACAATATCATGCTATTTTCTTTTTTTGGCTGTTATCCTTATAAACCTTCATATTGCTTATGTCCAAGAAAGGTTTATTCAATACCCAAGCAAATTCACTGTACATATTTCATATCTTAAAATATTTTAAAAATAAAGTAGATGTTGTTTATCTAATTGTAAAATTTGGAGGTTCTAAGAGTTGTCCTTTTTGTAAGTTATTTAACTGTTGTTTGAAAGATAGTGTCCTTTAATACTGAGAAGAACTTTCAGTTGGCATCCTGGTAATCACTTGGTATAATTCATCAGCTTGTTAAACTATCTAGTTATATGTTACCATATAAATCATACAGAGTTTAGGGAAAACTGCAGAAAAGAATCAATGGAGAAGAGTCAGAGCTTAGTCATTTGGGGATGATTATTATAGCCAGTGATGTTTGCAAACATTATGGAAAACACCAACCAAGATGCAATCATCACACAAGAAACTTCAATTTAATCTGTACCTTATGTCCCTGCCCTCAAATATGTAAAATAAGTACATAATATTTGAAGTCACAACTGTTCTAGATGCTTGCTATGGACATGCTATTTTAGCATTCTATATGGCAAGCCCATGGAAGTCAGAAGCATGGGTTACATTTTACTCTACCCTTACAAATTGGATAAGAAAGCACTTATAAAACACTGGAAGAACAGTCACTGTGAAAGATACTGGTTGCTAAAAATCTCTATTTGCTACAGATGGGTTTTATATTTGGTTGGTTAATGTGATTCCCAGGGTGGAAATCAACAAACAGATGGAATTTGATAGACTCTCCAAAGTTAAGGTGATTAGACTTAAGAACTGGGAAAAGCAGGAACAACATGAAACTTTCATGACTCAAGTAATAAAATACGCTAATGCACATGTCTTTGTGCTAGACTTGAGGTAACATGCAAAAGACTTAATTTTAAACACTTAGAAATACATATATAATCGTAAAAAGCTAACTTTGTCTCTATATTTCAACATCTTAAAATTGAAGGAAGTAAATATAACCAGTAGGCAAAAATAAGTTGTTATAGGATTAATCACAAGATTTAAAATATTTCTTTAGATTATAAATTTTCAATATTCTCTCAGAAATTAAAGGAAGTCAATAATAGGAAAGAGATTCCAAACCCCATTATGCATACTGTTTTTTTTAAAGTTTATTTATTTATTATGAGAAAGAAGCAGAGAGAGAGAGAGAGAGAGAGAGAGAGAATCCCAAGCATGTTCAACAATGGCAGTGCTTGATGCAGGGCTTGAGCCCATAAATTATGAGATTATGACCTGAAGAGAAATAAAGAGTCATGGGAGCCTGGGTGGCTCAGTCGGTTGAGCATCCGACTTCGGTTCAGGTCATGATCTCATGGTTTGTGGGTTCGAGCCCCACATCAAGTTTTGTGCTGACAGCTAGCGCACAGCCTGGAACCTGCTTTGCACTCTGTGTCTCTTTCTCTCTCTGACCCTCCGCTGCTAATGCTGTCTCTCTCTCTCTCTCTCTCTCTCTCTCATTCTCTCTCTCAGAAATAAATAAACATTAAAAAAAAGAAATAAAGAGTCTGACACTTAACCAACTCAATCACCCAGGTGCCCCTAGTGCATACTATTATTTTTTAAAATTTTTATCTCCTTTGCCTGCACACACACACACACACACACACACACACACTTTTTCTAGGGGAAAGTGAAGTAAAGATAGATATCACAGAAAAAAGTCTAGATTTTGTAAATGTAGCCTCTTTCTTTTTTTGTTGTGGTCATTGTTGTTTGCCTCTCTAATTTTAAACTTCAAGGATTCTGTGATCCTTAGCTACCTGATTTTCAAAGCAAATTTCCAAAGGAATGTTGCTGTAATCCTTCAGCCTAATCACCTCACAATTGGAATACCCAAGGCAGGAAGTTGAATTAATATAGTACATGTGGTTTAATCTGAAGGGACCATAGAAGTTTCCACTCTCATTTAATATCTTGGAAACTAGATGCCAGAAACAATCTTATTTATTTTTTAGTAATCAGATCCTTAAAGTATTGTATCTGAAAATCATATTTAAATCTCTTAAACTGCACAAAGGATAACAAAGAAAATTGATACAACCAGTCTTTCCTCTTTGCTGTGCTGACAGGAAGAGGGGGTGGAGGAAGGAGAAAGTGTTTCTAAATGTTTAGAATGCACAAGTCCCAAGAAAGCACCTAAATTTCCATCTGTGTTTGTTATCTGCTGTGTCAATTCCTAGAACTCCTAGTGTGTGTAGTGTCATTCCTACGATTCTTTTAGAGTCACAAACCTATTTATTCTTTTTTTTTAAAGAACAATCTTTTACAAAATTTTTTAATGTTTTTATTTATTTCTAGGAGAGAGAGAGAGAGAGAGAGAGAGAGACAGCGTGAGAAGGGGAGGGTCAGAGAGAGAGGGAGTCACAGACTGAAACAGGCTCCAGGCTCTGAGCTGGCAGTCAGCACAGAGCCCGACGCGGGGCTCGAACCCACTAACCGCGAGATCATGACCTAAGCGAAAGTCGGACGCTTAACCGACTAAGCCACCCAGGCGCCCCACAAACCTATTTATTCTTGAGAAGCTGGGAAAATATTTTGTTAAGGGAAATGGGAAGGAAAGGGAAAGAAAGGGCCTGAGCATATGAGGGATGGATCTGTAGAACAGACAGTTGACTTGCAGAAAATTGCCTTGGAAGAGAAAAGTGTTGTGCATAGTTTTATTATCGCATCATTTTGTATCTACTCTTGATTGAATTAACAACTTTGGAGGAGGGTGAAATCCGGACTTAAATTATCTGTATTCTTTAATCTAAAATAATTTTAAGTGGCTTTAAATACATAAATTTGGGGTTGCCTGGGTGGCTCAGTCAGTTAAGCGTCGGACTTTGGCTCAGGTCCTGATCTCACGGTTCGTGGGTTTGAGCCCTGCATCGGACTCTGTGCTGACAGTTAGCTCAGAGCCTGGAGCCTATTTCGGATTCTGTGTCTCCCTCTCTCTCTGACCCTCCCCCGTTCACGCTGTCTCTCTCTCTCTCTCAGAAATAAGTATAACATTAAAAAAAATTTTAAATATATATATATATAATTTTATAGGGGCACCTGGGTGGCTTAGTCAGTTGAGCATCCGACTTGGATTCAGGTCATGATGTTACAGTTTGTGGTTTGAGCCCTGTTTCCGGCCCTGTGCTGACAGCTCGGAGACTGGAGCATGCTTCGGATTCTGTATCTCCCTGTCTCTCTGGCCCTCCCCCACTTGTGCTCTGTCTCTTCCTCTCCAAAAATAAATAAATGTAAAAACATATATGTATATATATATATACACATATATATATAATTGTATAATGATAGCTTCTTGTCAACTACTTATTATCTTTCTGCAAAATATTTTAATTAAAAATACATAAATACAAATACCCAAAATCTTGACAAATGAGGACCATTATTTCACATTTCCTATGTTCCTTCCTTGAGTGCATAATGCACTGGCACAAATCACCAAACTTCTAGAACTCTAGCTCTAAATTCTCTTTTTTTCCTCTTCAAAATCCCAAAAGATATCTGAAGGTGGAATTATAGTATAGAAGATATTTGGAAGTCCTTTATAGTTCTAATATGGAGAGCCTACTCACTCATTCCTTTTTAGTTCATCTGATAATTATTGTGAGTCTACTATTTGCAAATCACTGTGCCACATATTGGATAATAAACATGATGTAGATGTTATAATTGAGTGGGACAGACTATAGAGAAGTAAACTAGTTAGTAAATTATGATAAATACAATGATGAATTAAAACAAGATAATTTGAGGGGTACCTGGGTGGCTCAGCTGATTGAGCATCTGACTTGACTTCAGCTCAGGTCATGGTCTTGCTGGCCTGTGGGTTACAGCCTTGTGTCTGGCTCTGTGTTGACAGTTCAGAGCCTGGAGACTGTGATCCTGTGTCTCCCTCTCTTTCTGAATCTCCCCTGCTCACACTCTGTCTCTCTCTCTCAAAGATAAATAAACATTAAATTTTTCATAAAAAAGATATTTTGACTAAAAACTATTTCTGGAAGGAAGAGTCAGGGAGTGAGTGTTCTAATTTGCATATGATTGTCAAAGAAGTTGAAGAAATAATATTTAAATGGAGACCTGAAGGATAAGAAGTCAACCAGAAGAAATAGTAGAACAAAATGTAGAAAAGCCCCAGGTTCCTTGCTGTAGAAATGTTAAAGTAACATTTGTTAAGTAGAGCATGGGCTTGTCCAATATGAGCCAGTGTTCAACAATGATCAAAAGGGAAAGTGACATAGAGTTTATTACTAACAGTCCCTGGAGAACATACAGCACACCTTGAGGGGCCACACTGGGAAATCAAAGCAACAATGAAAGCAGAGAGCAAGGAAGGACCTGGGCCACATGCCTCTAATAGGGGCCTTTTGGAAGACTGATTTGGCATTCCCATTCCCAGATGGGTCAATTCAGACCAAAAAGGGTGAGTTTGGTTAAGATTCAATAAAGTTAATGATATTGTAGAGGGAATTAGCACAGGGGACTGATCACTAGGAAGATCATCAGGATAGATAGTGAGATGGAACTATATAGTCTGGCTCTTTGTGGAGATAGATATAGTATTTTACTTGTAAAGCCTAGGTCTCTCTCTTAGAGTTTTATAGGAATGTTTGATCTGTAGAATTTGGTCCACTTAGTTGTAGGGTAGAGCAGGGTCATTACATACAATAGGGAGGATCTTGTGTGGAGAGGTGGCAGCTTGGGGTATGAAGGAGGTGCCTGCAGAGGTGGTGGAAATGATGAGAGTAGAGTCTGTCATGGAGGATGCATCATGGGAAGGAAAAGCTGTAATCTGGACACTGAGAGGCAGCCATAGAAGCAAGAGGTCCCTAACCATTAATCTAAACAGTCAAGCTAGGGGTGTTGTGAGAAAGTGCCTTATTGTGGCTAGTGTGGTTTAGAATACATGGCTTGGCTTGCCATAGGGGTGAAATGATATCTATATCTATATCTAGTGCTTCCAGGTAGATATTGGGGGCCTTACACAAGGTTCTACAAGTGTTCTGATAAAAATAAGGTTCAAAAGCAAGCGTAATTGCATCTTGGCCTCCTGGTTGACAGTCACCATAGCCATTTCCCCCCTGGTACAAAGGTAGTGGAGGGGTGGGGCAGAATCCCAATGTCCAGCAAAATTGGGTCATGCTGTCAACCTCCTTGTTCTCTTGGTGTGGCCTCACCTCTGAGGTGCAGACATCTCCAATGGGGAGCTCTTGAGCTAAAAAGACTTTGAATGAGATGATAGTGTACTTAGGGGTGATGAAGGCCAACCAGCAGTAAGGTAACCTGCCCAAGGGTAGATCCATGAAGGGCAGGAGTGGCTGGCTGATGTTAGATTATAAGCATATATGGTAGAGACCCAGCTCAGGACTAAATTACAAGAATTCGTTCTACTGTTACTAGAACAAATCTCAGTCCCATCAGATTATCAGAGATGTACCTTGGAAAAGAGTACACTTTATCCGTGGGCTTTGTGGGGACTCCATCCATAATGCATATAGTTCCTGGACACAGTGATGGCCTAATTGTAGGGACATTTCGTGGGTGGTAGTTTTGCAATCTGGGGTTTGTACCCATTAATACTGTAGTAGGATCATTATAGCACAAACCACCCAGCCAGATTGGCCTGATTTGATTACACAGAGAGGGCCATTCTGCCTGGCATATAATTTGGGACACAGTTCAAGACAGACTCATTTAAACATGGCTTCTATTGGTACCACTAAATGCAGAAGAATGTGAGTTCTATATAAGAGCAATATCCACAACAAAGGAGAACATTTGCATTTGACTAGTTTATGGGATTCTTTAGGAGTAAGCAATCTGGATATTGACCAAAGGTATTGCCTTGGGTGGGGAAGAAGCTTGGCCTGCATCCCAATACTGACTTCTGGATTCTAGGATTCCTTTGGCAATTTTATTTCCTAATATGACTGGCATCCATTAAGCAAGTGAGCCTCTTTACTTCTCTCTGAGATCCACGCAATTCCACTAGTGGGTCCTGGAACTATAATTTCAATCTCTAGCAAAACACTTCATGAATTTGGATTAATTAATCAGTCTTTATAACTGGAATAATAAGACAAAGCTGGTAGCTTTAGCTTCACCACTGTTACTGGGTCCATTGATAGGGCCAATAAAATCTGTATAATTATCATTTTTAAGCAGTTTGTTAGGTTGTACCCTTGGACTCTCTATTATAAGAAGGTCATATTTGCCTACTCTTATATTTGTATAGTTATATAAGTTTTATATGTCACATATTTTATAGTTTTATGTTTTTATTTTCATATTTTATATTTTATCATTTTTAGTTTTGACATCCAACCCTTACCCTAGGTCTGGATCTTTGATCCGGGCCAGAAATTTCTGACCTGGAGGATATGACTAACTTTGATGAAGCTGGGTAACTCTAGAAATAATATACACTTTTGCAGTGTTTAGAAATCTTAAGAGATAGTTGCATGGGAATTTTTGTAAAACAGAACTCTATTCCTTACCATCTTCTTAGATAGTACAAAACAGTTAAGAGTACTTTTCATACCAACTCTCTTCCCCTTCTGATTGTACCTTACAAGTTTATTCATTTCCTTATTTCTTATTTTCTTTATTTTATTCTATTAAATCTTCTCCCTAGGCTTGATTTGAAAGAGGTTGATTTTGCTATGGTAATTAAGTCATATTTTGGCAATAAAGAATACAACCAACTTCTTTACACCTGGAATATCTTACAATTTTATTTGAAAATTTTATAATTTATGGGGTACCTGGGTGGCTCTGTAGGTTAAGCATCCAACTTCAGCTCAGGTCATTATCTCACAGTTCATAAGTTCAAGCCCCACACTGGGCTCTGTGCTGACAGCTCAGATCCTGGAGCCTGGTCAGAGTCTGTGTCTCCTTCTCTCTCTGCCCCTCCCATGCTCCTCTCTGTCTCTCTCTCAAAAAAATAAATAAACATTAATAAAAAATAGTAAAAAGAGAATTTTTATAATTTTTCCTCCTGACACATAAGATTTTCCAGTTTCTCATCCATTGTGAAAAAAACTCATGTGTGCTTGATGTGCAAATTTAGTCCAAAAATAAAATCATATATCAAAATTTTTAGCAAGCATTTATGTGGTATTATACTGAATTAATAGTTGACAGTTTAATTCTTAAAATACAGTAAACTTTTCTTTACTAAAATGAATGCGCTTAGGAAAAATAACTTTTCCAATTTTATATGTATTTTATTATTCACACATTAACCAAAGTCTCATTTTATAATATGTTTTTTTAATCATGAATCATAGCTAGATGATAACTTAAAAGAATTTACATATTCCAAAGACCCTGTAAGGATTAAGTGTGTACTAATGTACATTTTTCAAAATTTTAGTCTGACTAAATTCACTCAATTCTCTGGAAGCACAGTTATCCCCCACCTTTTGTAAATTAAACATCATATGTAATCATAATATAACACAATGTTTATTTATTTGTCTATGAAACAGTATTCATTCAAAATTCATTTTAAAAAAAATATTTTTGTGAAAGAGAGACAGAGCATGAGCAGGGGAGGAACAGAGAGAAAGGGAAACACAGAATCCCAAGCAGGTTCCAGGCTGCAAGCTATCATCACAGAGCCCGACATGGGGATCAAACCGTGAGATCATGACCTGAGCGGAAGTCAGATGCTCAGCTGACTGAGCCACCAGCTGGTTGAGCAGCCAACCTTGGCTCTGGTTGTGATTTCTCGGTTCATGAGTTCAAGACTCCTGTAGTTTAAAAAATGAGTTTTAAATGTGTATTGTTCTGGAAACACTAACTTAGTAGTAGTAGTGATATAATTACAGCAAACTGCACCCTATTCTATTTCCCCTTGGGGGAAAAAAGTCCCCTGGGATAGGATGGAGCAGAATGCCTTAATCTTAATCTTACAAATAACCTAATTTGGAGGCACCTGAGTGGTTTAGTCGGTTAAGCTTCTGATTTTGGCTTAGGGCATGATCTCAAGGCTTGTGAGTTTCAGCCCTGTGTTGGACTCTGTGCTGACAGCTCAGATCCTGGAGCCCACTTCAGATTCTGTGTTTCCCTCACTCTCAGTTGTTCCCCCTCTTTTCTCTCTCTCTCAAAAAATAAATAAACATTAGAAAACAATTTAATTTAAAAATAAAAAATTAAAAAAAGAATGACCTAATTTGTCTTGGTCACAACTATTTCCCTCTCTTTTTTCCTCACTCTTTCCCTTTTACTTTTCCCCTCTTTTCCTCCTTTTATTTATTTGAATGAAAGCAGTAGAAACTACATATTTGGAATAGAATAAAGAACCCAGAAATGGACCTACAATGTATGGCCAACTAATTTTTGACAAAGTAGGAAAGAGTATCCAATGGGAAAAAGACCGTCTCATTAACAAATGGTTCTGGGAGGGATAGCAACATTCAGAAAAATTAAACTGGACCACTTTCTTACACCATAACATAAAAATAAATTCAAAATGGATGAAAGGCCTAAATGTGAGGTAGGAAAGCCTCAAAATCCTAGAGGGGTAAAACAAGGAACAATCTCTTTGATCTTATAGCAGCAACTTCTTACTTAACATGTCTCTGAAGACAAGGGATATAGAAGCAAAAATGAACTATTGGGATCTCATCAAGATAAAAAGCTTCTGCACAGCAAATGAAACAATCAACAAAACTAAAAGGCAACCAAGAGAATGGGAGAAGATATTTGCAAAGGGCATATTGGATAAAAGGTTATAATCAAAAATGTATACAGACCTTACTAAATTCAATACCCATAAAACAAAAAATGCGGTGAATAAATGAGAAGACATGAATAGAAACTTTTCCAAAGAAGATATCCAGGTGGTTAACAGACACATGAAATGATGCTCAATATTGCTTATCTGGAGGGATATACAAATCAAAAGCACACTGAAGTACCACCTTACACTGGTCAGAGTGGCTAAAATTAACAACTCAGGAAACAACAGATGTTGGCGAGGATGTGGAGAAAGGGGAATCCTCTTGCATTGTTGATGGGAATGCAAACTGGTGCAGCCACTCTGGAAAACAGTGTGTATATTCCTCAAAAAATTAAAAATAGAATTACCCTATTGCCCAGCATAACACTACTAGGAATTTATCCAAAGGATACAAGAGTGACAAGAGTGTTGATTCATAGGGGCACATGTACCCCAATGATAGCAGCGCTGTAAGCAATAGGAAATTATGGGAAGAGTCCAAACATCCATCAACTAATGAATGAATAAAGAGGTTGTGGTACACACACACACACACACACACACACACACACACACACACACTGGAATACTACTCAGCAATGAAAAATAATGAAATCTTGCCATTTGCAACAACACAGATGGAACTGCAGGATATTATGCTATGTGAAGTAAGTCAGTCAGAGAAAGACAGATATCATATGTTTTCATTCATGTGTGGAATTTGAGAAAATTAACAGAAGACCATAGGAGAGGGAAAGGAAAATAGGTTACAAACACAGAGAGAGAGAAACCATAAGAGCCTCTTAAATAAACACAACAAACTGAAGGTGGATGAGGGAGTTTGGGGGAGTGGGGAAAATGGGTGATGGGCATTAAGGAGGACACTTGTTGGGATGAGCACTGGATGTTGTATGTAAGTGATGAATCACAGGAATCTACTCCTGAAGCCAAGACTACGCTGTATGTGAGGTAACTTGACAATAAATTAGAAAACAAACAAACAAACAAATAAATAAATAAAACTAAGACACTAAGGGTGCACACACACACACTATACATATACAAATATACATATGGAAAACAGATATGTAGGAAAAGCCTGAATTGTTACTAACTAGAGTTAAATATACATAACATACTGTAAAAAAGAAAGTTTCTATGAAAATAAATCTCTAAAACTCATATCATAGTGGAATATTTACCAAAAAGAAAAAAATAAAACACAAATAGAACGGGACAAATTTTACCTCAGAGAAGAAGGTAGATTGTGTCTGAAATGTGTATATAGATTCCTCAGTTGTTCTGATTTTCAAAATGTTTAATTTTCCATGCTTTAAACATGAAGGCTGAGATATAGAAGACAGAATTATATTTTTCAGTCAGTATTAAACTTTCAGTTCAATTCTAATATTGAGTCAAATAGAAAATACAATGCATCAAAGAGAGCCCTTGGATAATACGTTTTCTGTTTAGAGAAAGAGACTAACATAATTATATGGTTTCTTTTGAGGTAAAAGCTTACATGTGGTGCATAGTTTTAAACTTATCAAATTATAAAGAATTCCTCATTAATCTTATACATTAATCCATATTTGCATATCCTACCTTCAAAATGGAGTTTATGACCCTACTGCAGTTTTTACTTGACTGGGGTATTTACAGACCCCAGAAAATGGTTCATTGATTTTACACAGTCAATATGCAATGGGCAATGACTTTTTTTTTTTAATTTAAATTAAGTAAACCTTTTTTTTTTTTTTTTTTTTTTTTTTACATCATAAGTGTACTCTTTAATCCCCATCACCTATTCCATCCATCCCCTACAATTCTCCCTTCTGGTAACTATCATTTTGTTCTCTATAGTTCAAAATCTGTTTCTTGATTTGTCTATCTTTCTGTTGCTCATTAGTTTTGTTTCTTAAATTCCACATGAGGGAAATCATAAGGTATTTTCTTTTTCCTGACTTATTTTACTTAGCATTATACTCTCTATCTCCATCCATGTTGTTAGGAATGGCAAGATTTCATTTTTTATGGCTGAATAATATTCCATTATATATATATATATATATACCTCATCTCCTTTTTTTTTTTTAATACCTCATCCCCTTTATCAGTTCCTCTATGGATGACATGGTCTACTTCCATAGTTTGGCTATAGTGCTACAATAAACATAGGGGTGCATGTATCCTTTTACATTCATGTTTTTGTGTTTTGGGGGTAAATATCCAGTAGTGTGATTACTTGATACTATGATAGTTCTATTTTTAATTCTTTATGGAACCTCCATACTCTTTCCCACAGTGGCTGTACCAATTTGCTTTCCCACCAATAGTGCCTGAGGGTTCCATTTTCTCCACATCCTTCACAACACTGTTGTTTCTGTGTCTTTGATTTTAGTCATTCTGACAAGTGTGAGGAGATACTTCATTATAGTTGATTTGCATTTCCCTGTTGAGGAGTGATGTTGAATATCTTTTCGTGTGTCTCTTGACTATTTGTAGCTCTTCTTTGGAGGAATGTATGTTCATGTCTTCTGCCCACATTTTAATTTGATTATTTTTGAGGTGTTGAGTTACATCAGTTCTTTATAATTTTGGCTTCTAATCCTTTATTGGATATATCATTTGACAAACATCTTCTTCCATTCAATATATTACCTTTCAGTTTTGTTGATTCTTTCATTTCCTTTGCAGAAGCTTTTTATTTTGATGTTGCCCTAATAGTTTACTTTTGATTTTAGTTCCCTTGCCTCAGGAGACATATCTAGAAAAATGTTGCTATGGTCAATGCCAGAGAAATTGTTGCCTGTGTTTTCTTCTAAGATTATTATGGTTTCAGGTCTCAAATTTAGTTCTTTAATCCATTTTGAATTTAGTTTTGTGCATGTTGAAAGAAAGTGGTCCAGTTTCATTTTTTTGTTGAAGATTTTTCCCCATTGTATATTAATTCCTCTTTTGTTTAAGATTAACTGACCATGGGTTTATCTCTGGGTTTTCTATTATTGATATATTCTATCCATTGCTCTATTTTTATGCCAGTACTGAACTGTTTTAATTATTACTACTTGTAATATAACTTTAAATCTGGACTTTGATATCTCCAGTTTTGCTTTTTATTTTCAAGATTGCTTTCGCTACTTGAGGAATTTTGTGATTTCGCACAAATTTTAGGATTTTTTGTTGTAGTTCTGTGAAAAGTGTTGTTTGCATTTTGATAGGGATTGCTTTAGGTAGTATAGACATTTTAACAATATTTAGGTAGTATAGTCTATCCATGAACATATAATGTTTTTCCTTTTCGTTCCATGTTTTGAATTTTTTTCATCAGCATTTTATAGTTTTCAGGGCACATCTATTTGGTTAAGTTTATTCCTAGATATTTTATTGTTTTGGCGCAATTGAATTTGGGTTGTTTTCTTAATTTCACTTTCTACTGCTTCATTATTAGTGAATAGGAATGCAACAGATTTCTGTACATTGATTTTTTATCTTATGACTTTACTGAATTAATTTATCAGTTCTGTAGTTTTGGGTGAAGTCCTTAGTGCTTTCTATATACAGCATCATTAGTTTGCAAATAGTGAGAGTTTTACTTCTTTCTTACCAATTCAGATGCCTTTTATTTCCTTATATTTTCTAATTGCTTTGGCTAGAACTTCCAGTATTATGTTGAATAAAAGTGGTGAGAGTAGACATCTTTGTCTTCTTTCCTTGGCATTTTTTTCACCATTGAGTATGATGTAGGCTATGAATTTTTCATATAAGGTTTCATGATGTTGTGATATTTCCATCTAGACCTACTTTGCAAAGGGTTTGTATCATAAATGGTTGTTATACTGTGCCAAATGCTTTTTTTGCACCTATTGAAATGATCATATAGTTTTTATACTTTATCTTATTGATGTGATATATCACATTGATTGTTTTGTGATTGTTGAAACATTCCTTACATTTCAGGCATAATCCCACCTGATTGTGTATGATTTTTCCAATGTATTGTTAGATTCTGTTTACCAATAATTTGTAGAGACTTTTTGCATCTGTATTCATTAAAGATATTGGCCTGTAGTTCTCTTCTCTTGTGTTGCGTTTACCAGTTTTTGTTATTAGGGGGATACTGACCTCCCGGAATAATTTGGAAGTTGTTTACCCCTTTTATTTTTTGGAATAGTTTGAAAATAGATATTAACTCTTTTTTAAATGTTTGGTAGAATTTACTTGTGAAGTTATCTGGTCCTGGACTTTTGTTTTGGGAGTTTCTTTGGGTTACTGATTTAATTTCATTGCTGATAATTGGTTAGTGCAAATTTTCTATTTCTTCCTGCTTTCATTTTGGTAGGTTATATGTTTCTAGGAATTTGTCCACTTCTTTTAAGTTGTCTAATTTGTTGGCATATATTTCATAATATTCTGTTATAATTGTTTGTATTTCTCTGGTGTTGGTTGTTATTTCTCATCTTTCATCAGCAATTTTGAATTTATATCCTCTTTCTCGCTTTCTCTCTTTTTCTTTTTTTTTTTAATGAGTCTATCTAGAGGTTTATAAATTTTATTGATCTTTTCAGAGAACCAGCTCCTGGTTGCATTGATCTGCCTTTTGGTTTTAGTTTGTTGAATTGGTTTGGGTATGTAGTTTATGTATCATTTATGTCTGCTCTAATCTGTATTATTTCTTTCCTTCTGCTGGATTTTGGTTTTGTTGTTTATTCTTTATCTAGCTCCTTTAGGTTTAAGGTTAAGTTGCTTATTTGACATTTTTCTTGCTTTTTGATGTGGGCCTGCATTGCTATAAACTTCCCTTTTAGAACCACTTTTGCTGCATTCTAAAGGTTTTGGACTATTGTATATTCATATATATTTTTGTTTCTTCTTTGATTTCTGTTAGTTCACCCATTTTTAATGGCATGTTATTTAACCTCCATGTATTTGTGCTCTTTCCAGATTCTTTCTTATGGTTGACTTATAGTTTGATAGCACAGTAGCCAGAAAAGTTGTATGGTATGACTTTGATGTTTTTTTAATGTGTTGAGACTTATTTTGTGACTTTATATGTGATCTATTCTGGATAATGCTCCATGTTCACTTGAAAAGAATGTGTAGTCTGCTGTTTTAGGATGAAATTTTCTGAATGTGTCTGTGAAATACATCTGGTCCACTCTATCATTCAAAGCCAATATTTCCTTGTTAATTTTCTGTTTGAATGATCTCTCCATCTATGTAAGTGAGATGTTAAGTTCTCCTACTATTCTTCTATCAATTATTTTCTTTATGTTTGTTATTAACTGTTTTATGTATTTGTGTGCCTCCATGTTGGATGCATAAATATTTATAATCGTTATATCCTACCCTTGAATTGTCCTTTTTATTATTAAATAGTGTCCTTCTTTGTCTCTAGTTACAGTCTTTGTTTTACAGTTTATTTTTTTCCAGAATAAGAATGGCAATGTCATTTTGAACAGTTTTCCAAATTTGTCACACCAGCATTAAAGTAGTATTATGTTATATCATGGTGTTTTTATTCTTTAGTACTCTTAACATTGATTCCTCCTGCCTTTTATCCGCCTTCCTTGCTCTGAAAATATTATATGTTCTTAAGAGTTCAATGTCTGGAATAAAACTTCAGAGGCTCAAATTCTGACCCCCAAATTTCCTAGTTGTGTGACCTTGGGTAAGATACTTATTTTTTTTGTTTCTTGGTAGCCTCATCTATAAATTGGAAATATAAATTTTATCTGCCATTTAGACAGTTAAGAGGATTACATGACATAATACAGATATCTAGTACAGGTATAGCACACAGTAAGCACAGAATACATTTAGCTGATACTCCTTATTAAAGTTTGGAGGTGAGAGAGACCTAACGTGACTTCAGAGAAGCATTCACACATGTAAGTAATGTATTTCTAACTCTACTTGCTTTAACTCAGTTTTGCTAAATATAATTTATTTTATTTATAATGAAAATAAGTGAGAGCAGGGAAGCTGCAGATAAAATGAAACAAGTTAAGACTGGCCCTCTATCCCCATGTCATTTACAAGTTTGGGGAAGAACTGAATTTTAAAGCAATATCTATGGTTTTCCTAATTTATATTTTTTATTCCTGGTTATTCCTTTAAAGTATGAAGACACTAAAACACATTAATAACAAACATCTTCTCACAATAAAAATAAAACTTTAAACAATTTAAAAACAATATTTGAAAGAACCAATATTGTTAAAAATGTCTGGTATCTAAAGCAATCAACAGACTTAATGCAATCCCTATTTTAAAAGCCAACATTTTTCACTGAACTAGACCAAATAATCCTAACAATTTTTATGTAACCACAAAAGACCAAATAGCCAAACAATCTTGAAAGAGGAAAAAAAGGTGGAAGTAACACAATGCCAGGTCTAAAGATATACTTCAAAGATATAGTAATCAAAACAGTATGGTATTAGCACAAAAACAGACATATAGATCAATGGAACATAACAGAGAGTCCAGAAATAAATCCATATTTTATGGTCTATTAATCTATGACAAAGGATTCAAGAATATACAATGGGAAAAAGTCTCTTCAACAAATACTGTTGGGAAAACTGAACATCTATAGGCAAAGAAAATGAAACTGGACCACTTCCTAATACCATACACAAAAATAAATTCAAAATAGATTAAAGACCCAAACGTCAGATGTGACGCCATAAAAATCCTAGAAGAGAGCACAAGTAACAATTTCTCTGACAGCAGCCATAAAAACATTTTTCTAGATATGTCTCCTGAGACAAGGGAACTAACTGCAAAAATAAACTATTGGGACTGCAGCAAAATAAAAACTTCTCCAAAGCAAAGGAAACAATCAAAACTAAAAAGCAGCCTACTGAATGTGAGATGTTTACAAATGACATAGCTGATAAGGGGTTAGTATCCAAATTATATAAAGAACTGATCCAACTCAACAGCAAACAAAAACAAACAAACAAAAACCCAAAACCCCCCACATAATATGATTTTATGATAGCCAGAGGACCTGAAGAGACATTTTTCCAAGAAGATATACAGGTCAGCAACAAATGCATGAAAAGATTCTCAACACACTAATCATCAGGGAAATGCAAATTAAAACCCCAAGGAGATGTCACTGTACACCTGTCAGAATGGTTAGAATAAAACACAAGAGGAATGCCTTGGATGGCTCAGTTGGATAGTCATCTGACTTTGACTCAGGTCATGATCTTGCAGTTCATGGTTTCAAACTCTGTATCAAACTTTGTAGTGCCAAGCCTTTGGATCCTCTGTCTCTCTTTCTGCCCCTGCCTCACTCATGTTCTCTCTCTCTCTCTCTCTCTTTCTAATAAAAATAACATACAAAATACAAGAAATAACAAGTACTGGCAAGGATGTGGAGAAATAGAACCGTTCTGCACTGTTAGTGGAGATGCAAATTGGTGCAGCCACTATGGAAAACAGTATGGAGATTCCTCAAAAATTAAAAAAAAAAGAGAGAATTACCATATGATCCAGTAAATCCACTACTGAGTATTTACCCAAAGAAAACAAAAACTAATTTAAAAAGATATATGTACTCCTATTTATTGCAGCATTATTTACAAGAGCCAAGATTTGGAAGCACTGCAAATGTGCATTGAAGATAAATGGATAAAGAAGATGTGTATATAAATACACATATACATATAAACACACATATCTATAAATACATATATGCATATAAACACACACACATATACATGCAAATGCACAACATGGAGTTTTACTCAACCATTGAAATAAATGAAATCTTGCTCTTTGCAACAATGAGTGGACCTAATGTATATAATATAAGTGAAATTAGCCAGGCAGACAAAGGCATATACCCATGATCTCACTCATACGTGGAACTTAAGAAACAATACAAATAAACAACATTTTAAAAAAGATAGAGTGAGAGATATAAATTAAAAAAACCAGACTCTTAAATAGATAAAACAAACTGGTGGTTGCCAGAAGACAACTGAGTGGGGGAAATGGGTGAAATAGGTGAAGGCGTTAAAAGACACTGATCTTGGGGTGCCTAGGTGGCTCAGTCAGTTAAGCGTCAGACTCTTAATTTTGGCTTGGGTCATGATCTCACTGTTTTTAAGGTTGAGCCCTATGTTGGGCTGTGGACTGACAGAGTGGAGCCTTCTTGGGATTCTATTGTTCTCTTTCTCTTTGCCCCTCTCCTACCCATGTTCTCTCTTTCTCTCAATAAAATAAACATTTAGAAAAAAAAATAGTACACTTATCTTGATGAGCACTGTGTTATGTTTATAGAATTGTTGAATCACTACATTTTACACAAGAATCTAATAGAACACTGTATGTTAAATATACTTGAATAAAAAACAACAAATTTCTTTAGGGATCTATGTCTGTAGTTTTTAGTAGTTTTTGTAGATTATTATGACGTCACTTGACTCCAAGTCCTTTAGTTTATTGTTTCATTATTGTTTGAAATAATTTCATTAAAACTGAGTCATATTCTTAAGGTGTGACTACATGTGCACTATTGCCATAATTAAGTTTCGATTATATGCTATGAGCTTGTGCTTGATTTGGAAATTTATTCCATTTTCTAACAGGTGAGTGAAATAATGTAAGATTTTATAATTGATTATTATTTTATTTAATATTTGGTTGCTGGTAATTTACCTGTAGCAAAATTTACCTAATAAATAGAAAAAATAATAGTAAAGTGTTAAATGAATCAGTCAGGTTGAACTTGAATCAGTCAAGTTCATCAATCAGCTAAAGAGTACCCTTAAGAAGATCTGTACCTTAAACCCTTCCTGGCTCACTTCATTTATGTGGTTCCTCTTTTTCCCCTCCAGTGACAACCATTTAATGCTAATTTATTCTGTTTGAACATTATGGAAAATTATCTCACAGTGCTTATCATTTTTACAACATTTAGTATACAGAAGGTAAAAGATTTTTTTCCTGCAACCCATGCCATGTTCTTTTTTTTTTTAACAAATAGTTTACTGTCAAGTTAGTTTCCATATAACATCCAGTGCTCATCCCCACAAGTGCCCTCCTTCATGCCCATCACCACCCCCCGCAACAGTCCTCAGTTTGTTCTCAGCATTCAAGAGTCTCTCATGGTTTGCCTCTCTCCCTTTCCCCCACTATTTCCCCCTTCTCCCCCATGGTCCTCAGTTAAGTTCCTCCTAATCCTCCTATACGTGCAACCATATGGTATTTGTCCTTCTCTGCCTGATTTATTTCGCTCAGCATAACACCCTGAAATTCCATCCATGTTGCTACACATGGCCAGATTTTATTCTTTCTCATTGCCATGTAGTATTCCATGGTATAGATAAACCACATCTTCTTGATCCATTCGTCTGTTGATGGACACTTAGCCTCTTTCCATGTTTTGGCTATTGTGGAGAACATTATATGAACTGCTGCTATGAACATTGGGGTCCATGTGCTCCTATGCATCAACACTCCTATATCCCTTGGGTAAATTCCTAGCAGTGCTATTGCTGGCTCATAGGGGAGTTCTCTTGTTAACTTTTTGAGGAACCTCCATGCTGTTTTCCAGAGGGGCTGCACCAGTTTGCATTACCACCAACAGTGTAGGAGGGTACCCATGCCATGTTCTTTTACCCTTTTATACAAAAACTAAAACAAAAACAAAAACAAGAATTATAAACTTCACGATTTTCCCTTTCTCTCCTTTGAGAAAACTCAATTACTGATTTGGTCATTAGGATCGTTACCTGTGCTTTCGAGATCTATAGACCAATAAACACAGCAGGGTAGTGAGAGTATTGATCTTGATAAGCCACTTGGGGAGCATGGAGAATGTAAACTCCAGATTTTTGAAGTAATCCTAGGAAGATAAGCTCACCCATCTGTTATTTGACCTAATATTTTGCAAGTATTGTTATTGTTCAATGCTGTTGATATTGTTACATATACCTAATGTATATGTATTATACATTATACGTATACATAATAATATATGTATCATATATTAACACATATATAATACATCTGATACACATGCTTAACATATATAATACATAATACATATAATAATACATAAAATATTATGTATAATACATAATATATTTAATTATAATGTATAATACATAAAATAAACATGAAATTATAGGAACTTACAATTATATGTAATGTGTAATTTTCACTCACTGTATGCCTCTTATGCTGTATATTATTTTTTAAATAATGAGACATTTCTTACATGAATTATAGCAAAGGATCTAATTATGTCATTTACCTATCTATATATGTCACAGTTACCTAATGTAACTAGTAAATAGAAACAACATGACCCAGAATGTCAACTAAAAATTAAGTACTTAGGCTACCTCCAGATGTTATTGCATTTATGAAAGTGAAGCTTTTAGACCAAAACATAGACGCTTAAATACCCTTATTTTTTAGCATTGCCCATAAAAACTGTATTAACAAATGGAGAAAAAGATGAAAAAATGCAGTATTTGTTCTTTCTGTTGGAATACATTTGTTTCCTAGGGATTGCTTCAAACTGTTCACTTAGGCAATGATTATATGGATTCTATTTAAACAATGAAAGATGCTTATAGTTAGTATGCAAAATGTGTACACATGTGTGTAAGACATTATTTATATATATAAAGTATATATATTTATGCATAAAATATATATTGCATTATTTATATTTTACTCAGCTGTTTTATCCAAACACCTAAGACTGGAACATATAGTAGGTGTTAAATAAACGTTTGTGGAATGTTGAATTTCACAACGCATTTATGGTACAGAATGGCTACACAGATATGCACAGTTAAAACTAAACTATATATGTAATATACATGTTAGACTTGTATGAATATATTCTATTTGGGGTTTTATTTTGGTGTACGGAGAATTATAGTTGGTCATTTCAAATGTATTGCAATCCTAAAATCCTTATCTTGAGCATTCTTACTGAACTAATGGGAACACCTGAATTTCTGATTAGCAGTAAAGAATTCAGTACAATTGTATCAAAGTTTAATAGAAGTTTTGTTCAAGACATAATCATTCAATCTTTGTATACAATCACTTTAGTGATCTCAGAGTCATCAGAAGCATAGATATTTTATGACAAAATACTGCAGTGGTGTGTGGAGCTGGTGTGTACTAGACTGCTACGTTGCTAGCATCTCTTCCTAATTCCATGTTCAGTAACCTCACATTGGACGCCTGAAAATAACCACACTGAGAATATTTCCTCATAGAAATGAGTAAATGCTACAAATTAGGCTTTCCCTGCCCCCACCAAGTTAACTATCCAACCTTTCCCACCTCACATGGGAAATATTTAATAATCCAAATTGCTTAATTTGGCTATGCTTTTAAGAATTGTTAGTTCATTTTTCATATTTCCCATACTAAACATTTCCAAATACATTTTCTGTCTATAATATTTTTGTTGTAATTTCTTTCAGAAATCATAGGCAATAAAAAATAAAAAGTGAGTAACTGATATATTAAGGAAAAGAGAGGTAACATGGAAGTAAGACAGACACAGATGAACAAAGTACTCTGGAGACATTTTTAGCAGTGAGTCTCATGTAGAATTACACATGACAAATGGAGCAGTGATGGACTGAAGACTAATGTGACACTCACAATCTTACTCTTCTAACTTTCTTTTAAAAGCCCTTTTAGGCCTTTATATCTCATTAGACGCATCACTAAAAGAAATGCTTAAAATAAAAATTTGAAACCTTCTCCTTTGATATACCCACATCTATTTAAGCTAAATAAACAATCATATACCACTAACATCCCTGTGCTTGATTTAGATATTAATTGCAGTTTTATTTTATTTTCTTTCCATGTTAGTAACTAACAGTAGTTGTCTTTTGTAATAAGAGTCGCCTTAGACTATAATCTAATAAGGAAGACTGGCATCTATAAAACATTTTATTAAATTATTTATGCTACATGAATAGTTTCCCAAGCATACATTTGCTTTCATCTAAAAAAGAAAAAAGAAAAAAAGGAGGTTAATGAAGGAGTAAAACTGAGAAAGTGTGCTTTTATTATTATTATATAATTTCAGTCCTTTCAGATCATGTTTTATCTCTTTTTGTATGTCACACTTTTATAACTACATATGGTTTCAATAATTTTTGTAAAATGTTATAAGATATTATAACATGCCCTTTGGAGCTCCTAAATCTTTCCACAATCTAAAGGAGTTTGTGTTACTTTTATTATTTACTTATTAGAGTAAGTAATAAGCCCCTGCGTGGCTCAGCCAGTTAAACATCAGACTTTGGCTCAGGTAATGATCTCATGGTTTGTGAATTTGAGTCCTGTGTCAGGCTCTGGGCTGACAGCTCAGAGCTTGAAGCTAGCTTCAGATTCTGTTTCCCTCCTTCTCTGTCCCTCCCCTCTCTGTGCTTTCTCTGTCTCTCTCAAAACCAACAAACAAAATAATCCAATATTAATTATTAATGCAAATATGATAATCTTTGAATATGCAACCCAGTGTAATGACTATAAAATGAGGTTGAACATGTAAAACTGTGTGAAATAAATGGTTTGTAAAGATATTTGAATAATAGTTTACACCAACAAGCATGTCTTCAAAGTATTATTTAGTTTAATTGGCCAGTGCATTTTGGAAAAGTTCTACGTATACTGAAATTTAATCCATTCTATGAAATTTCTAAAAATCAGTTCTAATCCAAAATATCTATTTGGTTATTTTAAGTTTATTTATTTTGAGAAAGAGAGAGAGAGAGGGCACCTATGCAAGTCGGAGTGGGGTAGAGAGAACTGAAGAGAGACTGTGAGATCAGGACTGAGCTGAAACCAAGAGTCAGATGCTTAACCAACTGAGCAATTCAGGTGTCCCTCTATTTGGTTATTTTTAAGTGTATATTATTGATTCAGTGCTCTCTAATTTCTTGCTAATTATTTCAAGCTTTTCTTGAAATATAATCAGTTTGTTAATTTGGCTTGTTAATTTTGATATCAAAAGTCTTTGTAAGTTTGATTCTTTTATCTTTTATTTCTACTTGCTTTAATTTATGCTGCCTACTTCTGTATTTATTTTATTATTTTTTCATTGCAGGCTTATTTACCTGGGACACATTTTCTAGATAAATTATTTGGAGACTTACTGAAATTGCATTTCTTCAATAAAAAATTGGCATTGCTGTCATAGTTACCAGTTGATCCCACCGAACTGGTATATACTTTAAATTTTCCCCATGATATTTTATGCTCAAACAAGTAGCATAAAACCTAGTACAGAAACTAAATAATTGCATGCATGAGAGTTTGTGATTATGAAAATTCTATCATTTCTTTTGTTTGTTTCAGTTTTGGCTTGCTCAATCTTTCTATTCATTGACAGAGTCACGACAGGCACATTTTTTTCTTGTGGAATTCTGTGGTTAGTTCTGATTAAACTTTATGCTAGCTTGCTATTCTTCAGAGTCCCAGCTTTATTTAAGTTTTTAAAATATCCTCCCTATATGGGGGAAACTTGGGATTTATCTCCTATATCCTGCACTTTGTCAAAAGAGAAACTCAAAGTTATCAAGATTTGGAAATACCAAGAAGTCAAGTACTAACTTTGGGCATTTCCTAACCTTCCAGGATTTCTGCTTTTACATCAGTTTTTACATCTTCTGAGTCTTTATTTCTTTTCAGCTCAATGATATATTTTAAAAATATATGCATGTATATTCATGTATGTAAACACATACATATTACATATACATATATTAAATATATATTTAAATATGCTGAAAGCAATTTAATGTTAAGTTTCTTAACCATTGTAAATGAGAAAATGTGAAACCCTTCTGATTCTGCCGTATCTGGTTGCAAGGACTCTGGTTCTAGACAGAGTATTGGAGGACTTCATAGAAATCTTGATGACTACCCTCACAAAGGATATCTATCATCAAGGCAGGTGCCTTATATCCTCTCAGTTTCCCACACCATGATGACTTGCTGTTTACCAGGAGACATCCATATGGCAGCTGAAATTCAGTACTGATAGCTTAGAAAATGATAGCTTTTCAAATTTCTTACCGACATATTCAGTTTGGGATAATAAGCAATACAGGGAATTGTCTTAATCATCAGATACTCTGCTGATAATCTTCAAAATAATCTTGGATTATTCAAAGCAAATTGTGTTACGGAAGAGCTGCACATATCAGCCCAACGCAAATACGATAACAAAAGTATAATTCCATAATGGTAAGATATTTCTTCTCCTGTGGTTGTTGTTCTGTTTTGCTTTTATTGTTTTTGCTTTTAATCTGGTGAAGAAAGAATTCACTGTTCCGGAATTCTGGAGAAAAGACAGTTATTGCCAGTGGCAGTATAGAAGTAAAGATAATTTCAGACAACAGCAGGCTTTCTTGCACATTCTTTTCCATTTCATTAATAACATGGTCCATAAAGAGACATGTTTTGCGAGGCTGAAAGCAGGGATAGGAATTCCTCAGAAAGAGCAGACATCTGTGCAGATGATTAACATTTTTTAGATACACCATTCTCCGTGTTCACTAGCTTCATATCGAAATGCTGACGGAAGATCAGGCAATTATTAGCAACATCATCCACCAGCCACCCTGGTTTTTAATTACAACCTAAATCACTATATGTGTTTGTTTCTTTTTATTTCCCCCACTGAAAAGCGTTTTTCTCTGGTCTTCCCTAGTGTATGTCTAAGTCTTAGGACAGTGTCTGGCATATAATGAGTAGTTATTAAATTATTTTTGACCAAATGAATAAATATGGTTCAAACCTTTAATTTTTTAGAATTTTACCACTCACGTTACTGCCTCCACTGCTCTACCCTACTTTGAAAACAAAAGGCTTCCACCTGGTCTCCTGCTTCTTCCTTTCATCTCCCTAGCCTGTTTCTATCACAGAGGCAGAGTGATCTTTTTAAAACAGAAGTCAGCTCCTGTTACTTCTGCTCAAAGACCCTCAATGGCAGCCCCCTTCATCGAAATCAAAGCTAATGCAGCCACCAAGTGGCTCTAGTGCCTGGCCCCTGAGCATCTATTTGACCTTATCTCTTACCACTACACCCTTTCTTTAATCTGCCTTAGGAACACTGCCCTCTTACCTGTTTCGTAAACCGAGGCAGGCATATTCTTACCTCAGTCCTTTAGGCCCAGTTTTTATTTTCCCTGGAACACCTCCCCCTCAGATTCCTAGCTCTCCCACAGTCTCCAGGTATTTGCTTAAAAGTTACCTTTTCAGTGAAGCTTTACCTGACAAACATATTTAAGAGCAAATTTCCTACCCCATCCCAGCACTCCATGGCAACTGTCACCAAATGAGATGTTTTATTTCTTGAGCTGTTTCAACCTGTTCCTTTTCATTAGACGTCCCTTGAGGACAGGGATTTTTACCCATTTTGTTCCCTCTGTGTAACCATTGAAAAATAACATTGGCTGGATGCTCCAAAATAGGCTCTCAATAAATAGATTAGAGGAATAGATGAATGAAAAACTAGAGGCCCAGGTGGGTCGAGTGATTTGCCAAAGAGTGCATTGATTGCCAATGTTAAAACCCCATGAAAGTCACAGAGGGTATGAAGCAGGTTAGACACAAGATCGACATAGCATCACAAAAGGGGGATTTCTTTCCTCATTGATATTTCAAGTAAGTTTGTCCCAGGGATAAATTGCAATGGAAGATAGAGTACTCTCGTCTCTATTTTATCTGGGAAGAAATATTATCTTAAGTATACTTTTAGAACTAGAGAAAGCAGATTCTTATGAGTTCTTTAGAAACTTAACGTTATTGTTACTGTAAGGAGATTTTAAGTGTAATGTTTCACAGACTGGCTTTTTTTTAAATGTTTTATTTATTTCTGAGAGAGAGAGAGAGAGAGACAGCGTGAGCAGGGGAGGGTCAGAGAGAGAGAAATACAGAAATTGAAGCAGGCTCCAGGCTCTGAGCTANTTTTTTTTTTTTTTTTTTTTTTTTTTTTTTTTTTTTTTTTTTTTTTTTTTTTTTTTTTTTCCTGAGTATTCTGGCTAGGACTTCTAGTACTAGGTTGTATAAAGGTGGTAAGAGTGAGCACCCTGGTCTTGGTCCTGATCTTAGAGGAAAAGTTTTTAATATTTCACTGTCAAGTTTGATGTTGTCTATGGGTTTGTTGTATATAGCCTTTATTGTGTTGATATGTGTTCCTTCCATACACATTGCTGAGAGTTTTTAATCATGAAAGATGTTGTATATTGCCAAATGCTTTTCTCTGCATCTATTGAAATAATCACATACTTTTTATTTTTCATTTTATTAATGTGGTGTGAAATTTATGGGTTTGCATATATCGAACAATTCTTGCATGTGAGGGTTAAATCTCACTTGATCTTAGTGTATGATCCTTTCAATGTGTTATTGAATTTGGTTTGCTCAAGCTTTGCTGAGAATTTTTGTATCTATATTCATCAGAGATATTAGTCTGTAGTTTTCATTTCTTGTAATGTCTAAAGGGTAGTTTTTAAAAATGTTTTATTTACTTCTGAGAGAGAGAGAGAGAGAGCATGAGCAGGGGAGGGTCAGAGAGAGAGAGGGAGATACAGAATCTGAAGCAGACTCCAGGCTCTGAGCTAGCTGTCAGCACAGAGCCTGATGCAGGGCTCGAACCCACAAACCATGAGATCATGACCTGAGCAGAAGTCGGACGCTCAACCGACTAAGCCACCCAGGCACCCCTAAAGGGTAGTTTTTAATGTTCAGTAGAATTGACTTACTGGGAAAGTTTGCTAAATTAAGCTTATTTTTATCATTTTCTTATGTTCAAATATAAGTGGTCTATACATTTATAACAAACTGGCATTAATTAGTATTGTTCATATGCAGGGATAAATATTGAATGGACAATCTAACTTTGGTCAGAGGCATTAGCACATGGATCTAGGATTGTCATAGACACAGAGATAGGCTGCAGCTTGACTTACTCATTTATCAAGTCTCTAACTGACAAGCTAATACCAATTACAAGTCATGAACTAAAGTTATAAAATATCAACCAATGCAAATACTTCCCAAATTGTCATACCAATGGCCCATTCATTTATATGTTTTTTTCATTCATTATTTACTTATGTACTTTAAAAATGTATTTAGAGACTAATGTAATAAAGCAAGAACATTAAATCAAAATTGTTTTTTATCAAATTGTATGTAGAGGACAGAGCAAGTTCAGAAAATAAGATAAATTTGCCTTTAATCTCCAATACAACATTATTATTCCTTAAATGATCAACATGGCATTTCTAGAGATTGAGTATTTGTTTACTTGGAGCATAATTTGTAACCACCATAAATTATAATGAATAAATGTATAGATAATATTATATCCATTTATATATAATATAAATGTAATATAAAAATTATATATGTAAAATAATTGAATAGTATCAAATCTATTATCCATTGTTGAACAAACAGCCTTACTTAGTCAAAAAGCAGTTAAATCATATATTTCCCTAATTCAAACCTTAATGAATATAAAATCCACATGGCATCATCTTATTAGAATAATTAGGGAAATTGGCATAGATAACATGATACTCTACATCAAAAACCTAACAAACTCCACCAGAAGCCTACTAGAACTGATCCATGAATCCAGCAAAGTTGCAGGGTACAAAATCAATGTACAGAAATCAGTTACATTTTTATACACCAACAATAAAGTTAAGAAAGAGAAATCAAGAAACTGATCTCATTCACAATTGCACAAAAAAAAAAACCCATCATAAAATACCTATGAATAAACCTAACCAAAGATGTAAAAGATCTGTATGATGAAAACTATAGAAAACATAGGAAGGAAATTGAAGAAGACACAAAGAAATGGAAAAACATTCCATGCTCAATGGTCAGAAGAATAAATATTGTTAAAAAGTCATTACTACCCAAAGCAATCCACACATTCAGTTCAATCCCAATCAAAATTGCACAAACATTTTTCTCAAAACTAGCATCAACTATCTNTGCAGGGTACAAAATCAATGTACAGAAATCAGTTACATTTTTATACACCAACAATAAAGTTAAGAAAGAGAAATCAAGAAACTGATCTCATTCACAATTGCACAAAAAAAAAAACCCATCATAAAATACCTATGAATAAACCTAACCAAAGATGTAAAAGATCTGTATGATGAAAACTATAGAAAACATAGGAAGGAAATTGAAGAAGACACAAAGAAATGGAAAAACATTCCATGCTCAATGGTCAGAAGAATAAATATTGTTAAAAAGTCATTACTACCCAAAGCAATCCACACATTCAGTTCAATCCCAATCAAAATTGCACAAACATTTTTCTCAAAACTAGCATCAACTATCTTAAAATTTGTATGGAGCCACAAAAGACCCTGAATAGCCAAAGTAACATGGAAGAAGAAAACCAAAACAGGAGGCATCACCATCCCAGACGTTAGCCTCTAGTACAAAGCTGTAATCATCATGACAGTACGGTTTTGGCACAAAAACAGACACATAGACCAATGGAATAGAATAGAGAACTCAGAATTGGACCCACAAATGTACGGCAAACTAATCTTTGACAGAGCGGGTCTTTTTCCAAGATGGTGCTGGGAGAACTGGACAAGCAACATGCAGAAGAATGAAACTAGATCATTTCCTCACACCATACACAAAAATAAACTCAAAATACATGAAAGACTTGAATGTGAGACAGGAAACCATCAAAACCCTAGAGGAGAAAGCAGGAAACAACCTCCTTGACCTCCACCGCAGCAATTTCTTACTTGACACATCCCCAAAGGCAAGGGAATAAAGAGCAAAAATGAACTATTGGGGCCTCATCAAGATAAAAAGCTTCTGCACGGCAAAGGATACAATCAATAAAACTTATAGGCAACCAACGGAATGGGAAAAGATAGTTGCAAATGGCATATCAGATAAGGGGCTAGTATCTGAAATCTATAAGGAACTCATTTAACTCCACACCTGAAAAACAAATAATCCATTGAAGAAATGGTCAGAAGATATGAACAGACACTTCTTCAAAGAAGACATTCAGATGGCCAAGAGGCACATGAAACAATGCTCAGCATCCCTCTTCATCAGGACAATACAAATCAAAACCACACTGAGCTACCACCTCATGCCAGTCAGAGCGGTGAAAATGAGCAAATCAGGAGACTATAGATGCTGGTGAGGATGTGGAGAAAGGGGCACCCTCCTACACCGATGGTGGGAGTATAAGCTGGTGCAGCCCCTCTGGAAAACAGTGTGGCGGGTCCTCAAAAAATTAACAGTAGAACTCCCCTAGGACCCAGCAATCGCACTGCTAGGAATTTACCCAAGGGATACAGGAGTGCTGATGTACAGGGGCACATGGACCCCAATGTTCATACTAGCAGTCTCCACAATAGCCAAAACATGGAAAGAGCCTAAGTGTCCATCAACGGACAAATGGATCAAGAAGATGTGGTTTATCTATACAATGGAATACTACATGGCAATGAGAAAGAATGAAGTCTGGCTATTTGTAGCAACATGGATGGAACTTGATGGTGTTATGCTGAGTGAAATAATTTAGGCAGAGAAGGATAGATACCATATGTTTGCACGTATAGGAGGATTGGGAGGAACTAAACAGAAGACCATGGGAGAGAAGAATGGGAAAAATAGTGGGGAGGAGAAAGGGAAGCAAACCATGAGAGACTCTTGAATGCTGAGAACAAACAGAGCGCAGATGGGGTGGGAAGAGCTGGAGGGGTGTGATGGGCATGGAGGAGGGCACTTGTGGGGATGAGCACTGGGTGTTATATGGAAACCAACTTGACAATAAACTATTAAAAAAAGAAATTATGAAACAATGTTGTACTATATCAACAGCAAATATTCTAGAGTTTCTTACTGAGAAAAGACAAAAGGCTATCTGCTTTTTATCACTTGTAAGTTCTATTCCAGTCTTACCTAAAGTCTGAAAGTCTCCTTAGAATGACTAGGAAAGGGGCAAGTGTACGAATTATCTCATACACCTTAATGTCATGTCCGTAAAAACATCTGTACTAACTACAGTGTAAACCATCACTTAAATTGAGTTAATTCTTCTACCAATCTATTGAACATCTGCTAACACTGAAGTGAAATGCTAGGCACAACATCTCAGAACATAGTTTGAGTCCTATGGGTTTGGGGGTTAAATATGTGAAAACAAAGAAGGGAATATGATTTAAAAACATTTATTTAATAACATAGATGAAAGCTTTAGAAAAACTAAGCTCAGGTATTTTTCATATTGGCCTGAGGGATTTTATTATTTTTAGGTACACTGTTGTATACAGTTTCTGATTTCTTTAAAAAATATAACTAATATTTCTATAAACAGAAACAATGTTATATCATATTCTTCTATCAGATCAATTGTTCAGGAACAAAAAGGAGTACAAAACCAAAGAAATGAGGGGCATATAGTGTAAGTCAGCAGCAAAACCTAGGAAATTGAATTGTATCAAGTTTATTATCCATGTTTGACTGGATAGGCTTACTTAGACAAAAAGTAGTAATATCTATATTTCCTTGATTCAGGCCATAATGTAGACAAAATCCACACAGTATTATTTTTTAAATATAATTAAAGAATCTGGCATAGTATACAGTAGACCAAAAAAGTTACTATCAATTCAGAAACACTAATCGATATATGTACACATTTTGGCTCATATAGAAGATCCAAGATGATTTAATTGACATTTTGGCATCTTGGTAAAGATGAATGGAAGGCTGAGCTCACCTGGGCCCTTCTCCCTTTCCATGTTTTCTCATGGCCTCTCCATGTGGTCTTTCCAACATGTTGGTCAGACTTAGGGCTCTAAGAAACCAAAACAGAAGATATTAGTCCCTCTGATAGACGAGGCCTTGATCTGACAAATCATCAATTATGCCACATTCTATTAGTCAAAGCCATCACAGAGCACCTGTATTCAAGAGAAAGGAAAGTATACCCAACATTTCACTATGAGGAATATCAAATAATTATGATCATCTTTAATCCTCTATAAAACAGATGCTCATGTGTAATTTCTGAAGTAATTTAAAACAATATACACAGAGTGTTCCTAATTAGAAGCAGAGAACAGAGTACAAATAGAAGTCTTGATATTTTGGAATCTCATCCGTACCTATTATTTGTTCATTTATGCAATATGTTTGGTCCAGTTTTGCTAACCCTTGTGACATTTCATCATACTTTTTAACAGGTAAATTTTCCTAAAAAGAGGTGAAGACTATAGTATATAAAATAGTCTTATTATGAAAATCCATTGTATATTGAATTAGGTTTTGTCCTATGATACAGAATTTGTATCATAATTTTACAGGTAGTGCATTTTGGGGGTTTATTTTTTATTTTTTTAATGTTTTATTTATTTTTGAGGGAGAGAGAGAGAGAGCAGGGAGGGTCAGAGAGAGAGGGAGATACAGAATCTGAAAGAGACTCCAGACTCTGAGCTGGCAGTCAGCAAAGAGCCCGACGGCGGGGCTCAAACCCACGAACCGTGAGATCATGACCTGAGCCGAAGTTGGACGCTCAATCAACTGAGCCACCTAGGTACCCCGGTGTTTACTTTTAAAACCACTTGAAAGAGTACTTTTCACAGAGCAAAAAGGATATTTATATATGTGTGTATGTCATACATGCACACACACACGCGCACACACACACACACACACACACACACACATATATATACATGTATAAGCACAAATATGTATATGTAGAAATATAAATAAAGAAATACACAAACACACATAAACCATATAATGGCTCAAAAATATTGAAGGAAATGGTTATACCAATAATATTTTACTTCTTTAAATTTATATATAGGATCAAACACTAAATAGAAACATTAAAGGCACCTCTGAAAAGAGCTTTCCCAATACAGTGAGAGATCCAGTTTTTTGATCAGTGGCAACATTCTCTGTTATTGCAGCTTTTGATTTACAGCTTCAAATAGGCTTTGAAAAATATAATAGAACATCTTTAATTAAATCCCCCAAACTCACATTCATGGATAAATAATAATCCATCAGCTATTTTATTTTCTACCAGTACCCCAGAGAACTTGACAGTCTTAATCACTTCAGCCATTTATACCTTCATTTTGGCTTTATTTCAGTCAAGCCATTTAGTGGAGTTTATCTAAATTACTGTATCTTTTTTCTTATCACACATTCAGAGCTGTAACACAGAAACTAATTTCAGGTGCAAAATAGAATATCACAGAGGCCCAGACATCAGTAATACAGGCGCATTTGAATGAAAAGTTACCTGTCACTAACGGATATTTGTCTCTGTAATGAGCTGAGGCAAAAGAATTGTGGCTATAATAAAATTAAGAGACACTGGTAGCACTGCAGAATCCTAACTCTGGAAGAACATATGACTTCTGTGCTCAAGCTCTAGAAGTGAGCACTTGTCCATTAAAATACATTTGGAAATGTGTTCCTCTATGTATTTTGGTTAGTAGGTAGGAGATCTCAAACACAGGAAAACACCCCTATTATTGCTAAAATACCATGACATACAGGTGATTGCACCAGTCACTTTACAACATCCTCCTCAGTCCAACCTTCTCAGAAGGTTTGGTGATACCTGATAGCACTGTATGCAATGACATTTTATTTTACACAAAGGTGTTAAAAAGTGGTATTGATGCTAAATACCATTTTGGAAAAGAAGTTTCTCCTCCTGTTTTAAATCTAAGTAATTCCAAAGCCACCACCAGATTTCAGCATAAAATGTCGATCCCCTTTTTCTTCTATGTCATTATGGAAAAAGCAGCTTGGTATTCCTGAAACAAGTGTCTCATTTATGGACAGCGAGGAATGGGTGGGTCATTTAATTTGTTGCCTTAGCTTCGCTCTTGGGCATCAACTCCTGCCCATGCATTCTCTGTTCTGGCTAAACTCCAGTACATTCTATTCCCTTAATGTAAAGTGTCATCTTTCCTTTAGAGAATTTGAAGCTTGTTTTTTTGGTTTTTTGGGGTTTTTTTGGTCAGGAAATTTATTTCCTCCTTTTTCTTTTTTTATCTGACTTCTTGCTATTCATCTTTCCAGTCTAAGCTTAATGTCTTCTAAGAAGGTTTTATGCCTTTATAGCTTCCTAAATTTAGCTTTCTTAGAATCTGGTGTAATAGACAATAATGTGTCACCCAGAACCCCTTTCAAGGAAGGACTCAGTGCCCAGATGCTTGGAGCCCTGAAAGCAGGAAGCCTTCAGCTGACAGCATCTTTAGTATCACTTTAACTCCAGAGAGTCACTTCACCCAAGGTCACAGTCTTTCCAATGTGAGGTGACCCACAGGTAATGACCAACTGAGGTGGAGGTATAGAGGCCTGCCATTTTCTTCCAATGGGGACAAATCTGATAGGACATTAGCTTCAGAGCTCCTTGTAGCATTGGTGGAAGCTAATGTCATCCCCGCAAAACAGTTTGAGTTCACCCTCTGTCAAGGTCTACTACTTTTTCTCCCTTGAACAGGGACTGATCCCCAGGGTACTCCCTGATACATATTCTGCACTCTAAACTCTGATTCACAGGAACCAACATGCTAAGATGTATTTATGCATTATTTTACCTTGATCTTGTCATACCATTGCAATTAAAACACAATGTTGTGATTCTGTTCATCTCTAGTTCCTATAAGAAGTTAATCTTCAAGAAAAGCAGCACACAATAGATGCTCAATAAATATTGAATTAATTTATGGGAGGATTAATGCAGAAATGAATGTCTGAGATAATACTTTTTTAAAAAAGAATATATTTCTATCACTGATAACTAGATGTTGCTGACTGTATCATTCTCTGGTGACTTTTTAAAAATCTATCTGAAATTATCTTATCAGTGACAATTGCTATTCTGCACCACACTCACTACCTAAGAGATAAGTATGAAATATTGACCTTGCTTTATTGCAAATTCCATTGACTCTCTTGGACATCCTTTTTGAACCTGAGCCTGACTGTGTTTTTCCTTACTATGCAAATTAGTTTAACTTTTCCATTTTTCTGCTATCTTTTGTAGCAACTTACAATATCTAAATAGGCCTGAAATATAGAGAAGGAAACAAACTAAGCAAAATGAGTGAAGAAAAACAAAGGAAAAATAAAATTTTTATGTGTATAGAAATTGGATTCCAAGCTATATCTTTATAAACTAAGCTGAAGTTGGTAACAAGTTAGGAGCTAGAGCAAAAATATTACTTCTACTTTCCATGAAGTCAGAGTGATAATTTTGATTTAATACTTACATTTAATGGTATACTCATCAGACTATATTCAAGTGCATAATTCAATTAGATAAAGTTGAAGAAATTGCATGATTCCTAGACTTCATGAGAAGGTAGCTTTTTACTTGTACACTTTGGAGGTATGGACGTGTAGTGATTTTACTGTGTCATGATCATGCTGGTCAACAGGCTGCGTTTTGGCATATAACTACTTGGTTTGGGTTTGACTTGTGGCATGGCTTTGGGGAAATTATTTAGCCACTCTGGGACTTAGCTCCCTCATCTATAAAACAGGCTAATAAGTGTATCAACTTCCTAAATTATTGAGATGATAAGGCGAGATTACAACTGAAGTAGAAGTATTAAAGCTCTTCACCTTCATAGATAAAGCCTCTGAGCAGAGGAACTTAGTATCTCTGATGTTTTGCCAAAGTCATCTTCTGCAAAAGTTGATCTTATCAGACACTGAAGCAGAGGATCCAAATGCAGTTAGCTTTTCTTGCTTTCCAGTAGAATGAAAGAGTTCTTAATCCAAGAAGTGGAAAGAGCTGATGAAATTGTTTCCTGTTGTGTTTACTCAACATGCTGTTCCAAACTTGTTCAAAATGGTCTTTTTCCAGCAATCCCTTTTTCAGTAGGTTGTCCCAGATTGAAGTAAACAGAGAAACTAATACCACGGAATTGATCATATTTTCTACCTTTTCACCTGTTCTACCTGATAAACTGTTAGTGAGGGAAAGCAAGTAAGACTCCCAGAGCTCATTGCCTTTTGACTATTTGTCTATCCTCTGCATCAGAGTTGCTTTATCAGAGCGTGCTGTTCCTTGCTTGAACCTTCTAGTAAGTGAGGTGCCTTGAAAAATTGTATTTGTGAGGTGAAGGGCTTAGCTGGAGATAGGGTCTCTGTTGACATAATCAAGTTAAAAGTTTCATTAGAATGGGTACCACTCCACTATGATTGATGGCCATCTAAGAAGAGAAATTTTGGATACACACATACACACACACACACGCACAGAGTGGGGGGAGTTCCCTGTACACATGAGAGCAGCCCTTTACATATCAACGAGGCCTGGAACAGACCCTTCTCTCACAGCCCACACAAAGAATGTACCTGCTCTCGCCCTATTTCTGGATTTTTAGCTTACAGAAAATGTGAGACAGTGGGTTTCTCTTGTGTAGGCCTCTCCGTCTGTAGTACTTTGTTATGGTAATTTTAGCAAAGTAAGACAGCACTGTAAGAAGAGGAAGCAACACTTGCAATGGGTAAATCAGTTATCAAGTCTTTGTTGAGGGGTCGGCATTTGCCAGCGTGCCAGCATCTTACCTCAAGTCAGCTGTGAAGTTTGTCCCTAATGCAACAAGTCTCAGCCCTCTGTTACACCACACTGCCATGAATCATGGGTTGCAGGGACTATCACAATCTACTTTTATTAAAAATATGTCATAAGTTTGTGAAGAATTTATATTTTCAAAGAAGTTTAGCAGATTCTAAAAATTATGACACACTTAATTCCCAAAACGGAAGAAAATTCAAGCAGGGCTAACCATATAAATCTGCCTGATAATAAAGGAAAGAATAGAGAAAAATTGAAATGCAATTATTACAAACCCCAGCAGTCTGGGACCCTTTGATAAAGGGATAAAAATCTGACATACTTCATTAGTTGCAGAGGACATCATTGTGATTACAATCACTCAGTCAATAATTTCTAGTGATATTACCATCAAAAATTGCAAATTGTGTTCAGCCCTTTTTCTGAAAGACATCAGTAAAATAAGAAATAATACATTTTGGAAAGATTTCCAAGGAAAGGAGGTAAGAATAAAACTCTAGAATTTCAGAGTGTAATCTTTAGTCATCTGACTAAATCTGCTATGTGGAAGAGCTTATTCCCTGATACTTTCAGGCAGCATGTGCATAGGGATGCAGAACTCCAAGGAATCTGGCTGCTCTAAAAAATATTAGTGTTTATTATAATATATATACATTATGTAATATACAAAATATATATATGAAAGAAAACATCTACATCACACTATGTATAGTACAAAGAATAGAGAAAAGGATGAAGAAAAAGAGAGGGTGGTGACTATGCTGACTTTTTTTTCTTTTTCTATGTTATTGCCATGATTTAGGTGCCACAGATAGGCTTTTTCCTGTCTTAGTGCATTATTGAGTTAACAGGCAGCAAGGGACAGATTCACCAGCCCAAAATCTATGGGAACCAGCATGGAAAATTCAGCTGTATAAATCTGCATGACTAAAAATGTATGCATATGTGCTGTGTAAAATTAATGACTCTGCTAAATACTTAAATGTTCACAAAATTGTCCAATGTCTGCTTCCTTCATATAGTTTTTTTTTTTAATTTCCTGAAACCTTGTATTTTGAACAAGGAGACAACATACATATATGCCTTTTACAAGATTTCTCACTGTTAACATATTTTAAGACATATAGTACAAATTTATTAACATATTCTCATTTTACCAAGAGAATTAATTCAGGAGAGTTGAATTATCCTCACCAAGTCTGTATCTAACCAATGTCTGCTAAAAACTCTAAGTAAAGGATTCAACATATCCAGTGAATTAGTCTGTTTGCATTGAAAAAATAGAACCCAATAATGGGCTTAACTGAAGGTGGTTTATTTTGGGCAATGGCCCCAGAGAACAGGAGTTGCGGTATTGGAAGGAGTGAAACCAGGAAGGAATGAAAACCCATTTTAAGGTGAGTTAACTAGATTGTCAACACTTAGGACAACAGACCCCTATCAGAAGGAGATTTTTTAAAAATATTTATTTCTTTTTGATTGAGAGAGATAGTGTGAGTGGGGGAGGGGCAGAGGGAGCTGGGGACAGAGGACCTGAAGCAGGCTCTGTGCTGACAGCAGAAAGCCTGATGAGGGGCTTGAACTCATGAACTATGAGATCATGACTTGCGTCAGAGTCAGATGCTTAACTGACTGAACCACCTAGGTGGTTTTACAGATAAAAATATGTCAAATCTTTTAAAGATAAAGATATGTCAGAATTCTTCACGCAAAAGATAGGAGAGGAAGCTTTTATTTACCAACTACTATCCTCTATAAACCCAAGACTATCCTCATGGGAATTTCACTCCCTTGCAATTTAGGTTGTTGTTTTTTTTTTTTTTTAACATGTATGCACTTTTGAGAGAGAGAATATGAGTGGGGGAGGGACATAGAGGGAGGGAGACACAGAATCTGAAACAGGCTCTAGGCTCTGAGCTGTCAGCACAGAGCTTGATGCGGGGCTCAAACACACAGACCACCAAGACCATCACCTGATGTGAAGTTGGACGCTTAACCTGCTGAGCCACCCAGGCACTGCCCTCCCCCACATAATGCCCACCTTGCAGTTTTAGATTACTCCTAGTTGAGTGCTAGGAGGATTAGGAAGTCAGGTGCAGGAATATGGATAAGCAAGATGCTTTCAAGGTACATACCTACAGGAATGGATTGTGCAGAAATTAGATGAAATGTGGCTAGATTGTGTAAACACAATTTTTGCATCATATTCCTCATGCCAAATACTTTCTAAGGTTAGATAGGTAATATCAATGATGTGGGGAGAGAACTGAGATCGCAGTGATTGGTGACAACTGTGGCAAATCAAATCTACTGTCCACAGGTTTATGCTTCTCACCTTTAGCCCACTTTTGTTAGGTAAGGACAATGGCCTTTTATTGCCACATCCTGATTATTAGGAAAGACTCAAAATCTGAATTTTATGTAAAATTTCACAATTTTAAAAATAAATCTTAAAGGAAGAAATTGTTTTTAGGCTGGTAATAACACACATTTTGCTAAATATTGATCTAAAGAGTAAAGACAATTGAATATTAATATTACAATTATTTCAATTAATATTATAGGCATGTTTTAGATCTAAAAATTCAAAGAAAATCATGATTTATTATGTACATTTTCTTCTTGGATGTGTTTGCTGGAAAATAATCGTAAAAGACACTTGAAAAGTTTAATAAAAGTAGTCTAGGGGTGTGTGGGTGACTCAGGTGGTTGAGCAACCAACTCTTTATTTCAGCCCAGGTCATAATCTCACAGTTCATAGAATGGAACCCTATGTCCAACTCTGGGCTGAAGGTGCAGGGCCTGCTTAGGATTTTCTCTCTCCTGCTCTCTCTGCCCCTCACCTGCTCATGTGTACACAAACCCTTCCTCTCCTTCTCTCTCTCACAAAATTAATAAACTTTTTTAAAAAAAGTAGTCTATACTTTGACTAAAGGTGATGAAGTATAGTGAACCAGATTCTTAGCTCTTTAAGACTACTAATAAATATATCAATCAATCAATCCACCAAGCACTCCTATAAAGCAAAGCCCAAAATTTGACATATTTCTTAGGAAATAATTTAAGAAAGTTAAAAGTCCTCTACATCTATGAGTTTTCACTACTCCATAATATAAACTAAATATTTTTTCAATTGTCTTTTAACATTTCCTTTTTTTCAGTGGCAGGCAATTCTGTGAAGAAACATATTATTATTAAATTCTAATGAGAACATGGACTAGTCTGATGAGAACATACTATCTGCCTTTGGATTACAATGACAGTTACTGAGACCAAAGCCAATGGAGTAACCTAAATAAAATGTTGATTAACATTATTTTTAGAGACACTATTTTGAAAGCAGATCCCCCGGATTTTTTTTCTTTACCAGTAAGTAAGTTTGCAGAAGTCTAAGTGGTATGTGTATAAAAATTAATTTAGAATGCTTAATCCATGTTCTTGCTGTGCCACTTCTTACTTCTAAACCCATATTTCAATATATAAAGCCAACTGTTGGCCGTATTCTAGAGAGTATAGTTTGAGTAAACGCATAACTAAAGACTGCCGAAAGGCCTTTGGTAAAGTAATATTCTAGGACTTCTGCAATTAAAATTTCCTCTGTGTAGGCAAATAATTGTAGTAATTTCTCTAGCTAGCCCATGTCAAAAAATAATGTGAATTACTTTTTTGAGCTTAAAAGTAATCAAATATATTGCCAAATGAGATTGTTGAGAATGGTAGAGATTTGCTTCTACCAGATTCAACTTTGTTTGATATTAAAATTTCCAGAAAGTTTTCATATTGGGACTTGATATCAGTGGAGATTTTAGTACTAAAATTAAAAAGAAAAAAAAACAATTTTATAAACCATATTTTTTCTTTTGGCTCTTGTAAATATTATAGTAAACAAGGAGAAAGTTATCTGTGAGCTTGAAAATATTTTTATGAGAAATCATTGTGAATCTTGTCTCAGGTTAATAACACACATGATGCTTTCAATTCTCACTAACTTTCAAATTAAAGGGTGATATAAGGAAAATATGATAGGTACAGCGTTTGATAATAAAAAAAAAGAAACTTTGTCATTGTTGATTTCTCCTGGATTGGGGAAAATTTTTCAAATAAAAATCACACAGTTTTACTTATAATATGTAAATCTCCCACTTTTGGGGGATTCATCTTTTTTAAATTGAAACCAAATGAAACAATCAAATATTATAAAGATCCCTCTTGAATTTCTTTAAATGAGTAACCAATCTGCATAAGCCTTTTTAATAAAGCCATGTAAACTAAACCAGTTTTCTGAAAAGTGGTTCTGCTTTACCCCTTGAAATTCTTCAACATAATTCTGATCCAACTTCAGGTGCTTGAGTCAGCTCAGTTCTGAAAAGAAAACTGATTTCCTGCTGATCCAGGATCAACAATTCAATAAGCTTCAATAAGCTTGTGCCTGCTGAGATTCAAACTTGCTTTAAGCATATAGGCATCTGAAGCCCTTCGAAAAACATGTCAGTAAGATGCCTGGCAATGTGATGCATCTCCAAGGATCAAGCATGTGTTTGTTTTGTGTGTTCTCTTGGTCTTTCTCCATTTGCTCTTTTTCCCCATGTCCCTACCTCATCTTATCTTTTGCAAGTCCTCCCCAACACAGACACACACACATATGCTTCTGCCTGCCCACAAACATGTATTATCTTCCTCTGATTCTACTCTAGTGACTTTCAATTGCCTGTGAAACCAAGGGACGCCCTTAGTGAATATTTGAAAGCAAAGCATTGTCTAAAAGTGTGGAATTATAGTGATTTCTTGATCCTGTTAAAACTCCACTTTCTCTCTTCAATGTTAACTGTAATCCTTTCTTTGTTATGCCACAGGAAATATAAGAAATCAAATTAAATGGACTCTTTGAAATGTTTGAAAGCTTATTCTTTTCTTAGGTATTAAATGGGCTTCATGATTCATTAAAGGATACTTTAGAAATTCCATACATATTACCTAGTATTGTGAAATCCTAAATATGATAGCTAATTTTTATTTGAACAAAGCATTTCCCCCTCAAGCAGAGGCATGGGTCTGTGCTGTTGGGTTTATTTTTCAACGTTATTCAAAGGAACAAAAGATCCTCTGAGAGAGCTTCAAAGTAAATAAAAAAGCTCTTCAGTAAATCATAAAATTATGCCCTTTCTTGTAGGATCAATATTTCCCTTTTTCAAACTGAGGTTTTGGGCTACAAATAATACATTCAGCCAACTGTTTAGGGAATCATTTTTTAAAACATTGTAAGTTTGTCTTTTAGCTCCTTTGCCTCACCCTGTTAACTAGGCAAGTGAACTAAAGTTTAACCTTAAAGGAAAAGTGGCCAAACATGTGGTCAGTTCACTGTATACATTAGAAATTTACCTGCCTCAGAAATGGTAAGTCAGTGCCTGCCTCAGAAAGCCTTCTTTTTCTAATCCTATATTGCTATATTTCTAGTCTCATTTACTCTCTCCTTTTGATTCAGAATGAATTCAATGAACGCCACTTTATGATTAAAGTAGTTCAGATAATACATGACATATACAATTTGTGCCTTCTTTCAATCTCGCTGTTTTAGTGTTTTTTTTTTTTTTTGGTGTGTGTGTGTTTCTTTCTGTCTTTCCATTATATTACATAAAATAACTCAATATCATTTTTTATATCTGCTTCTAAAATTAGTGGTGAAGACACTTCAGTTTTACTACTGGTTCAAGAAAATGATTTTTCTAACCAAATGTAATTGAATTTATATGGGGAAATACTCCAGAAACATTTTTTATTAAAGATCTTGTCTGCATTACTATTAAATATAATTCCAAATACAAAATTTATTAATTTAAATTTATGCCATAGTTGACTCTTACCTGTGCCTGCTTTCACATTGTGTGGGTTAGTTCCTGAACTCTAATTCTACTCCACTGATACCATATGTATATAGTACACATGCACATATTCACACAAATGTAGTGACTTATAAAACAGCCATTTTATTGCTCAGGATTATGTAGGTCAGGATTTCCTGCTGGCCCAGCATATTTGATTTCTCCTTTCTCCAGATGTTAGCTGCTGTGGTTCTTCTGAGATCAGGATGACCTCACTGGGGCCTAAATGCTGATTGATTCTTTACAAGGCCTCTCACTCTTTCCATGGAGTCTGTCATCATGAGGCGGTTTAGAACAAGCTTCTATACTTAGTAGCTTACATCCAAAAGGAAATACAACAGTGTGAGATTTGTAAGGCTTAAATTTCAAGTAATATAATGACACTTCTGCCACATTCTGTTGGTCAAAGAAAGTCATAGATCTAGCTCAGATTCAAATGGAGGGAAGAGTCTAATTTTTGATGGACAGAATGGCATATGCAGACAGGGATGAAGAAATTATTGGAGGCCATCTCTGCAGCTGTTCTACCATTAAATATATAAAATATATGCCATTATATATAATAAAATGTACATATATTGTGTTTCTTAAATGCTTTTTTTGCTGATATGTAGAAATACAAACTTTTATATAGAATTTGTAACTAGTGACCTTGATAAACTTACTATTTAATTATAATACTTCACCAGAGATCCTTTAGACCAGATAGATAATTATATGAAGGCCTCTGACTTTCACCTTTGATTAATTGGTGATCAGTCATCCTCAGTCCATGTTTTATTTTTCTGCATGGCATTATTGCTACTTAGCAAAGCCTTCTGATCCTACTGTTTTTATAATCAGTACCTCTTCTAATTCTCAACAGCTTGAGCTACTGTACCAGTGATGGCATTCTCTTCTACTGATGTCCCATCCCAGTTCATCACAGTGAACAATTTCTCTGCGACAGCTTGCCATGGGTTATTTTATACTTTACCTTCTACTAGTGATGGATTTTTCATTGAAGCTAGTTGGTAGGTGATTCAACTCCCAAATATTGTTTTGGTGTCTGCTTTTCTGGAACATTCTTGGTTCTCAATGTCTTAGAACAAGTTCCCCAGGAAACAGATTCTGAAATAAAGATTTGAAGAACCAACATCTGTGTAGGATAGAGGAAGAGTAAAGTTGCAATGAGTGGCAACAAAGCCCTCTTGAGCTGGGATATCCTTTCATGTGGACCAGACTTTATGCCTTTCTATCAGCCAGTCTTCAGAGAGTGGGAATGACTTTGAGCAATTTATGTCTCGTTAGCTCAGGGAAGTTTCTGGACCAGGATTTAGCTAAGAAGCTTGGCTTGCCAACATTTCCAGCATCTTGGAAAATGAATACATTAGTCCTGAGGGGGAGAACTGAGTTATGGTGGTGGTATAAACTACTCTAGATTCCAAGTACAAGTGTATTATCTCTTCATTGTGTCTCCTGTGTCACTTATATTCTCCCCTGTATTTTTTCCCATCCTTTCTTTCCTCTGTACATAAATCAGGATATTATTTTACTGACTCTTCTTTTAAGTCACCTAATCGCATTTCTGTACAATTCAATCAGTCATTCAACATATATGTGGAGCTTTTAACTTTTAGCTTTTAACTTTAGTTATTGCATTTTTATATATAAGAATCTTATTGGATTATCATAGTTTCCATTTTCTGATGAAATTCTCTTTATTGTCATCTTGAACATTTTAATAATATTTATTTTAAGTACATATGTTAAAATTTCAGTATCTAGATGACTTATAAGTCTATTCTACTCTATATTTATGCTTTTTTCCCTTGTTATAACCAGTGATATTTGATTTAAGACAGCAAGTATTAGTCATCTTGGGCTGCCCTAAGAAAATATTATAGACTGGGTGGCTTAAGCAATAGGAATTATCTTCACAGCTATGGAGCCTGGGGAGTCTAAGATCAAGGTTTCAGCTTACTCAGTTCCTTAGTGAGGACTCTCTTCCTCAGGGGACTTCCTTTTTGCTATGTCCTCATAAAGTGGAGAGACAGAGCTCTGGTTTCTCTTCCTCTTCATAGAAGGATACTAATCTCATCCTGGAGCCTCTACCATTATAACCTCATTTAAACCTAATTATCTCCCAAAGGCCCCAACTCCACTCATTACATTAGGATTTAAGGTATAAAAATATGAATTGGGAGTGGGGGACACAAACATTCAGTGCATTACACTGGACATTGTGTAAAATTTATGGAAGCTGTAGAACGATTTGCTCTATCTTCCAGTAGGCAAGTAGAGTAGGAACAAATATGCACAGACTAGTGGATGGGGTTCAATTTATCTCTGATTCTTCTTTACTTTGAAGTATACCATAAGAGAACCAAACTAAAACTCAGAGTATTGATCTTTTTTACATATGTTTATTTATTTTGAGAGAGAGAGAAAGGGAGAGAAAGAGAAAAACCCAAGCAGACCCCACACTCTTAGTACAGAGCCCAAGGCGGAGCCCAGTCCCATAAAAGATGAGATCAAGACCTAAGCCTAAATGAAGAGTCTGATGCTTAATCAACTGAGGTGCCCCAACGTGCTAATCTTAATGGCATCTCAAATTCAGTTTTATCTCATTAATAATCTAAAGCTGCCAAAAGATCCATTCAGCTTTCCTGCTGCCCATTTGTTTGGCTTCTTAGCCTTTTTGCTTTGTAAATGATAAGAACTGAAAAGGTCTCAAAAGGAAAACTGTCTCAAAGTACAGGGTTAACTTCTCTTTTTCTTTCTTTTCTTTAAAATCTTGGTTCCTGAATAAAGAGTTTGGTTGATAGAAACCCTAATTTTTGTCTCTCTGGCTGTTTGACACTGTAGAAATCTCTGTCAGTTTCTATTGTTTGCAGTATCTGTCTCCAGCCAGTAGCTACTTAGAAATTAACAAATGTACCAGGATTTATGTGTCTTACCTCCAATGAGATTCTCTTCTCTCCAGGATCTTGGCCCATAAAGTCATAGCAAACTCAGAGCTCTTCAGTACTTTCAAGAGGATGCTTTCTTATATGTGTGTATTTTTATATAGATTTTCTAGTAGTTCTAAGCAGTAGACTGTTTCTGTTTTAAGGTGCACTATCATGGCTAGAAATAGAAATGATTCAACACATATTTTGATTGCCATCTCACACTCTTTACAATAGTGCAGTGGTCAAGAACCAAGGACCTGTAATCATGCAGAACTGAACTTAGCTGTGTGACCTGGGACAAACTACTTATGCACTTTTTGCCTTAGTTATTTCTCCTGGAAATGAATATAATAAGTGTATTTAGCTCATACACTTTTGAATATGAAACAAAACAATGGATACAAAGCTATCAGTACAGCATCAAACACCTAGAACATGCTCAATAATTATTTGTACATGTTACTCCCAAACAGGTGATTTAAGTGCTCTTTCTTAATTGTTAAAAGCTTTCATTATTTTTTTTCACATTCTCCATTGTTTATCTTCTGTCTTAACACTGGTGTCCTCTACATTCTTTTGGGGCTGTTTATTCTTTCCAATAGACCTAGATCGGCCATGTGTCAAGAAGGTTTCAGGATGACTGGGTGGCCAGAGTCAAATCCTATTAGCTGCAATATCAAGTAAAACTTCTAACAAGAGTACAACTGATTGTGTTTATGAATGTTTTCTTTACATTAGCATCATTTTCGCCTTTTAGCCAGTTCAATGTTCAATATAAAATGATGTGACAAAAACCTATATGAAAAAGAACATTAAATCCCAAGTGGTGTGTTGCTGAGCCAGAGGTGTGGGTTGTATTCCTAAGCTCTATCTTTGGCCCAGAACAAAGAATGAGAAAACATTTTTGTGTCATTTGAAATTGGGGGTATCACAGGCGAGGCATACAATTACATTTTATACAATTCAAATTTTAGCTACTCATGTTCAGATATATTTTTATGGTTTCCTCATTCTTAGAGTCTTTGTTCTAATTCTTATGAGAAAGGGAGAGGGAAAAGATTGAGAATTATATGGTTGATGCGTTATTATTATTTCAACATTATTCATACACCTAGTATTTGCTTATATTTTACATAAAAGTTTTGTAAAAATTTTTACAAGGAAAAGACAATACTACTTTTTAAAATTCAAAGTGTTTTTATCATAGAAAAGCATATCTATTACTTTTTAAAGGCATAATAAAAAACCAGCCACTGTGTATGACTTGAGGTTATACATGGGACAATTCTAGACAGTATCATCCACTGTTTGAGCAAGCGTAAATTTTGGATTTACAAAAAAAAAAAATTGTCCATGAAATATGACAGTTTTCTGACAGGTAGAAGTAAAGTGCTTGAAGAAAGTGCACAAACTACCAAATTGTAGCTTTAGCAATGCATAAAACTCTTAAGAGAGATCACAAAAATTAAACCACTGAGAGAAAAAAGATCACTTCAAGCATTTATTGCATATTTCACCAAAGTACGTGCATCTATGGAAGAGAATTTAATATGTACAAATGTACACACACACAAAATCTCCAGTTTGATATACTGATTTCCCTTAATACGTCATCACACCATGTCATAAATATTGAGCTGCATCATTATTTTAGTGGCTATGTGGCATGTCATTATATGCATGCAGAGTTGTGTACTTTATTTGTTCAGTCTTCCATTGATACATACTTGCTGTTTCCAGGTCTCAGTAATATACATAACCATGCATTTGAACATTAGTGTATGTACATATCTGTATTATCAGGTTACACTCTTTTTTCAATTATTTTTTAATGTTTATTTATTTTTGAGACAGAAAGAGAGCATGAGTTGGGGAGGGGCAGAGACAGAAAGAGACACAGAATCCCAGGTAGGTCCCAGGCTCTGAGCTGTCAGCACAGAGCCTGACGTGGGGCTCAAACCCATAAACAGTGAGATCATGACCTGAGCCAAAGCTAGAGGCTCAACTGACTGAGCCACCCAGGTCCCCCATCTGGTTACATCGTAATATAATTACTAGATCAAAGTTATTCACATATGTAAAACTTCTGAAGTATGCTGCCAAATTTGAAAGTTGGTACTTTAAAATATGACAGTAGTCTACAAGTATTGTGTTAAAAACCATGACAAAAATGTGATGGAGCCTATCATGATAACAAACATGGGAGGTAGTACTAGCTAGTTGCCTACAGAATTGCAATGTTTTACTCCTCAATTTCGACAATGAAGAAATATGCTTTATATTTAAAAACTTTAGTAAATATTTTTGTTCATTAAGTGAAACTAATAAGTGCTGTAAATGAAAATAGCTCATATGTCACATCTAATAAATATCCGTTGATCTTTTATTATTTTGTAAATAATAAACATTGGAATTATTTTCTATAGTATTATTGAACATAATAGTGATTAAACTGCTGGTCAGTTTTAGCCCGACTGGATGAGGAGAAAATTTACTGCTCTTTGAATTTTACATATAAATTCACAATCTGTATTATAAGGTTTTACAGTTATTAACCTAAGCTTATTTTAAAAGAAAAATTAACATGTTTGTGGTCACATTTACTACAAGTAGCATCTCTGTGTATTTTTTTCGGAGGGTTGCCTGGGAGGCTCAGTCAATTAAGCGTCTGACTTTGGCTCAGGTGATGATTTCACGACTCGTGGGTTAGAGCCCCGTGTTGGGCTCTGTGCTGACAGCTACCTCAGAGCCTGGAGCCTGCTTCAGATTCTGTGTCTCCCTCTCTCTCTGACCCTCCCCTGCTCATGCTGTCTCTCTCTCATGCAAATATATTAAAAATTAAAAAAAAATTTAAGTTACTGCCTTCCCTTACCATCAGCATTTATATGTTACATATGAAGGCCTTATATCTTATTATATCAGTGCTGCATCTTATACAATTAGGAGTATTTCAATGCCATAATATCTTCAGTATTATTTATAATTTCACGTTGTTGATTTTTAAAAAAGGCACAATGCTTTTTTTTTACCCATGAAACGTTTTTTTAATGTAAATTAAAAAAATATTTTATCACTTTCAAATACAAATATTTCTACAAGTTGTTTTATTTCCCTAAAATCATCTTCATAAAGTATTCTTTGCTATAAATGAACTTATCTGTGACAACACCTTACTATTTATGCCAATGTAGGTCTATCCATAAAAACCCTTGACATATTCCAGTAACTCATAAATTATGTTTTATATTTGTTATATCACCAAAGCCATGAAGAGAAAAAGGGTGATATACTGCTTTTTAAGAGTTTTCAGCTCAGGTCATGATCTCAGGGTCGTGGGATTGAGCCTTGCTTAGCATGGAGCCTATTTGGGATTCTCTCTCTCTCTTTCTCCCTCTGCCCCTTCCCCTACAAACAAACAAACAAAAAATAAGAATTTTTAAACAATATATATATTTGGGTTTAAAATTTTTTTTAATGTTTTATTTATTTCTAGGAGAGAGAGAGAGAGAGAGAGACAACGTGAGCAGGGGAGGGTCAGAGAGAGAGGGAGTCACAGAGTCTGAAACAGGCTCCAGGCTCCAAGCTGGCAGTCAGCACAGAGCCCGACGCGGGGCTCGAACCCACGAAGCGCGAGATCATGACCTAAACGAAAGTCGGACGCTTATCCGACTAAGCCACCCAGGCGCCCCATATTTGGCTCTTAAAAAAATATTTATTTTTGAAAGAGAGATAGAGTGCACACAGGTGGTGTAGGGGCAGAGAGAGAGTGGGTCAGAGTACCTGAAGCAGGCTCAACAGGGAGCTAGAACTCAAGAACAGTGAGATCATGACCTGAGTTGAAGTCAGAGGCTCAACTGACCTAGCCACCCAGGCTTCCCTGGGCTTTTCTCTTTATATATTCATTTCTAGGCAGAATTTTAGGCTTCTTGGACCTTCCAAGTTTTATGGGACTGATTTCACACTTTGGGTTTTATTTCTCAATAGATGAATTTCCACTTATCAAAAAATTTAAAAATACTGAAGAATCATTGGAATAAATTTTGGCATATCAACTAGATACAGGTAGACAACTAGATCATAAGCTAATTTAAAGTCAACTACTACTCCTATTTTATTGTTTAGGAATAGTTTGATTAAATCTGATAGTTTCTACTTATCTCAACGAATTATTCTGTTTTTACAATGAGACTAAGATTTCATTTTCAATGTGTATGCCATGATATGGCATAGAGATGAATAGAGATAGAGATGAATGATAAAGGCAATAATAGGCCATATATATGTATGTGTGTAGACATATTACATGTATATGTAGTAAAAGGGAGTATCTTTAGAAGTCATAAAGCTAGGCTCACCTAGATTTATAATAAAATCTTCCTGTAGTATTTTCATCTATCCTCATTAGATTTTTACACAGACATTCTACAAAACCAAGACCTAGTACCTATCAATTGTTTATCTGGAAACTTTTTTTCTTCTCCATCACATTCTTTCTACTTACTAGAACAATCTTGCTTATTAAGTAAGCACTGAAATAAAATGGCTCTTCTGTCATATCTCTTTTTTCCTGTTCCATAGAAAAGTAATCATTTCTTCTCCTGCACTCCTTTATCAGTCTGGTCAAACATACCTTCATTAGTACCCCTCATCTCATTTTTAGTCCTCAAAAATAAGGGCTATATTTAATCCATCTCTGTATACTCAACAAGTGAATAAATAAATGAGTATCTGAAGTACCCTTGATACAGAAATTAATGCACTTATAGTCAATAATATATGCACTATTTGTAATAGCATCCTTATTTTATAGATAAGAAAATCAAGGCACAAGATAGTAACTTTCAGTAGTTGCTACAGTTTATAACTAGAAAATGTCAGACATTAACCTACGTCAGGCTAATTCCAGAGTCTCTACACTTATGAACGTTTCCCACTGAAGATTGATCATTAGATAAATGCTCTTACTGTTAAAAATGAAAAGTGCAAAGGAACTTTGAAAAATTATACAACCAGTGAAATATGCCTGTTTTCTCCTATACCAGTTAATCTCCACATGCCTAATTCTAGGCTAGATTCTTTGTAGGCAGAACAAATAAAATCCTATAAATAACCAGCAAGATGGCTAAATAGAAAAGCCAGCCAGCCTTCCCAAAGAGTGAATTAATCCATTCAGCAATTCAATATTGAGCATTCCCTTTGTGCTTAGCAGAGTGCCAGGCACCTGGAGGCAATGTGAGACTAGCTCTGTCCTAAAGGACTTGCCAACTAGATGTAAGTAACAAAACTAACATTGAATGAATTTGTAAAAGTTCTCTTATATAAATTTGAGGTAAGGGTTTTTAGATGAGAGAGATAAGCAAGGGCTATAGATCTTAGGTAACATTTCATGGATGAAATGAATTTTTAGAGAATTTTAGTGGAGAGGAGAAAAAAGAACATTCCAGAGGAGACAAAAAATTCAAGTGACAATCTGAGAAAAACCTAAGTGATTTTTTCTACCACTTGAAAGATAGTTGAAGGGTTTATATGTCTTTCCCAGTATGAAATGATGTCACATTACATTTGATTTGTAAATATATGTTCAAAGTGCTTTCACATTGGCTATTTCATTTAATCTTCACACAAATTTTGAAGAGTTGGGCAAGGTTGACACCATTGTTCTTATTTTATAAATGAGACTGGGGCGCCTGGGTGGCTTAGTCGGTTAAGCGTCCGACTTTCGCTTAGGTCATGATCTCGCGCTTCGTGGGTTCGAGTCCCGCGTCGGGCTCTGTGCTGACTGCCAGCTCAGAGCCTGGAGCCTGTTTCAGTCTGTGACTCCCTCTCTCTCTGACCCTCCCCTGCTTACGCTGTCTCTCTCTCTCTCTCTCTTAGAAATAAATAAAAAAAAAAATTTAAATAAATAAATAAATAAATAAATAAATAAGAAAATGTGGATTCTGTAGGGGTTAAATGACCTCCCAAACTCAACTCTGTTTAAGATTGAGAACCATATCATATAGTGCTATAAACATATACCATTTCCAGACAGTTTTCCCTCAAAATTCTTTCTTTCTTTCTTCTTTTCTTTCTTTCTTCTTTCTATCTTTTCTTTCTTTCTTCCTTCTTTCTTTCCTTTCTTCCTCCCTTCTTTCTTTCTTTCCTTCCTTCCTTCCTTCCTTCCTTCCTTCCTTCCTTCCTTCCTTCCTTCCTTTCTTGCTTTCTTGCTTTCCTGTGAGCCTCTAAGTGTAAATCACTTGTTATGGCTAATTAGAAAGCATGATTGGATTTTTTAAGGATGTATGAACTGAATTTTTTTCTAGGAATGGAGCATCAAACCTGAATTGTACCTTCCTCATAGGAGCATCTAGTTATTTTCACAGTGACCCAAAATAAGAACATTTGTAGCAGAATACAAACCTCTAAGGTTTTCACTTGAATCTGTTGTTTGAATGTGAAACTGGGATTGATTTTAACATAATGGAAAATTATTGATGTTTATAGAGTAAATCTATAACAATCTGAATTTAAATTAGCCAGACTCTAAATTAAAAGTTTACTTTCACCAAGCAGATTAACATTCCATTTAAATTTCTATCTGTGACAGCTTTCCCTAAATGTTTTAAAAATGACAGTGACAATTTTGTAGTACCAACTCTATGTTTGATACTTGAAAATCAATGTTTCAATTTTCCTCCAAACAATGGGGTAATAGGCCATTAACCCAAAGACTGCAGATTATTCTTGGAAGGGGTGGGGTATGTCAGGCTTTTGTTCATTCATTATTTGTCTGCTTTCTGATTTTAGTTGACATAAATATGCTGTTAGTGGAAACCAATATTCATTCTCAATCAAAGGAAGAGGACAGTAAATGTTAAGGGCAGAAGACAAAGTATATATTTTGATAATAATTGTAGTGAGGAAAAAAAGAAATCTTTCCCCAGAGAATACCTGTCATTTGTGAGGCAGTGAGTACAGGGAAATGAACACAGGATTTGAACCAATACAAATGGGTCTGGGCTGTGTTCTTCTACTTGGTATGACTTTGAAGAAGTCATTGAAACAATCAGGGTCTGAGTTTTCATACTTAGCAAATGGGAATAACAACAATAGATGAAGGAATGAGACAGATAGGTAATGAAAGAGAATCATTCCTGAGAGAAAGCATAGCATGTTACTGTCCTGGAGACAAGGGAGAACATATCATGTAGTTGAATATTTGGAAATAAAGAATAAGCCAGGGAATGACACTACAGAGAAAGCTAGAGAAGGGTTCACTTATGGGTCTTAATCCCACGGGAAGGAATTTGACTTTACATTTACTGAGTGCTCTCTGTGTTAACCAGATAGCGTACATTATTTTACTGAATTAACATAACCAGCCCATGAGGAAACTGAAGACCAGACAGGCTAGGAAACTCATGAATATGGCACAGTTCCGGGGGGGCTCCAGGCTGGCTCAATTTGTACAACATGTGACTCTTAAACTCAGGGCCACTTAAGTTCAAGCTCCACACAGGCAGAGAGTTTACAAAACAAAACAACAACAAAAGGATAGGACAGAGAGTAAGTAGGACAGCTAAAATTCAACTCTGGCTAGGCCCAATTTCAGAACCAAACCTTAACCACTACATTTAAATATTTCAATCCCTATAGTGGCATGATGAGATTTTCATTTTAGAAAGACTCCTCTGATTGCAGAGAGGAGTATTGATCTGGAAAAAAGGCCTAATTGGAAACAGAGAAACCAGTAACTAGAAATGAGTTGATCAGAGCTACAAGTAGGGTACCCTAGATATTTGGAAGACAGAGTCAGTAAGATTTAGCAGTTTATTAGGTGAAAGTGGAAAAAAAAAAAAGACAAGAGATAAGGATGCACTCAAATGAGTTTTTTGTTTGCTTGTTTTGGTTTTGCTTTTAATGTTTTCCTACATCCATCCTATACAGTAGCTACACTTAGTCACTGTTGCCCTCATAGGCAATCTGTTTGTCTTCTGAGGCTTCAGTAAGGCCATTTCTTCTGCCTGGAAGAGAAGTCACCCTCCCCTGTCCCCCCTACTACACTGTGGCAGAGAGATGCTCTACCTCTCCTGCTTTTCAGGGGAGCTCTTCTTATCCCAAAGCTTCTGCAGTATCTTGCACTTCTGGAATCCTCATGTCTCTGGATGTCTCTCTTGAAAAGCATATGGAGAATTACCTATGTACTAATTTTTCTACTTCATGTTTACTGGGGATAGGAACTGTGTCCTATTTTTGCTTAAAGAGTAATCTGGTGGCTTCTTGCACATCAGCAGTATTAAATCAGTATTTGTTGAATTTGAGTAAATAAATTTAGTCTTCTGTCAGTGTATGAAGTTCACTAATTTAGTAAATATTGTAATTCATGGCTCATAAAATGCCTCACCAGACAGGTCTTTTTTTTATTCCTTTCTAAAGCAGTTTTGTAACTCATGACCCCTCTCTTTCTCTGTCATTATTTTGTTTTACTTTTTTTATACTACTTACTATTTTCTGAGAAAGACTAGCTACATAATTAACAGAGTCCAGTGATAGAAATTAAAATGGAGTCTCTTGTTTAAAAAAATATTACTAAGAATTTCAGGAAACCGGTAGCTGAGACTTAAACGAACTTAACTGGATCCTTAAACTGCATAGGTCATATGTACACAAGGCCAGTCATGGGTCTGAATTTATCTTTCAAACATCCATATATTTGTTTTACATCTCTCTTCCTTTCCATTAAACTCTAAGCAAGTAGGAATTTTACTTGTCTTATCCCCAGTGCCAATAGAGAAAAAGTGGCAGAGAGTAGCTACCTCATAATTTTTTAAGAAAAAAAAATGATTTGAGACTGGAGTTCCACATTTTGAAACTTTTGAGGGTAATTGTCCTAACAAAACCCTTTCCTCCATGTAATGTCACACAGTGGTTCTAATCTTGGCTACACAGTGTATCCCAGAGAAGATGAGAGTGATTTTTTAAATTGAAAACCAACACTCACCATGTTGAATAGCTTTAATTATCATTTCTAGGATGTGTCCATGAGCTGAATGGACCAGGAAGACTCAATTACTACCACTCCTTTAAGGCAGTCCTTCCTAAATGCATTTGAGATTCTGTAATAGCCAACAATTTCAAGAATATTGTGATTTATTCTCGTCAGTACCTATTTTGTGACGTAGACCTTAATTCTCTATCCCTGCCAATCTAGCTTCTTTCAAAAGCATTAAATTAACTTTTATGAAGGAAAAGAAAGAACCTGACTGAAGGCAATAAGAGGTTAATGCAAGCTATTGTTTCTGTGACATGGTTCTACTTCACAAAGCATAATAACTTCATCAGATGGAATTCAAAACTTCAGGGAAAAAGAATTATGCCCTTTCAGGTACTCAAAATACCTTTTGAGATGTATGTAAAAAAGATAATTGAAGAGTTTGGATTGTCCTTTGAGAAGATGTCGGAAGATAGTTTAAATCCAATCAAACATTGTTTTAAATAATAGGAGGTGATATCTCAATACAGCTATGCAATACCCATTTCTAAAGAAAGGGAAATAAAAAGTATTTTATGGGAAAATTCTATTCTTTCCCTGGAAATTCTCCCTTTCAGTTTTATAAGTGTGGATGTTTCTCCTGAAGTCCAAAATCAGATTGTTATTACTGATTACATTATAAATTTTAAAGAACAAACTCATACCTAAAATGGAATAAAATCTCTGTTCATCATGTGGCTATAATGTGCCACACAGTGTGCTTAACTACGTGAGAAATATTATCTAAATTAATCATCATAACAATCTAAAGGCAGATATACTTTACCCCCTCCTCCATTTTGCAAATAAAGAATAATTGGTTTAAAGAAATTGAAAACAATGACAAAGATCACAAAGTGAAATAAACAAAAAAAAAACCCCACAACAAACAAAGAAAAACAAACCAACAAACAAGCCAACAAACAAAAAACAGAGCCAAGATTGAAACCAAATGTCAGTTAGAAAGCAAGTATATAATATGGCCATTCTGGTTTTTATCTGATTAGAGTTTACATCTGGGATAATTTTTAATTTTGCTTTGCTTTGTTTGTTTTTTTCAGAAAGTTATGAGTAGCCTCGTCATAGTTAATATTCGGACAGTATAGTCCATTATAATAAAGCTCTATTTCATTTTATTTGTAAATAATTTGTTTTTTTCTGAAGAGGGAGATGTGACTTAAAATTAAATGCTTCAAGATATTTTATCACTTGCTTGCTCAAAATGAACTTTCTGATCATAAATGGCTCCACAGAGTTATCACTCCTATGTCAGGATGGAATATCTGATGACTTCTGGTATGATTTGAAGTGCATTGCTAAGCCTGCTGCCAAAACTATACCCCTCAACAGATTTTTCCTTTTCTGAAAGATATTATCCTTCTGAAGGATGCTTAATTAGGTCCATTTCTCTGTTTGAAGGCCCTGTGTTCAGAAGGCCTTGGGGGAGTGTAGAAGTGGACCCAAAGATTGCTATTACTGTTTTCCATCAGAACCCATCAATTTATTAGATTATTTTATTGTCAAAAAGGTGAACATTTGTGGCAAAAGACAGATAGTGTTTGAAGGATAACACATAAGAACAGAAGTCTGCAAGGTTCTCAGGGAGTAGTAAATGTAAGAAAAATATGTTTAAGAGGGTGATCATGGTTGTGGTGATTATAAATTTGAGAGAGGATGTTAGATTTGGTGAAATGAGGGGCACTAAGCTGTCTTTTTGCCATCGTGGGTGATAAAGGCCCTGACAAGAGAGGCTCAAGATATGGGAAATGCAGAAGGTAGGTGAATAAAGAAGGGATGAGCTGCATATGGTAGTGATCACATCAGGGAGAAGAGACTGTGTATCCATGCTCAGACTCATAAGGGTTGGTTGTTAGGGAAGTGGTCACAGAGGCTGGTGTCTTGGTAATAAAAATAAAGTGATAGGAGGCCACAGACATAAAAAATGAAGCAATAACTACTAAAGGCCAGAGTGTTTGATGTGTTGGGTAGTATGATATGACATTGTCTCTTACTGTAAAGCCACAAATATCAAATTTAGAAAAAATGAATGTGTTATAATGTGAAATAATATATAACTATTAAGACACAAAAGTGGGCCAAATTTCTATTTGTAAACCAGAAATTGATTCCAGGCATCTGAGCAAAGAAAAATGAAAAAGGTTGTATATGCATGATTTGGAGGATAAAATTAATTACATCTGAAATTTGGCAACATAATCTCCTTTCTCTGTACTTGTTGCTTGTTGGGACAGTCAGATATAGCAGACATAAGACTGGATTCACTGTCATAGTTCACGCACCTTCTTCTGGCCTCACTTTCTTCACTGTAAAATGACACTTGTGCTTCAAGTGATTTCAAATGTCCCTTTTCCCTGTGGTCTCATCAGCTTATTGCAGATTTAGCATTTTATTTCCTTGCCTACAGAACCTTTTCAAAAACTCACATTTAATTCCTTAGGGATTTTTTTTCTGCATAGTGTTGAAATTCTGTGTATTGTGAATTCTTTCCTTAATTTAAAATATTAAAAGGAACATTGTCAGTCTAACATTCAGGCAGTCTTCCCATCCACTACTCTGATGGTAAAGGAAGTGACCTGCCTAACTTCTTTTCTCAGGCATCAGAAGGCAAATACCCCCCTTTCACCTATGATGATTTAGCTCTCCTTTTAGAAATGTTAGCAAAAGGCTATTTCCATTTCAGGTTTAATGATCTCAATGATGCCGTGTGGTGACTGGCATTGTATGATATCGTACCATTTTTTTTAGAGAAAAAGTGTAATTTGGTAGCTTTTGTTTACAAAGCTCCAGATATGGATGACGATATTCATGGGAATTATTTCAATACAAACCCACAGAAATAGCTCACAATTCTCCAGGAAATAACATATGTTTGCTAGCTTAGGAATTATTTTGTATGTGGGTGTTAATCTTAGAAGGCACAATTCTGAAACAAAAGTCTTTGTTCACCCCCCACTTCAGCCCTCCTGCCTTGATTACCATGAAAAGGACAGGCAAACAGCACGTGTCCTAAGGGATTTACTATATATCCTGATGCATTATTGGGAATTGAAAAGGAACACAGAAATACGTACCAGTCTGGAGTTTAATTTTTAATCCACTTCATGTCTATTTTGATAGAATCCCACTTTATGGTTCATTTCATTTTCAGGTTAATGGTATTTTTATTTTTGTAGCCATGTACACACACACATACATATACACGCACACACACACAAAGAGGTTTCTCAGCTTTGGTGAAAAAAAAGTATAAACACATTAATTTGTCCTACTTTTTATTCGATTAAATCACGCACGCACCTACATTTATTCTAAGCCCCAATTTAGGTCACTGAACATTACCCAGTCAGTTCATGATGGCAGCTTCTGCTTCTAGCATGACTGCGTTTACAGAAGTCTGCTTAATCTATTTGTTATGTGTATGCATGTGTGTGTGTCTGCAAGCAGAAGTTTGGGGGTCTATGTGTGCGGTGATAATAGTTTTAAGAGATAATAGTAAAATAATGGTAGATATTCATATCTAGTGTGAGTGTGTGTGTATGTGTATATACACACATACTAAAATGAAGACTAAATTAACCACAATCCCAGTTCTTTTATGGGTATCTTTTCCCATTAATAATTGCTAAATCTCTCTTCTTTCCTTCTACCTTATCACCTCTAAGCCCTGCTGCTAGTTTATCTTGGTCCTTACCTACCCAGTCTCATTAAGGACACAACTTAATCCTACTTTCCCTAGTGTGTACCCTGCACCTATGGTCTGACAAATCTGTCCCTATGCCACAGCACAAGCTGAATTTGTCACATGTTACTCTAATAAATGGTATACATTTTTGTTTGTTCTGTTAGACCATGAACTCTTTGAAAGAAAAAACAAGGACTTTTTCATTGCTGTATCCTTAGACCCTTGTACATGATGGGGCTTAGTAATTAATTTGTAGAAGGAAGGAAAGAAAGGAGAAGGGAAGGAAGGAAAACAGAAGGAGGGACATCTTTTCTTATTTCTCTTATTTGTTGTGCAAACTAGATGAATTTAAAGATGGGGTTTATTCCCTCAGATTATTCCTATGTCTATGGTGTTCTCCATGCATAAAGTGTCTCCCAATTTTTTGGCATCTCTCAAAATTCTATCCTTCTTTCAGAATCCTACTAAAGCCCCATTTGTATCAGAAAACTCTTTCAGCATCACATCACTAGAATTAGCTGTTTCTTGTCTGAAATCCAGTCATAGAGATTTTGTATGAATGAGTGTGTATGCATGTGCACGTGTGTGTATGCGATTCTATATCTATTTGATCTCATCACATAAGCATCCATTCATACTGTGTATCTTTTTTTTCTTGGAAGTAGAATATTCCCCCAGCCATCCCCAAATACCTCTTGATGGGGTTCAAGGAAGGCCATTCTAAAACATACCACTCTGATATATTGTTTGTTTTGCATTAAAGTTACTAAGAAACAGTCAGTGCAAGAAGGTCATACTGACCTTTCTCTGCTCCCTTAAAGGCAGGAAATAAGTTCCCCAGGTGAATGGTGCCCTCCCTGCACCTGGACAGTAGATGACATCTGTCTAGCCTGAGATAGGGAATTCAAAGGGCAAGAAGTCTGTGTGAACTCATCTTGGTATTTCTTCATTAATTTGCTATGCCATGCCCAAACTTCTTTATTTTTTCAATTCTTCCCAAACTATTTTTTTGTACAAAAGACATGAAAGCTGCTTGTTTTGGTCACTTCTTGGAGGTTCATATCATTGGAGCTCCACACGTACAAAATTAAATTTGCTTTTCCCCTTTATTCTGCCTTGTGTCAATTTAATCATCAGGCCAAGAAACAAATCTATAAGGGAAGAAAGGAATACTTTCCTTCTCTACATTCTCTAACAAGTTGAAGACTTTCTTATTTTAGATTCTTGCTAATCTGGATTTTTTTGTTTTTATATTTTTAATAAGTATCACATGTATGGATTTCTTCCCAGCATGAATGCTTATATACTTAAAGGCTGCCTGTGTAAGGAAAAGAAGACATGGAAAAAATCCAACTTAAATTGGACATAGGAAACAAAAATATGAATTATGAATGGCAATAACAGAAACCATTTTTTATTTGACATATATGTCTAAAAACATCTTATGTGTACATTTCCATTGATTTCTGAGTTCAAATCATAGAACTAACTTTCTTTTCATATAACTTCTTCCTGGGATTTATAGCAAAGCTGTGTACTGAATTTCAAGCACCCATTACTGAAGTACCATATGGACAGAATGCATATTTCAGCATATTGATTTGTGCCAATAACCTCTGATCTAGAAGTCCACTTCATTTATATCAACAGTGGATGCTGTCTTTACAGAAATCTAGCAAGTGCTGAGTTTGTATAAGGCTGCTTCATGATCCTTTCTGTAATTTTCATTGTTCTATATTACTTCATAAATGTTTTTGACAACAGATTTTTAATGATATTTTTATATTCATATTTTCCTCTTGCAGGTAGTGAAGGATGGCTGTTAGTGACGCCAAGACATATTTCAATCATTCCACATATTTTTACATACAAGCTTTGATTTGGAACAAGTATTAAGCAATGATTTCCCTCTTTCAACTATATCATGTATACCAAACAAAATATTTGAAAACTTAGGATTTGTGGGGGTTTTGTTGTTGTTGTTGTTACTGTTTTTACTTGAAATATTATTTCATATAACGGAATAAAATCTTTGTAATCAGTCATCCAGTAAACTCAAAAATCAACTCCTTCCCTATGATTCTATTAGGATTTGAAATAATAGTCATTTGTGGGCTTTTATATTATTTTTTGGAATGTCAATTTTTCTCCTTCCGGTATCTGATTTCTCCTAGTTGTGGGTTCCTTTACTCTTGTGGTCCATAGTTTTTACATGGTGCTCTCATCTTCAGGGAGAGGTCTTCTTCATGGAAGTTTTATATACTATATGCAGCTAGTTGTGGCAGCCTTCTTTCAGATCTGTTTGGAATTTTCTTCTAACTCATGAAATATGTTATTGGTCTTGAACTAGTTTAATGTGATTTTTCTGGCTCCTAGAAAAGTAATACTTAATACAGCACTGCTGCATATCCGAATTGGAAAAGGATTTCCGTATCAGCTTAGTAGACCATATTGCTAGTAGTTTCACCTTTGGAGAAGTTCAAGGTATACTAAAACATTCAGATGCATTACAAAAAGTACCTGAAGCCCAGTAATGGAAGACCATTGATGAAATATAAATTAAAAACCATATTGGGTATTATTATAGATGACTATGGCTGTGGCAGGAGTGGATGGACCTAAAATACTGTTGTAGATGGAATAATTTTAACTTTATAAAAATACTATTGGATAGTATCCTGAGATAAGTTCAGTATATGTATGTTCATCTTTGTATTAAAATCAGATAGCCTCATATGAGAATAGTGCACATCTCTTCTTGTCATGTAGGGATGAATGTGAAGATGTATTTCAGAAAAGTTGTAGCATCTGTGTCTAGTTTCGGTCAACAAATTGTAGTCTTCTACTTTCTTGATAAATATTGATTTCAAAAGCCTTTAATAATCTTGAGATATATTGAAAGATACCAAAAAAGTTTCTGCTGAGTCTGACAAAATAACAAAATTGGGAATTTTCTATTTGAAGGAAACAACTTTAATACTAGAGTGACAAGGTACAGAAATATAATACCACGAAGACACATTTTCTATCAGGCAGTGTGAGGGTGTTTCACATTCATATTTAATTATCACATTCACCCTTTTCTATAGATGAGAAAACTAACCCAAAGTTTAATATTAGTAAACAACAGTGTTGCTTTTCAAACTAGGCTCCATCTAAAATCTCAATCTCTATTCATTCTTTAATATAACCTCTTAGTTTAATAATTTTGTTTACATTTTATTATAGCATTAACTAAGAATTTTTTAATTTTTTTTTTTTAATTTCTAAGAGAGAGAGAAAGAGACAGCACAAGCAGGGGAGGGTCAGAGAGAAAGGCAGACACAGAATCTGAAACAGGCTCCAGGCTCTGAGCTAGCTGTCAGCACAGAGCCCTGCGCAGGGCTCGAACCCATGAAAAGTGAGATCACGACCTGAGCCGAAGTCGGAAGCTTATCCGACTGAGCCACCCAGGTGCCCTGTGCATTAACTAAGAATTAAGTAGAACTGGAGGGAAATTATTCTCTTATTTTCTATTCTTAATTAAAATGAATCCTCAACTTGAGAGTGATGTTAAGTTTTCATTTTATTATAATGTTCTAGGACTCTGAACAAACAAGCAGTGCAGGTATGAATCTCAATTAAGCACATTTGGAAATGCAGCACACATATTTTAGAATCATAGATGAGCCATATGGGTTGGAAAAAACTGCTTGTCATACATGCAATTGTCTTAAATGCTTCCTTGTAAATGGTATTTTATTTGCTTCAGATTTTGCTGGTTCAGTTGAGGGTAATCCCCAGCTGATACAAAATTTTAAGAAAAGGATACCCAATTTGCACAAATAATTATATTCTTATGAATGCTAATTAATAAAAAAACAGAAACCTAAGAAGCATCGGTAATGATTCAGTCAGTACTTGTACAGTAAATTCTCTGCATTTTTCTTCTCTCTGCTGCCATTGTTACTCTAGCGGTTTTGGTTCAAAGATTTATAGCCCCCCCTCTAAGTAACTTAACCTACAGGTAGTTTGCTACTCTGTGCTGTGTCAATAAAAATTAAACATTCTTCTGACTGTTCCAGTATTTTTTTTAAGTTTTAAATTACTGCACTATAAAATTATTCTATATATCTTACCAAATTTTGTGAGATGAAAATTATAAGAGGTGAAACAGTATTCTCTTATAATAAATATAATAATACAACTCCAACAAAAACTTATTGAATAATTATTTTTTATCAGGTATTGGACACAGTTTACATGTGATATGTAATTTATTCCTTGCAACAGTTTTATGAAGGAAATATTATGATTCCCCAACCTTAAAGATGAACAAATGAAGAAATTGAGCCTCAACAAGGTTAAATAACTTAAAATAAAATATTAATAAATAAATTAATTAATTAATGAAATGTAAATAAAATAAGAGGGAATCAGTAGTGGTACTAGAATTTTATCAGGCTTTTTGACACGTGAATTCATATTCCAAATAACTATGGTATGCCAATTTTCAAATTTGTTTTTGTTGTAGAAAACTTAGAATAAGACTAAAATTTTCTTATATCCTACCACCCATAGGCAACCACTCATATTTCAATAAATATGTCTTTTCTGTGTATTTGATATTTATTCCTTCTTTGTGTGTGTATGTACATATATATACACACAAACAAGAGAACTGTGAGTGTATCATCACAAAACATGTACAAGTTTGCTTATGGAGACACTATTCATAATCATCCTAAAGTAGAAGCAGCCTAAATATAATCAACAGTAGAATAGATGATTAAGTCATTGTATATTCACATATTGGAATCCTACACATCCATGAAAATAGGTTTATATATATCATCATGGCTGATACTCACAAACTTAGAGCAGTAAAGGCCAGACACCCAGTCAGACACAATCTATGACTCATTTATGCAGATTTCAGAAACAGACACGTCAGTGTGTGGTGTTTGAAGTCAAGTAATGAGGACATGAACTAATATGATGGTGGTGAGAATGAAAAGAAGAGATAGTAAAAATTGAACAAGAGTGTGAAATTGTTGTATGTGGGTACCAAAAGAGAAAGAAAGGTCATCTTTGCAATTTTAAGTTAGTCAGTGACAAGAGGAAGGTAAAACCAAGAGAAAGCCTACATATGAAGTTAGAACATGGACTTATGACTAATTAACTTTTAGTTGGCAGTGAGATGTCTGAATGGAGAAGTCCCACAGAAAGTTAAAGATGAGGGAAGAAGTTTTGGTGAGAGCTATAAGTAATAGGAAGTATCGTCTTTGTAAATATTTGAAACCATGTTAATGGATTAAAATGTTCAAGACAAGGCTGTCACATGATTCCAAGATTATGGACAATGTTTATTTCTTGTTTGGGGAAGAATAAAATGGCACAAAAATAGGAACAAAGGATATTAGAGAATGTTAGATATGATAACTGGAAGAATGATGAGAAGGACGAAGAGGAGTGGCTAAAGAATGACATGGTGAGTAGATTGTTACAGTGCTCATAAGTCAAATCTATGCTGAGTTTATCTAATCCATGCAAAAGCAGATTTTCTGAAATGAGTACCAGTATTCCCATTTACAGATAAGAGAACTGACGTCCAGAGAAGTTAAGTAATTTATTAATATTCTCATGTTTATGCAGTCAATGGGAAATTCTTAATTCAAATCTAATATTTCTAGCTCCAGAGATTAAGTTTTTAGCTTTACAGTGGAAAAGAAGCAGAAAAATATTTTGCTTTGGTATAAAGAAAAGAGCTATTGGGAGAAGATCTATTCAATCATTAAAAAGTTTCAAAATCGAGGCACATTAATTAAGAATTTGCAATCATCAAACTGTCCTGTGAGTTCCTCACAAGAATGAGTGAATGGTAATGGGGGCATTTCAAAGTGGAGAGGGAGTTTATATCATATATTATTTATTTTTTAAATGTTTATTAATTATTGAGAGAGAGACAGGAAGCAGGAGAAAGGGAAGTGGGATAGAGACAGAGAATCCAAAGAATCTACACTGACAGTGCAGATCCCAGTGTGGGGCTTGAACTCACAAACTGTGAGATTATGACCTGAGCTGAAGTCAGATGCTTAACCAACTGAGCCACCCAGGTGCCCTTATTATATATCTATGTTAAAGGTCATATTGTTCCTCAACTCTATTCCCTCCTACCTCCTGTAGAATCTCGTACCTTAATCATTCTCCCGTCCCCAAGAACACCTTCCTTAAGTACCTAGGTTTATCAAAGTCCTCTTACACTACAACATTCCCTTTCAATTCTGCTACTGGTTTCATTCTATCCAAGCTCGCTTTAATCTCCTTGTTTCTGGGAGTGGTATTGAAACTCAAGAGTTTATCATATTCTTCTTCTTTTCCCAACATTTGTAAATTGTGGAGGAAGTGTGTGTGTGTGTGTGTGTGTGTGTGTGTGTGTGTAGGGAAACCTCCCTTGGAAAAATGAGTGAATCTTGCAAGTGGAAATCTTTATTTGAGTGAAAAGATAGAACTTTGTAGAAAAGCTGATTTTTTTCCACAGTAGAATAGAGGATTTGCCAAGAAATTACACTGAATTCTATGAGAAACATTGACCTACATACTGATACATTCGACCTTGAGTAGAAATCAGGGAAATAAGAGGTAAAGAAGAAAAAGTGTGGTAGGTGGGAAGTACATATTACTGTGGGACACATACTAGGGAAATAGAAAAGAAGAATAGACAGAGACTCCAACTGGAATATTTACATGTTAGTAACATTTCCTTAACTCCCACCAAGCAAGTAGACTTCGTAGCTCTAATATGGGGAAGTTGAAGAAACAGATCCATGAACAAAGTCAGGCATGTAAGACACTAGGAATGTATACATTTGAAAACTATTAAGTTACACATTATATATTTTCTTATTATATAGAATCGTAATTTTCTTTTTTTTTAATTTTTTAAATGTTTTTTATTTATTTCTAAGAGAGAGAGAGAGAGACAGCGTAAGCAGGGGAGGGTCAGAGAGAGAGGGAGTCACAGACTGAAACAGGCTCCAGGCTCTGAGCTGGCAGTCAGCACAGAGCCCGACGCGGGGCTCGAACCCACGAAGCGCGAGATCATGACCTAAGCGAAAGTCGGACGCTTAACCGACTAAGCCACCCAGGCGCCCCTAGAATCGTAATTTTCTTAATACTACCTAAGTTTCATATTTTTCAACCTCATTAGTTTGTTCTCTAATCTCCTCTGTTTTTTTCTCTTATCTTGTCTATTCATCAATTTACTGACTTTATTGAATGGAACCCATAACTCTGTGTGTACTTCAAGTTTAACATTCTAAGACTTCTACTAAAGAGTAAAAGACTGTAAAAGAAGGCTGAATTTGGCTGTCCCTACTTCCAAATCAAAGCAATAGCAGGGATTGGTCCTTTCTTTGTAATGGCAATTTCCAGACAATAATTTTAATGTGTTTCAAAAACACCTATCTTCTTAGGTATGTGAAAATTCTCCTTGAAATCCTATTTTAGCTATTCAATCTTCTCAATATACTTTTCTAAACAGAATGCAAAGGTAGGTTTTACATTAGCACTTCATATTCGAAACAGAAGTTATCCAAAGAAAACATTTTTAATGTATGAGGAAAAGCATAGCAAAATTAAATAGCACTTCACTACATTTATTTTAGGACAAACAGATTAAATGTGCAGGAAAATATGCAAAGCTGTAGTGTTTGCCATGTGTTAGCAAATTAAAACTTATCTAAAGAAAGGGAAAAGCCAAAGGACAAACATCAGTACAATTTCCAAAGGCTACATAAAAATGATTTTAGCATTGGAAAAAAAGATAGGTGGAGACAATGATAAATAAGGGAGAAAAATTCATTTTGTTAAGTAACAGTCTCCCCAGAATTTCAGAATAAAAATTCAATTTTTACCAACCATGTTCAAGTCTTTGAGAGAGTATTATTTTTACAGCTTTATTTTGCCATAACAAAGAATGGTTTAACATTTCACAAACCCCAGAGTATAACTTTGCTATGACACAGATCCTGAATTTATAATTTTATTAATTGAAACCCAACCATATTTACTCAGACTAATGCTATAAACCATGCCCCATAGAAGGAAGCTGCTTGTGAAATTTGCTTCAAGTTGTGTCCATCTACATATTCCCTTTAAGATTAAAGAGATTCTAATGATTTGTTTCTATCTTTACTTTGTTCATTCTACTGGTGTTAGATGCACATTTTGTTACTTTGACTACAGTTTCCGTAGTGGTTGGTAACTCTCAAGCAATCTGAGAGTCCATCACTGTACTCATTCTTCCTGAAAAGCCATTGTGATTTTCCATGTTGCTCAGTTATAACTTGCAAAAAAAGAGGGTCAAAGAAAGTAAATAGAACAACATTAAGCTGCAATTTCATTGTGAATGTATTATATCTCCTTTCACTGAAATGTGTGATTCAAGGAAAAACAATATCACAATGTCATTTATTTTCCTATTGAATTAATCTGTGGGCTTTAGATTTTGAAAGGAATTGGAAGGAAATAAAGGAGAGTGGTAGTTATAAGAAATGCTTAGTACTGGAATAATAGAGAACGGGTTGAAATTGACAGATCAAAGTGCCACTGGAATGTTATTGTGAATTCAGAAATGCTGGAGAAAGAAATATAATTTCATTGAACCTAAACCATAAGCCACATGAGGCATAAGTCAATTTTGTTTATTGAGTCACCTAGCACAGAATGTACTGTTAAGTAAGTACTTGGTAAAGATAGAATTCAATTTCCCTCTCTAGCTAAGCTGCACAGAACTTGATTGTAATTTGCCTTCACTTCTCACTCTTAATATTGGGATTCCTTAGACTCTGGTGTAAGCTATACACTCTTTGCTACTGACTCACACTCCAATTCCCATGCCTCTGGATACCATCTCTATGATAATGATTCCCAATACGTATCTCCCAAGCCTAATTTCTCCTGAATACTGATTAATGCACCCAACTCCATACTTAACATTTGTACTCATATAGCTAAGAAACGCTTCAACATAATATGGCTAAAATTGAATCATCACAGCTGATACACACACCTAACTCAACCTATATTCTCCACAAGTCTTGTCCTTCTAAGTATATACCACCAACATCCACTCAACTACTAAATTTCCCACCAGTAACCATCCTTTATCTCTTTCTTTTACTCATGACCCACATCCAATATATCAGTAAATTTTGTTGACTTTACCATTGAAATGCATTCTAGGTCAACCTAGATCTATCCAGTTTTCTAACCAGCCAAATATGCTATAGTCTAAAACACTACAAGTCCTTTCCTGTGAAGTTTCAGAGCTGATCTCTCAGTTTTTACCTCTGCTTCTACTTTCCATTTTTGAATAGCCATAGGCATGTTTCATACAAAATCAGCCAATGTCATTACTGTGTAAAACCCTCCAGTGATGTCCCATCACCTTTAGAATATAATCCAACTTCTTAGCCATGGCCACATCCAATCTGTAATATGGCCGCAATTGCCTCTATAATGTATCTTTTGCCACACTTTCCTGTTCACTAAATTCTAGGTTGATTGGCTTTCTTTCTGCTGCTTGAATATAAGTTCATACAAATCCATATGTGTTCTCTATCCTTTTACGTGAACATTTTATCCTCTTATTTTGCATGGCCATCTTGTTCTGTGTTATTAGGCCTGACCATCCAAAACATTCCTCCTCCAAACCTCATTACTTATTTCACTTTCTCCATTTCACTAATTGCATGAAATTATTTTATTGATTTGTTTAGTTGCTTATTTTCTTTCTCAACCTCACCCCTCCATGCTTCAAGAATGAGGGTGCTATGCTGAGCGAAATAAGTCAGGTAGAGAAGTACAGATACCATATGTCTGCATGCATAGGAGGACTAGGAGGAACTTAACAGAGGACCATGGGGGAGAAGAAGAAGGAAAATAGTGGGGGAGAGGGAGGGAGGCAAACCATGAGAGACTCTTGAATGCTGAGAACAAACTGAGGGCAGATGGGGTGGGGAGAGCTGGAGGGGTATGATGGTCATGGAGGAGGGCAGTTGTGGGGATGAGCACTGGGTGTTATATGGAAACCAACTTGACGACAAACTGTTTAAAAAAAAGAATGTTAAGTCAGAAACATATCCACATGGCTACCACCGTACCCCAGTGAGAACACACAACACATGGCAGATGCTAAAAATACTTGTTTAATAAATGTTAAAAAATAATTATTTTACCTAAAGAAAAAAATAAGATGTAAGGTGTGTTTTACTCATTTTAACTCACTATTTTGTTATTTGGTTGATATTGCATAATTGTAGATTCATCAACTTCATCACATGGTTAATGTATTTTTTTTTGTAGTGTAAAATATTTAAATAAGAGAACAAAGAGCACCAGGATAGTCTTTGTTATGGAAGTGGTTGAAGGTATATAGAGTGACCAGAGAGGAATCTCAAAGTCTAAGAGGAGAAATGGACACAAAGAGGAAAGAAAAAGATCAAACTCTATAGCCCTTTATATCCTGGAGACATAACACATAGCAGATGCCAGTTGAAACACTAGGATATCCAGTTGGTTAATCCTTTCTTCTCTGAGACTTTCATGGGAGGTGGGATAGATTTCTTAGTCTTGGGACTTCAATTTTAAAACCAAGACAAGTTGGTCAACCTAGTTGAAAATAGGACTTTTTCTCTTGATGTTTATATTTTTTAATATCTTCCCTTTTATTTCCTTCCTATCGAGTTCTATAAATAGAAGCCCTTAAAAACTAAAATAGCTTTGTTGGTTTTGAAAATATATGAGAGAGGAAAACGGGTGAGACTCTCCTGCTTTTCAGTAGAACTAAGAGAAAAGAAGTGGATGTCACTGAGCCTGAGTAGTGATGACTTAAGAAAGTGAATAGGAAAGGTGATACAATCCTGGGAAGAAGAGGAAGGAGAGTATCAGAATCTCCATCTTTAACTAGCAGTTGAGTTCATTAACATTTTGTTGGAGGAGGTTGTTGAGAGACCATGACCATCAATTGACCTATGAGCTGGATCCAAGTATTCGGCGCTCATTACGCCCTCTCCAGTCTTTGGAATGTACTTTCGCCCACTGTTCCCATAGCTAGAGTCTCTTAAAGGACACAGCCTTGACAGAATAATATGTTGTTGAGACCATCTGGACTGTGTATGGGGTTGAACCTTATTGAGACCTCTATCTATATCGTTAAGCTCTGTTGGGCAAGTGCAGGGATCCACCCCTCTTGAAGCCACCCAAGACAAGCCTCATATGTAACTTTCCTTCTTTAGTTAATAACCTGCCACCTGCCAGTCTGGGTGGTCTGCATTTTTCTTATTCAGTCTCTCCCTGCCCTCTATGCAAGGGGCCAGTTTCAGATTTCACCTGGAGAACTCATGAGGTTGTGATCCAACGCATACAACACTGACATGTTGTATTTATTTATTTTGTTGTTTTTAATTTACTTAGCTATTTCTTTTTTTATTATTATTTCAACATTTTTATTCATTTTTGAAAGACAGAGAGAGACAGAGCTCTGTTGGGGGAAGGGCAGAGAAAGAGGGAGACACAGAATCTGAAGCAGGCTCCAGGCTCTAAGTTGTCAGCACAAAGGCCCACAAACCACGAGATCATAATCTGAGTGCTTAACTGACTGAACCACCCAGGTGCCCCTTTACTTAGCTATTTTCTGTATGATATTTCTCTCTTTTTTGTAGTCATTTCTTTATCTTTTTCCCCTACTACTTAATTGTATATCATATCATATTTTAAAAAAAATTATCTGTGTGGTTACCTTTAAGTTTTAATGCTGATACCTCTCTTAACAAAACAAGCTAATGAATGTTCTTACCCTTCTCCCAAACAATATTGGAGCTTTAGAACACTTTAATTATAATGTCCCCACCAACCTTTTGCATATTCTAGATGTCCAATGTTTTCAGTCACTTTAACTCAAAGTTGATTATTAATATTATATTATCATATTTTATACATTATTGATATTACTATATTATATTATTATCTTATATAGTTGGTGATTTTTTTTAGATTTACCTATATGAATGAGTGTCTTACCATTCTTTCTTACATTCCTTTTTTTCTGAATTCAGGTTACTTTTTTCTAAATTATATCTTTTAGATTTCCCTCAGTAAAGGATGTAGTAGAAACTAATGATTTTTTGTCTGGAAACAACTCTTTTAACATTCATTAGTAAATTAGTGTAGACAGGTAAGTCCTGATATAATAGTTATTTTCACTTAGCACAGTTGAGATATGATTCTTCTATTCTACATCTTCTACTATTCTTGTTGAAAAATTTGCTGTAAATCAAATCTGCTCCTGTTTAAATACCTATTTTGTTTTGTAGCTATTTTTAAATTTATGTTTATGTTTGTTTGTGAGGGAGATTTATTGGATTTATTTTGAGATTCATTTAACTTCCTAAAGAAATAGGTAAATAGGTAGTTTTATATAAATAAATTTATATAGACATATAGGTACTTTTCACAAGTTATATGTATATTAATATCACAATTCTTTTTTTTCCTTTTATTCTTCTTCTTCCTTTTTTTTTTTTTACAGATAGTTTATTGTCAAGTTGGTTTCCATATAACACCGGTGCTCATCCCCGCAAGTGCCCTCCTCCATGCTCATTCCCCACCCCCAAACCCATGAGTCCTCAGTTTGTTCTCGGCATTCAAGAGTCTCTCGTGGTTTGCCTCTCTCCCTTTCCCCCACCATTTCTCCCCTTCTTCTCCCCCATGGTCCTCTGTTAAGTTCATCCTAAATCACAATTCTTGAACATTTTTCATATATTACTTTTTAAGGTAATATCACAATTCCTGAATATTTTTCATATATTACTTTTTTAACTTCTGCTCATCTTTTTGGCTTTTATTAGACACGTGTTGGACCTTCTCACCAATTTTTTTGTCTCATATACTCTTTCTTATTATTTTTATTTCCTCATTGTTTCTCTGTAATGTGGACATTTTATTCAGCTCTTCCTGTTAATGATTTCTTTGCTATATTTAATATAACTGTTTATAGTTTTAACAATTATATTTTTATTTGTAAGATTATAATTGACACTCATTGGACATGCTCTTGTTCATTTGCTAATATCTTGTTTATTTTATATATTTTCTCTCCCCCATCTTTCATTTTTAATGATTTTAAGTATTTTCTAATGTATGTTACTAATCTCATTATTGGAATGTTTTGGTGACTCTAATCTTGCTTTTTCATCTTTATATTCAATTTCACTCAAGATTTGCTCATTTATTTGATAATTATGGGTTTGAACTACTGCTTAGCTTGGCTTTATATTCATAATTCCTAAATCCTTTGATGGGGGTGTGCTATCCAAAGAATTTTAGAGACTGAATGCACAAGGTACCAATCCAGAAATACTTTTCTGTTAAATCCTCTCTGCAAATTTCTCTGGTCTTGTTAGTAGTATAAATTCAACCACCATACCTGTGTAAAAGATTGTCATGAGAGATGTCTCAATCTCTTGTCCTTAAAATCCCAAGTCTCTTGACAGAGATTCATAAATGTCCAGAGAACCAAAAGGTCAGTGACTCCTTATCAATCATTGCCACTTCTTCTTCTTCAGTTCAGACTCTGAAGATTTCCTTAGTGTATTTCTCTGAGTTTTGTATTTCAAGTAATACTTGTCATACTTTATCTAGTTTTCATATTTTTAGATAAGATTCTTTGTTTTGGCTTTATAATATCTGATGTATATTTTTGATGAGACTAGAGCTACTTTAATTTCAATTTTTATTTTGGTTCTGTAAAATAAAAAAATGCAACTAATTATGAGTGAAACAAGAGTTATTTGTATTTCAAGAGAAAAAAAGTAAGACATAATATGTATCCTTTCTTTTTCCTTGGGCGCACACACACACACACACACACACACACAAAGACTATTCTGGACTTTGGCTGAGGGGCTGTTTATAGAAAATAAGTCATGAGGTGGAGCGCCTGGGTGGCTTAGTCGGTTAAGCGTCCGACTTTCGCTTAGGTCATGATCTCGCGGTTCGTGGGTTCGAGCCCCGCGTCGGGCTCTGTGCTGACTGCCAGCTCAGAGCCTGGAGCCTGTTTCAGTCTGTGACTCCCTCTCTCTCTGACCCTCCCCTGCTCACGCTGTCTCTCTCTCTCTCCTAGAAATATATAAAAAATATTAAAAAAAAAAAAGAAAATAAGTCATGAGGCTTAGTCATGCCAGTTCCCTTTCATTCTCAGTTTCTTTCCCTGTTATCATTCTTGTGCCATTTCAGCTCAACTCCAGGACTTCCTCATGACTGATATGAGAAATGAGGACTTGAGTTTTTGTATGAAGAAAAGGAAATGCCAAAAGAAAGAAATCTGACAAAATTAGAAAAGGGTAAAATCACTCTGACCACTTATGCATATACCTGTATCTGTATGCATGTGTGTACACTTGTCAGAAAAATATATGCATATATGTATGTATTATATATGCATGTATATATTTCAGTGATATTATTATCGGAACTCAAGAATTTCATTGCTAAAATAATTTTGTATGCCCAGAGTGGGTACCTATTTGCATTTGTTTTCATAATTATTTCTATAATTGGTTCTATAAGTAAATGCAGAAATAGCTGGCTTATTCCTACCACCTGCTTAGTACAGATATACAGAGAAGGCAATAATACATATTTAATTTATTCTTATTTTTCCCACAAATCATATAATCACAATATTGGAATGATATTCTACTTAGTATTCTGCTCCTGCATTCAAACACTAGTGTTCTTTAATAGAAAATAGATGCTCTTTATAAGAATTAAATGGTCAAATATAGAGAGGTAGATAGATGGCTAATTGTAAGTACTATTTGAATGCATTTGCATATGAAAAGACCTCTAAAAACTTCTTTTAAGAAAAAGAATTTTGTAGGTGTATGTGCTATCTATAAATCATCTTATTTAGAATGACTCCTCTCCCATAATCATGCCAGCACATCTGGAATCAAAACAAAAGTTCCAAAGTTTTTTTTATAAGATTTTTCTTGTCCCTCAATCAATTCGCTATCTACTTAGTAAGTTATCTGTTTTATACGGAAAAGGACCATATCTGTTTTATATAAAACATTCTTAGGACCTGATCAAAATGCAGAAGAAAAAAGGAATGGGAAAGATATTTAGAAATGAAAAGAAAAAAAGAAAGAAAGAGGGAAAGGGAAAAGGGGAATAAAAGGAGAAAGAAAGAAGGAAATTTGGATCAATAAAGACAGTGAATTTGATAAACACGCAAATTAAGAAGCGTTGCTATTGTTTTAAATATTCACATAAATCTTTAAATCAATTATTTAAGGAGCGCCTAGATGACTTCGTCGGTTAAGCGTCCGACTTTGGCTCAGGTCATGATCTCACAGTTCCTGGGTTCGAGCGCCGGGTCAGGCACTATGCTGACAGCTAGCTCAGAGCCTGGAGGCTGCTTCAGATTCTGTATCTCCCTCTCTCTGACCCTCCCCTGCTCATGCTGTCTCTCTCTCCTCTCTCTCTCTCTCTCAGAAATAAATTTTAAAAAATTAAAAATATTTTAAAAATAAATCAATTATTTAAAATTTTATTCAAGAACACTTTCTCTTGGAATTTAATATATTACATGAAAACAGAAAGACGTAAAATGGATGAAGAAATAGCCCATTTATAATCACCTGGGAAAAAACTGATATGAATAATTGCACAGAATTGGTTAACTTTTAGAAGCTTAAAGTAATTATGGGCCTAGAAGGAGAATGAAGGATAAGACATTGTGTAAGAGTGTAATGCACATGCATACTTTGTATAAGCAGAATCTTCTCTCACATAGTTAACTTTGTCAGGTGTACAAAATTACAAACAAGGCAATGTTATCATTTTATTCTCTATAAAAAACATAGATTCCCTTTTCTAAGATGATATTATTAATTTCATTCTTGTTGCTGGGGTGATCATGTTAATGGTTCCAGGCAAATCTGTCACTGCTCCTCAAAACACTAATTTCAAACATATGCTGTACTAATAGAGGGCCAGAAAGTATTATCACCTTTCCACACAAAATTCAAGCCTGAAAAAAATGTTTTTTAATCTAACATAAAATAAAGCAAAATAAAATAAATTCCCATATGATACAAAAAATATCTTAAAGGACTTGCTTAAGAAGCCATTTATTAATAGAATAAATTTTCTTTAATTTAAATTCTTTTATTTTTTCATGAAACTAAAGGTTTCATTCATAATAAAGATTACTATTTCCTTAAAATGCAAGCTTTAAGGGCACCTCGGTGGCTCAGTCGGTTGAGCGTTCTACTCTGGCTCAGGTCATGATCTAGCGGTTCATGGGTTCAAGCCCTGCATCAGGCTCTGGGCTGACAGCTAGCTCAAAGCCTGGAGCCGGTCTTTGGGTTCTGTATCTCTCTCTCTCTCTCTGATCCTCCCCTGCTCACGCTGTCTCTTTCTCTCTAAAATAAATAAAAACATTTTAAAAATAAAATAAAATAAAATGCAAGCTTTATTACCAGAAACAGGGACAATGCAACAATACTTTTAAAGGATGGCCGATGAACATGAGAAAAACGTACACAACATGTTACCTCTATATTAAACAAGTTGTTCCAGTTATCTTATGCATCATCTTCTGGACATCCGTGCCAAAGACATAGCAGGGAGTCTTCTGGGTAGGCAAAAATGAACACAGTCAAGGCATAAATACCCAACAATAATACAAGAGACAATCTGTTGGGTACTAAAGGAGAGGTACAAAATATGTTGGAAACATCTAAAAAAGGAGGAGTAATTCCTTCACTGGGTGTCAAAACAAGTATATTGATATATTAGTTGAAGTGGCCCTAAAGAATGGGTACAAAGAATCTGGAGGTAGAGAAAAAGTGGTGAAGCAAAGTATTGTTTAAGAAAAAAAAAAAAAAAAGATTGTATTTAAGATATGACCTGAGTACAGGACACAGGGGAAAACAGTAGGAGATAAACTTGAGAGGTAGAATCAGAGAATTAGGAGAAAAGTATTAGAAAGGTAGAACAGGAGCAGATGACTGAAAGCGCTGAACACTATGCTAAATACTTCATCTTTTCTTGTACAAACAATGGAGCAGATTTATCTCAGCAAGGTGATTTATATGGCATCATAAGAGCTGTGTATTAGGATAAGATTTCATGATTATGTTCATGCCAGGACAAAGACTGTATTATACAGGATTCTCTGTACTTTTAAACTTGAACATCAGAATAAAATAGGGTTGCAAAACATATTTGCCAGCATGCATATACAAAATATTTTCAAAGACAACCAGCTATCTAATTTGGATCTAAAGTGGTGAGAATGAAACACTTTCATATGAAATAACTAAATGATTGAGATCAGACTATGTGTCTTTATAGCTTATTTAATTTTGCTTCTGTAGATAAATTCACAATTTGTGTTTGAAGATGATTTGAAAGTCTTTTGTAGTTTTTATGATTGCAATGTCAAAATATATTTTCTTTGTTTCAGATGATGGTGCCTGTCAACTAATTGAGCAACACTGGTAAGTTGGTTTTTCTCTTCTCAAATCTGTGTAGAATGTTTTATTTCTGATATTCAAAAGGATTTATGTTGCCTATGAAATCTGTAAAAACATGAACACTTATATGGACTGAAAGTGAAGCATGCCCTGCGGCTGACTATATTTTTTCCAGATATTTTACCTCTCCCTTTTTACTTCTGAACTGAGCCAAGACTGGAAATCAGAAAGTATCCTGTACATGTTCACCAGGTGTATAGGAGTAGCACTATTGTCCAAATGTTTTCCATTAAATGTGCACCATATGTTTGCCCAGGGATGACTCTGAGAAAACACCCAAAAGTTCACATCACTAAAGGCAGCAGAATGTCTTTTAAAGAAATATACATATATATTTTATATATTTATATTTTCTTTATATATTAAGTAAATATATATTTAAATATAATTTATATATATACATATATATAATTTAAAGTTATATGGAAGTTTAGTAAGAAGCTGTAATTTCTCTCTTTTCCCTCTTATTTCATAGAGGTGTTAATGATCATGGCCATGATGTACACACAGGCTGATTTTAATTTTTCCAGTTTCATAGCTGACTAAACCTGACTTTGTTTTAGTTGAATCGGTATACTGCAGTAGAAATCAAAAGATGGTTTTCTGCCCTTGTTAGGAAAATGTTTGTTTGTGGCTCTTTTTGTGGACTTCTATTGGGCAACATTCTATGTTGCGGAATAAAACAAGGTATTAAATGTTGTGGAAAGTAATATTAATGACCATAATGAAATATCTGCTGCAACACTACTTTCAAAAGGGAAAAGGAAAGAAAGGAAAGAAGGAAGGAAGGAAGAAAGGAAGGAAGGAAGGAAGGAAGGAAGGAAGGAAGGAAGGAAGGGAGAAAAAACTGGTTCTTGCCAGCTCCCAAGTTTTGCTTTCCCCTCTAATTAACTGATCATTTCAGAATAAATTGTGAAGGGTCAGAAAAAGTCAATCTGGTTCAGTTAAATAATTTTCAAGTGTATGAGATGTAAAATTTTACAGAAAATAAATGTATTTTTAATAGTACAGTCTATGCAAATGCTATCCTATTATCACCTTACGATAGTCAAAATTTAAAAAAAACAATAGTGGTTGTGTGGGTTAGAAAGACCTAACCATAACATAAGTAAACATTATCATTATTGGTGTGCTTGAAAGCACTTGGTTTTTGTCTTCAAAATGTAGTAGGATGTCCTTGGTTTTGTACCGTATTATATTGACATTAATTAATGTTATCCAGTCTAATTGTGAGGCTTATTCAGATTTCGAAGAGATTATCAAGAAAGCGGGATAGAAGTCAGACCAGGCTGATTGGGCCAGCAACAGTACATAATGAAGCTAAGAGGCTTAGTTGTCCGGTCTTAGAAGGAAATGTGAGGCTTTTCTGAAACCTGGATTCCCCTAGGAGCCTGTAGAAAACCATGGAAGGAGAAATTCTAAAATCAGTCTGAAGTTTTCTGCTCAAACCTTTCTTCTAAATGAATGTTTCTTCACCCAAATGACATGTCAGAATCACGTGGGGTGTTGAAAAAAAAAATCAGTTAATACCTGGGCTCCACCCAGACCAATTAATTCCGTTTCTCTGAGTAGAGCTTAGTATGATGCTCCAGCTTGCTGGTGAGTCCAGGAGCAACTGGGGTTGAGAAGTAGTGTCATTTATTAGGGCTTGAAAATTTTTTGCAAGTTCCCAAGTGATATTGATGTTACTGGTCCATGGCCACTGTTTAAGTAATAGAGGCCTACCAGCCCCCTTAAGTTTTTCCACATGTCCCAGGATGGTCAGAATTATTTGGTAGTAGTTATCTTTTATCCAAGGATGAAGGGACTGAAGGGAAGAAGTAGAAAGGAGAAAAAGGACATCCAAAAGTGACACATGGTGTAGATTTGTGTAGAATATTCAATTCCCCCATGATTGAATTTGAAAGGCAATGGAAAAATTCTTGCATTCTAAAATATCTTATCTCATGAAATAATATGATGCCTGAATTTGCAGTATTATAATTCATTTCATTTAAGTGCTTTTCAAACTGAATGTTCAAATATTATTATGTGGTACAATTGTTACAAATATAGATGATCAAGAAAGAGGGGTAGAATTGGCAGGAATCTGAATTTTAATAATTGTCCCAGATGATATAATTAAGAATGAAGCTTAGAAATTAACATTGTTAAAATGTCCATACTAACCAAAACTGTCTATAGATTCAATATAATCCCTGTTAAAATACCAACAACATTTTTCACAGAACTAGAACAAATAATTCTAAAATTTGTATGGAACAAAATACCACAAATAGCCAAAGCAATCTTGATTAAAAAAAAAAAAAAGCTAGTGGTGTCACAATTCCAGGTTTCAAGATACACTACAAAGCTGGAGTAATCAAAACAGTATAGTACTGGCACAAAAATAGACATACAGATCAATGGAACAGAATAGAGAGCTCAGAAATAAACCCACACTCATATGGTCAATTAATCTATGACAAAGGAGACAAGAATATACAAAGAGGAAAAGACAGTCTCTTTAATAAATGGTGCTGGGAAAACTAGACAGCTACATGCAAAAGAATGAAATTGAACCACTTTCTTACACTGTACTCAAAATTAAACTCAAAATGAAATAAAGACTAAATGTGAGAACTGAAACTAAAAATCTTAGAAAAGAACACAGTCTTTAATTACTCTGACATTAACCTTAGCAACATATTTGTAGATATGGCAAGGAAAGGCAAGGAAAACAAAAGCAACCATTAACTATTTACACTATACCAAAGTAAAAAGCTTTTGCACAGGGGCGCCTGGGTGGCTCAGTCGGTTAAGCGTCCGACTTCGGCTCAGGTCGTGATCTCATGGTTCATGGGTTCTAGCCCTGTGTCGGACTCTGTGCTGACTGCCAGTTCAGAGCCTGGAGCCTGTTTCAGATTCTGTGTCTCCCTCTCTCTCTGATACTCCTCTGCTCATGCTGTCTCTTTCTCTCTCAGAAATACATTTTTTAAAAAACATTAAAAAAAAACCTTTGCACAGTGAAGGAAACCATCAACAAAACAAAAGACAATCTGATGAATAGGAAAATATATTTGCAAGTGATACATCCCATAAGGGGTTAATAGCCAAGATATATAATGACGTGATGCAGCTCAACACCAATACATACATATATACATACATATATACATACATACATGCATAAAATCTGATTAAAAATGTACCTAAACAGTCATTTTTTTTCAAAGAACACACACATACAGATGACCACTAGACACATGAAAAGATACTCAATATCACTAATCATCAGGGGAATGCAAATCAAAACTACAGCGAGATATCACTTCACACCTGTCACAATGGCTAAAATCAAGAAAACAAAAAATAACAGGTGTTGGTGAGGATGTGGAGAGAAAGAAACCCTTGTACACTTTGGCGGGGGGAGTGGAGGATGTAAATTGGTGTAGTCATTGTGGAAAACAGTATGAAGTTTCCTCAAAACTTTAAAAACAGAAATACTATATAATTCAATAATTCCACTACTGGATATTAACCTAAAGAAAACAGAAACACTAATTTGAAAAGATATATGCACCCCTATACTTATTGCAGCATTATTTATAATAGTCAAGCTATGGAAGGAACTTAAGTGTCTATTAATAGACAAAGACATAAGGAGAGGTGGTATATGTGTGTATGTAAATGTATATGTGTGTGTATAACACATACACATATACACCCATATACACAATGGAATTTTGCAGACCCATGGAAGAGGATGATCTCTTGCCATTTGGAACAATATAGATAGATCTAGAGGATATCATGGTAATTATTCAGACTGAGAAAGACAAATAACTTATTTCTATGTGGAATCTAAAATACGAAACAAAGGAATAAACAAACAAAAGCAGAATCAGACCTATAAATTCAGAGAACAAGCTGATGGTTGCCAGAGGAAATGGAGATGGGGGATGGGCAAAATATTGAAGGGGAATGGAAGATACAGGTGTCCAGTTATGGAATAAAGTCATGGAAATAAAAGACCTAGCACAGTCATTGAATATAGTCAATGATATTATAAAAGTATTGTATGGTGACAAATGGTAACTACACCTATGGTGAACGTGGGCTCAAAAGCCAAAAAGTTTGAGTTTGAGTCCCATAGCATAACTATAGAGAAGTTGAATCACTATATTCTATACCTGACACATGTAAAACTATGTGTCAACTATACTCATATGAAGAAGTATTTTTTAAAAGAATGGAGCCTAGAAGCCATTGTTTTAGACTATACACTAAAACAATGTGTATAGTTTTTTTCTGGCCTTCTTGTAATATACAGACGTACTCATCTTTAACATTTTATGTATACTATTCCGTATGTCAATAGAGGTCCAATAAAATAGCAAAATAATAACAATAGTTAACCTATATGGTGCTTACTGTTTTGTTAGGCACTGTTCTGAGTGTTTTATATTCTCTAAAACAATCCTAGATATTATATACTCTTGCTATTGTATTTACATGTAAGGAAACTGGGAATCAGAACGTTAAACTGCCTAAACTCACATAGCTGGTAAGTGGTAGAACTGGAATTCAAACTAAAAAACTTTTTGGCTTTTGACCCCATGCTCTCCTAAACTATCAACTGTGAATTAATCCACATATTCATCTAATGTTTCTAGAGCAGCTTCTATACACCAAGGGCTAGGAATGGAGCAGTAAGCACAACAAAATATATGCCTTATGGAGATTCCTTTATCATGAGAAACACAGGCTCTTATTTTTAGAAGAGCCAGAATATTTTAATATTTTTTTACATTTATTTATTTTTGAAAGATAGAATGAGACAGAGTGTGAGTGGGGAGGAGCAAAGAGAGAAGGAAACAGAATATGAAGTAGGCTCCAGGCTCTGAGAAGCATTCAGCACAGAGCCCAATGCGGGCCTCTAACTCATGAACCAGGAGATCATGACGTGAGCCAAAATTGGACACTTAACTGACTGAGTCACCAGGCGCCCAGATCCATAATTTTTTTAAAAGACTCAAAATTCATAGCAAGAAGACATGAGCATCAAACGTGATCATTCCATTTGCTTTCTGAGTGATCTTAACTAATCTCTTTATGTCGTTAGTAATCCAATGAAATAATATGAAAGGATATATAAATGAGTTATTTTGATTACTTACATCATCATAGACTATAATGAAAAATGTTTTGTGTGTATGTTTAGCTTAAAAAAGGTCTTAGTTGAAAGAGATTGATTTTCCCATTGCCATAGACAGAAAGAGCATCATGAAAATGCCAGTTATCAGGAAGGTGTGGGGGCAGTTTAGTGGTGTTGGTATTGGCATTGGTGTTAGTAGTGGGGATGATTGTCATAATGGTGGCAATATTTGAGATGGTGAAATTGATGTTAAAATCACCATTAATTATGTACTTATTGTAGCTCAGGTGTTGTGCGCTAAACTTCTTATATTTATTATTTTATTTAATTCATTTCACAATCCTATGAAGTAGTTATAGTTATTGTCCAAAATATAGAGCTGGCAAATAAAGGATTATAAAGTTTAAATATATCACCCAAGTCACATAACTAAATAAATAATGGAACCATGTATCAATTATCTATTAATATGTAACAAGCTTCCTTAAATCTCATTGATGTAAAATAGTCATTTGTTATTCCTCATAATTGTTATGGGGGCAGTTATTCTGCTTTCCCTGATGTTTTCTGGTACCACTTATGAGACCACATTCAACTAGGGCATACATGAAGTTCTCATTTCTCCAGATGGCCTCTCTTCCTACATGATAAATCATCTGCCAGAGGCCCTCCACATAATCTTTCTCTCTAGCAGAATTAGTTAGACTTACACATAGCATGCAGCTCATTTCCAAGCCCCACTACAAATGCCTCATCTTGCAACATACTTGCTGAAGTCCCATTTGTCAAAATAAACCACATAGTCAAGCTCAGACTCAATGTAGGAAGGAACCAAACAAGGACACGAATACCTAGAGGCATGGTTCAGTCTTCCATACCACATATGGCTAACTCCAAGAGCCATTGTGCTTTTAGTTACTACAGAATATTCCTTCCCTGGAGATATTAAAAGTAAACACTGGAAAGGAACATACCACATAGTGTTGTTTAAGAGACATCATAGGCAGATTTGACCTGACCTTACTCCAAAAACAATGAGCACATCTAGGTACTCAAGAGGAAATTCATTTTAGAAGATTCAATACTGAGGTGGATGTTAAGGTTCAAAGTTCAAGAATTCAGAGGTTTGGAAGGATCTCTCCATAGTCTGATTACCAAATACAGACAAGACATAGTTGGCAAAATTGTGAATATTGACACACTGGATTTCTGCTCTTCCCCTAATGTAAGACTCCATTTTCATAAATGCACATTTGCACACAATAGAACAACAAAAGTGTCAACAATGATATTGTGTCTACTTAGACTACCAACAAATTGGATCTTAGTTGAATCATCAAGATTGACTCCCAAAGCATGTAGAAAGGGTCTGAAAGATTCAGAAGGCAAAGGATCCCGCCTTTCCCAATAGCATATCTAAAATGTGAAGATACCTCTTAATATGAGTTTGTGAATAACAGAATTTTGAACAGCCTTGTGTCTCAATGGGCCTGTCAAAATGAGTTAGGTAGAAAACTAATGCTATGCTTATCCAGAACTTTATTATTGTGGTGAACAGTTTTCCTAGACTGTGTCATACAACCCTTACTTCAGACCAAGGGAGAATCTTGATTGTCCAACAGCTATAATATAAAGAGTCTTGCCTCACTGCTTTTCAGTCCCCCCCTCCTTTTTTTTCTCTCTAGGAGCTCCACAGAGAACATATGTCTCTAGGACTATAAATTTGGTACTTTTTACCAGCTCTAAATTTTCTCTATTGCTTAAGAGTAGTAGAGATCAGCAGCTTACTCCCATCATTTAGGGACTAACAATGTGGAAAATTGAGTGAACTCAATATGATCACCACTCAAGAGTTCTCCATGTAATCCAAAGCCTTTTGTAAATTTTGAAATAACTTCCAAATAAGAAGGCAGAAAGGAACAAAAGTGTGTGTGTGAAAATGTGTGGGATTTTTTTGTTTTTGTTTTGCTTTGATTTTTTTGTTTTCCATTGATTTTTTGTTTTGTTTTTGTTTGTTTTCATTTTGTTTTTGCTTCTCCTAAGCACAAAATGGAAGTTTAGTTTCCTCTGTCATGATAGGAAACAGGATCCATTTTTCATGTTATTTCAGGGAGTACTGTTGCAATAGTCAAGAAAAACTGAATCCATATTGCTGGAAGAGAAAATGGAAGAGAATTAATGTCCTAATATATCAAATAGGGATTTCTAAGTTGTACCAACAAAATAATTTGGTGCATGTACAAATGAGGATTCATATGTACAAAATTCAAATTTTGTATTTGTAAATGAGATAATTATGCAATCAAATAGGTACCTCTGATTAAAATCATTGTATATGCAAATACATCACTTGCTAAAGCAGTCATATTTTGGCATGTGCATACTTAATTAGTGGTTTCTAATTTAAGGTAATTTTATGGCAGAAATAGTCTTACCTATTGGATCTCATGTTTTACATATTAGCCAAATAATTTTTTTCAATTTAAAAATTTTCAGTACATATCACTCTCATTTTAAAGATGAAATCAATAACATTGTAACATATTTGAAAAGTAAATGGATTTAAAAATCAATTTGATGGGGTGCCTGGGTGGCTCAGTTGGCTAAGCATCCGACTTTGGCTCAGGTCATGATCTCACGGTTCCTAGGTTGGAGCCCCACATCAGACTCTGTGCTGACAGCTAGTTCAGAGCCTGGAGACTGCTTCAGATTCTGTAATTCACCTCTCTCTCTGACCCTCCCCTGCTCACGCTCTCGCTCTCTCTCTCTCAGAAATTAAAAAAAATCAATTCGTTATTTAATGTCCGTAAAGTTATTTGTCCATAAAGTAACCCTTAACTTAATGGTATCTCTGACAATAAAAAAATCTTATTATGAAGATATTTTGATAAATATCATCTTGCAATTAATACTATCTTATTATAAACGTTATCATAAAGAATACACACACACTTACATTTGCATATTATATGTCAGGCACTTATCCTTCACAATTAGCCTGTAAGGCAGATTTACCATATTTTATAGATGAGAAAATTGAGGCATAAATGATTCTTCCAGGGGCACACGATAACTGCACAGCAAAGCTAAGAAACTCAGTTCTTGGTAAGTCTGTAGCTATGATCCGTACTAGATGCAGTATTGCCCTTGCTTGAGTCTCTCCTTTAAGGCAACTGTGATGATCTGGGAAGCTGTAATGAGACCCTACAGGGATTAGCTCATCTCTTGCTCCTCTCCTTTACCCATCATCCTCTTGTACCCATGCAAACTCAAAACAAAACCTTTCCTCTTTTCTTCCCCTTTCCCCTCTTGCTTATGTTTTATCTGTCTTCTGAAGACTGTAGGACAGTATCAGACTGGTTACAGAGCCTGGGGAAACTTGGTACAAAATCTTCCTTTGACTGTTGTGGGCTAATGCTTCAAGGAGCCCAGAAATTAGTTCTTCTATGTCTCTTGATAACCATATTAAAAGCAAAATTCTAAATATCTGTATGTAAATCTAATTCTGCTTGATCTTTTCTCAACCCCCTGACCCAAGTCTCCTTTATCTTACTCAGAAGGAAAGCCAAATTCTTACAGTTCTTTCAAGGTTACCCATGATCTGACTTCCTCTTTCACCCAGTTCTCTATCTCCTTCTCCCTCTGTCACCTGTTCAAACTAATCTGGTTTACTTGCTCTTCCTGGAATCTGCTAAGCAATCTCAGGCCTGAAGTCTTTTGAACTTGCTTTCTCTTCTCAGAATGTATTTCCAGTACTATAGCCTGTGGATTTCCCTCAAGTCTCTGCTCAAATGCGAACTTACCACAGTGCTCTTTCTCCCACTTCTGCTTCTTTTTATCCCACTTAGTCTATCTTCTTTTGCCTCCAGGGCACCTAGTCATCATACCTATTACAAATGTGTTTATTCACCCAGCTTTTCCAACTACAATCTATATAAGCCATAAGAAGTCAGTGACTTTGTTGTTGTTGTTTTTTAATGTCTTATTTATTTCTGAGAGACAGAGAGAGACAGCATGAGCAGGGGAGGGTCAGAAAGAGAGGGAGACACAGAATCTGAAACAGGCTCCAGGTTCTGAGCTAGCTGTCAGCACAGAGCCCGATGTGGGGTTTGAACCCACGAGCAGTGAGATCATGACCTGAGCTGAAGTTGGACACCCAACCCACTGAGCCACCCAGGAGCCCCAAGAAGTCAGTGACTTTGAATGGGATGTTCCTATTATATCCTCAACAGAGTAAAAGCTCAGTAACTAACTAGCAAGAATGAATGAATAATCAAATGAAGGATACACACAAGTTAATGAATATTCTATATTTCTTATCCAAAGATTCCTTACTTCACTGTTATTAGAATGATTACATGTTAGTGCAACACAAAATAATTTCTTTACAACATTAATATCCATAAAGTTATATTAAAGAGTTTGTCAATGGTTACTAAATGTCGTTTTACATGAGACAAACAAAAGGAGGTGGAATCAAAAGTTATTGCAATTGAATAAAAATTATTGGAAACTGTAATCAGAGTTTTATTATTTTCGGGAACTCAATAAAACCATTTTCTAGCCATTATAGTTACTATGTATCATCCCTATTTTGCATGCTTTACATATATTGTATAATTTAATCTTCACAAACCTTGTAATGGAAGAACTATTATATATACTTCATAAGTGAGAAAACAAAGGCACAGAATGTTGAAGTTACTTGCCTAACATCATTGAGACTACTATGGAATCACATTACAAACTATATATATTTCACACTGTGATTTATTGCTCAATACTAACTCTCCATAATGATCTTGATTAAGGCTCCTACTTTGAAATATTTTTCCACAATAATGGAAATATTATTGCATCCCTTTATACTCATTATCTCAGAAAGCATGTGTTTAATTTATTCTTTCTGAGTGTCTCAGAAATTATCTTGGAGAAATGAAGTAATGAATTAATATATACATGTTACACAATTTCTTGACCTAATACATATAATAATTACAGGAATAAAAACATTTCATTTTAAATTTTTATGTCAGTTTTATCCTAGCATATTTAAGCCTTTCCTGTTAAAATAAACTTTTTTGAATCATGTTTCTTCATAAGCCTGTGAATGAGAACAAGCCTGAGATTGAAAACTAGTTGTGCAATGAAGCTTTGGAATTCTTTATTATCTCCTTCTTTATTACCTGATTGATGCGCAAAACTAAGATAGCTATACATCCTAGTTTACCTGAACAGTCCCAATTCATGTGTTTTCCCAGCATTATTATTAATGTGTATAGATAATTATTAATAATAACATGTGCTTTTAGTTTCTCAAAATAATCTCAAAGCTGACTAGCATGGACAATAAATTTTATGTTCAACTATTTAAAACAGATATGTAATATCCTCAGAAAGTTTTTACACTGGATGTAAAAGGAGGAAAGATGAACTCTCCTCAGTAATTTTAACTTCAAACAAAATTATTTAATTAAAATCTTGAGGAAAAATAATAATACATGCTCATCAAAATGAGACATAATGGACCTGGACTATTCTTCCACTTGCTTAGTAGACATTTCCTCAACAAATATGGTAACCCAACTTGAGTTATTAAAAGAATCACTCTTTGAATGGATAAAACGTTTACTTCATTATTCTAGGTCTTTTCTAGATTTCACATAAACATGTACTGAAAGCATTAGTGCCGTAGTGGCTGAAATATCATGTTCCATTTACTGTTCCACCAAACTCATCCAAATGTAAGCCTCGTCTTTGGCCATGTTGGTTAGTGCAAAGAAAAGAACAAATTCCCTGTCATCCTTCACACCTGCATTCACACCCAAAGTTGTCTGTGCCTCCTGGGTTGAACAACTGTATAGACAGAATACCTTCTGTGATATCTCAGTTTAGCTCTTTTGAGACACACATTCCTGGAAGCTCCAACCTGTAGATTTTACATGAAGAGGTTTTCTTTTCTCCTTTAGATAAAGGAAATTTCTCTGTTGAGGCCGAGGAGCCAGAGGCAGTTTCTAAGTTTCTTATTATTTCATAATATTTTGAATAGCCAACTGTTCACCAAGCTTCAGACCTATAACCTACTTCTGCCTTTGTGTTTATTAAGTTTTGCTTTTTTAAAAAATTTTACATTCAGAGGAGGTAACTAGTAATTTAACATAGGGGTGCCTGTGGCTCAGTAGGTTATGTGTCCGACTTCAGCTCACGTCATGATCTCATTGTTTGTGCGTTGTAGGCCCTACACTAGGTTCTGGGCTGACAGCTCAGCGCCTAGAGCCTGCTTCAGATTCTGTGTGTGTGCTCTCTCTGCCTCTCTGCAACTTGCACTCTGTCTCTGTCTCTGTCTCTCTCTCTGCCTCAAAAATAAACAATAAAGAAAATATAAATTAACACAGAAATGTTAATCTCAATATTTATGTGATTTTTTTGCATATAAAAGTTTCAATTTTCAGAAAATGAGGCAAGGTTTCAATTTTTCTGTTTTGTTATTTCAAACACATTTTACTCCAGTTCCTTTCCCTCCTCCTCCCCAGGTTCTTACTATAACCACTGCCGTGAAATGTTTGTTAGCCTTTAGTGTGTGTGGTTGACAGCATTTTCAAATCTGAATTATCTCACAGAATCTCACCACCACCCTCTGTGAAGCCTCGAATAAGGCTGTTGCAACCACCAATCTTTTTTTCCACATATACCTTCACTCTTTAGTCTGTTTTATTTGCTAGAGTCTTCACTTTTAAAATATATTGCTAGATCTGCCAGGGAGATTTGGAGACTTTGCCTCAGTGGCACATCTCTTTGGTTCAAACTGAGGCAGATTAGCAGGTCAACAGCCCTACGTGGTAAATCTCCATGTGTTGCCTCAACCTCTAAGTTGCTTGCCAGAGGCTCACAAACCTCAGAGCAGTCACTTAGACAGGATTAGAGAAATCTAGAAGGTTCCTGGCATTGAAAATGTACATTGAAAGTTATCCTTGAGGCTTAGTTTACAAACAAGAGTCCATATAAATCCATTCCATCTAAGCTTTGGGTAGACAAGCACTGCTTCTTTTATTTTTTTTTTTAACTAGTCTAAAATATTTCCTAAAATAAGTTTTTTATTATAACACAAATGAGGCCAAATTGGGTTTCTGAAATTTCTTGATAGTTGTGCCTGAAGTTCATGAATAAATATGCAAAAGAGACCCGTAGTCAGTGGTCATAACTGTTTTATGAGACAGCATATTTTAAAGGAGCACAGGATTGGAATTATGGGTTTGGATTATATCTCTGCCATTTACTTTCTGTGTATTTCTCGACTATTTTCTTTAATTACAGGTTGTGTCTTCAAATGGAAAATGGAAATCATAAGTGACATTCACTCCAAAGTTGTATAGATTAAATGGGTTAATGTAGATAAAATGCACAGAAAGATGCTGGATTAATTGTTTTCCCCCCTCTCTCAGTGTACTGAGAATAGTCATTCTCCTTACCAATATTCATATTCACTTTCACTAAATTTTGTCAAGTCTGGAGATATGTGCGCACGCGCACACACACACACACACACACACACCCCAAGTCATGCTGCAGAGTAGCTAGAAACCCTGTGTATGAACTATGTACTCACTGAAAGAATCAGGAAGCTTACTTCATATGTTTTTCGAAAATACATGTGATAGGATTGGTTTGCTGTGATTACTGACCCGGTTAGGCTTAAAGCAAAGACAGAATCTACAACTATTTTAAGCTCCTTGAATAAGACTGTCTAGAACTTTGCTTTCCTCTTGTTTATCTCACTTTCCTCTTATTTATCTTACTCTGTTGGATTATGTCTGAAGGCTGTTGATCAAAGACAGAAAGGAAAAAAAATTATATCCTCGGGGAAAAGCTGTAGTGAATAGATGTTTTACTGAAACCTGGCTGTCTTCAGAGTGTTGAGTCTAGATGAAAATGGATGAAAACACCAAATAATTTTAAAGGTTTTCAGACATAAGGATGCTTGCTAAGTGAAGACTGAACATGTGGATTCATTATTCTTTCCTTTTATGTCAATATTATGTCTACTTTATGGCATTATTTTGGAAGACCTGTGTTTGTTCAACCTATGGGATAACTTGACCTGAGAAATAAAATTCCTAACACCCAGGTAGGACCTAAGGGGAAAAAATAATGTAAATAATTCAATTCTATTTGAGAGTTTCAGGATGCACAACTGTTTTAGAGAGACTGTATTTTTTAATGTCACAGCCAATGTAGACCTTGTTTTTTCAACAGCCATCAAATAGAAATATTAGTAAAAATATGAAAGAAAATGTGAAGCATGACAAAAATAGTGATGAGAAAATTCATCATACTGGAAAGTCCAAATTATAATACTCAGTGATCAAGGAGTTCAGTTTATTGCACAATATTGCCAAACAATCTACAACTACAAGTTACAAAAAATAGTAACAACCAGGGTGTGAAGCAATCAATTTTGAAATGTCAAGGAATTACTTATTTATTTTCTAGGAGTGAGCTTAATTAGAAAAGTTGTTACAAGTGTCAAGATCTGGGAGGAACATATTTTACAAGTTAATGGAAATATGGTGGATTCTGACTTCAAGAACTCAAAGACCTAATTTCAACATACTGAGTAATCATTGCTGAAATTATACACATGTGATCTTCTAAATTGAATAAGCCCTTTGTATGGAAATCTTTGACAAACAGAAATTCCTAATCTTTTGTTCAAATACTGTCTTCCAACATAAAACTTTTCATACCCAAGGTAAACAGGGAACAGATTCTTGTAGTAGACAGCCTGGAAAATTGAGAAAATCCAGATAAACCTAGTTTTGGCTAACATTTCTATGCCGACTAGATGAAAGATGTTGGACAAGTAGACCACTGAGATGTATGTTATTTGTCTTTAAAATACATATTATGTGTGTATGAGAAAAATATATGTAAAAAGTTTATAAAATGTCTCATGTTTTGAATTACATGTGATATGGTTATTTGCCAAACACATCCAAAATGCAGGTTTATACATAGTAGACATTTTGTGAGCGAGTGGAACCTTGTGGTTAGTTCTGGCCAATACCTGTAAGCAGTGAAATGTCACTTCTGGGGACAAGCATTTAATTGATGTTATGGAAACCCACAGAGTGCTTGCTCCTCTCCAGAACAAAAACTGTCAATATTTAAGGCAGAAACTACACTATCTGTCTTGATCTTTAAGTGACCATGGTGAGCCAAACATCCTTGCAGGCTGATTCTGGAATTATAAAATGAAAGAGAAATAAATGTTTATTTGAGAAATGGACCTGATTGTTACTGTAGCATAACTTAGCCTATTCTAAGAAATACCTTAAGGTACTTTGTAAAAGCTTATGATAACCTCTTCATAAAAATAAATGTAAATGTTAGTATAAAAAATTGTCAATATCTGAATGTGCAATTTCTTCTTAGACAAATCATTTGACATTAACAATGTATTATGTACAGCATTAACAAATTCTCAAACAGGGCAGTGCCTCCTGAAAATACTCAGGATGATTAAGACCAAGTTGCTTAAGTTCTCTTGTCTTCTTATCCTAAAATTACTGACTTGACTTAGTATTTTTTCAATTGCTTCATCGAACTTCTTTTAAGGATGTAAGATGGTGAATGTGTATCTACAAGGTACACACTCGAGTTTGAGAAGGGCATTTAGATTCTTGTAACTTTCTGCCATCTGTTTTATTATTTTGTGTTCAGAAATAAAATCAGAATCTCAAATATTTTTGAAATAGTTAATGTGTATAAAGCATTTTATTTGGGTCGTTGGGTAAATATAAATAAAATTAAGGTGTTTTTCTTGTCTTCAGAGAGTATATAATCTAGTTGGGGAATCATACCAGAAATACATGAGTTAGTCAATAGCACAAGAATCTGATATCATGCTAAATCACAAAAGGAAAATATTAGTGCTCCATAAAAATTATTTTAATCTGAAGCAGCAATCTCTAGATTCTGGAAATATAGAAGCAGTCTGGTGATGACTTCGCAGGGAAATTTAAGAACAAACTAAACTTTAGAAAGAGCAGTGTGCATGATTTCTCAGCACATTCACTTTTCAAGTGAATGAGGTACACTGTTGAAGATTAAACTATTATTTTGAAAATTTTGCCTAAGAGTTGCTATCTCACTGTCCCTCATCTGTGGCCACTCCTCTCACTTTATTTACTTTCATCCTCTCCCTACTTCCCTTTTCTTCATCTGTCTCTAATATCTGTTTCTTTAACTGGGTTGCTGCCTATCAGTGTGGAAGCAGTGTCTGAAGACATCCTGCATAATGGTCAATAGCAAAGACTCTGGAGTCATACAATGCTGGAAATTGAATCCTGGCTCTGCTGGCCACATTACCTAAAGCAAAAATTTTAATGTCTCTGAACTTTTTTCCCCCCATGTTAATGTAATAGGGTGGTATCATGCTTATGGAGTGATATTTTGAAATTAGATAATATATGTATAGTATGGAGCACATAGAAAGTGCTCAAAAGTTAACTAATACTATTATTATTTTCTCTGATCTTTACTAGGGTACAAATACTTATATTTTAATATAATGTGTATGCTTGATAAAAATACTTTGATGAGAATCATAAAAAATGTTTTATTTGTGGCATTTCTGATACCAGGTAAGCCTAGTAAGGGAAGCATTTTTAGTCATATAGAACTTCCACCTTCTAATGTGAATATGCATAGACATTGAGTTCATATAGATGTATATTCAGTGTTGCTATATGTATGTTAGATTATTTTGCCCAATAAAATATATAATTGGATCAGATTCTACATGTTATATTTGATCTCCTTTTTAAATTAAAGAGGCATGTTGGGGGCCTGGGTGGCTCAGTTGGTTAAGTGTCCGACTTTGGTTCAGGTCATGATCTCGCAGTTCATGGGTACAAATCCCACATCAGGCTCTGTGCTAACAGCCAGCTCAGAGCCTGGAGCCTGCTTTGGATTCTGTGTCTCCCTCTCTCTCTGACCCTCCCCCACTTGTGCTGTCTCTCTCTCTCTCAAAAAAATAAAATAAAACATTTAAAAACTTTTAAAAATAAATAAATAGACAAATAAATAAATTAAAGAACCATGTTGACATAGTACAATTTTCTGGTCAAATTCTTCCTCTAGCTTGAGATTTAGAAAAAAATCACATGGGGTTCTTCCTAAGTATGGACCTACTTGCTTATTTTAAAATTTTTTTTAATGTTTTATTTATTTCTAGGAGAGAGAGAGAGAGAGAGACACAGCGTGAGCAGGGGAGGGTCAGAGAGAGAGGGAGTCACAGACTGAAACAGGCTCCAGGCTCTGAGCTGGCAGTCAGCAGATAGCCCAACGCGGGGCTCGAACCCACGAACCGCGAGATCATGACCTAAGCGAAAGTCGGACGCTTAACCGACTAAGCCATCCAGGCGCCCCCCTACTTGCTTATTTTAAAAAAAAATTAGTATCTATTGAAATTAGTTGCTGAGAGCATTAGGGAATGCTACAGAATATATATTCTGTATATTGTGTTCTATGTATAATGTGATCTTTCACTGAAACTTTGCTTTCTTTTTTTATCCCCAAATCTATGAGCAAAATGTTATGTTACTTCATAATGAGAGACGCAAAGTGTTCTATTTCAGTCTTACAAGCTTATTAAAGGCTTTTGAACATGACTATTAATTTTCTCCCTTTTAATACTAGATTCATTTCCAAGACATAGACTGTTTAATATCTTAAAACTCTTTAGTGTTTAGGAAATATTTTTCTCTATTAAATGCCAATTTCAGTAGGATATTAGTAATTAAATACCTACCATTAAATTTCTTTTAAGCAGAGTTAGTGGTTTTGGGCTCATCGGTGAAATTTAATTCATAGTACTAAACACTGTTTGAGTCAATACATTTTATGAAATAATTATATATATATTTTAATTTAAAAAGTGATTTGATTAGTAGAGGAAGGTCTGGTTTCTAGTAGTAATTAAGCTGTCTATATCTGAGGTAAATTTTGCAGCTGGGTGAAACTGAGGCAACACAGGCCTCAGAAAATGCTCCTGTAATCGTGATGTCCAACCATTCGATTACTGGGAAGAATGTAACCTTTCATAACTTAGGTGTATAGTTATAGTAGAAAAATAACTCTGTAGACTTTTTTCAAGCGTGTGCACTTAATAGAGATTATTTAAAGGTTTTAAACAATGAAATGTGTAATATAATCAGGAGGAATCACAGTACAATAAAATGTTAAGATCTAATAATAAGATCTTCTTTGACCAATTTCTCCTTCCTTGTGCATTACATTATGAAAATGATTTAATGTCATTTCCTTTACAAGGAGAATCTCTTCTCAAACCTCACAGTACTTTATTTTATTTTTATTGTAGTACAATATTCATAACGTAGAATTTACTATTTTAACCAAATCACTGGCATTAAATGCATTCACATTGTTGTGCAGCTAGGATCACTATGCACCTCCAGAACTTTTTCATTATTTCAAACAGGATTCCATTAACATTAAACAGTATCTGCCAGTTACCGTGTCTCTCCATCACCCAGTAACTAACATTTGACTTTCTTTTCATTGAATTTGACTATTCTCGTTACTTCATATAAGTAGATTCATATATTATTTATCCTTAGTGTCTGGTTTATTCCACTTTATGTAATGTTTTGAAGGTTCATCTATGTTGTACTATGTTAAATATGACTATCTTCATCTCTTACCTACCCCTTAGGAAACTTTTCCATTTCTAAAAATATGTGTGTAAGTTTTCCTCTTTTGCTATCATATATTAAAATCTAGTGTCCTTGAAATATATATATGTGTGTATATTTTTTGCCTGTGCAAGAACTTGTTTTCCTTATTGTTAACTTTTTCCCCACTAAAACTTATATAAACCCCTTCTGATTTTCCCTTGTGGGAATTTGAAAAAATATTTTATCAGAATATAAAATTTTGTGTAAAGATATACAAATACAATTTAAAAAGTTGTCACATTAACTTTTCTGTTCATTTGTGGCCAAATAATCATTTTTATAGCTTAAAGATGTTTATTTTTTCATAATTTTTCATAAAATTTATGTTTGATTAATGTATTATGCAATCCTGAGCTTTATTTTATTTGTTCATTTTTAAAAAGTTTTTAACAATTATTTATTTTTTGAGAGACAGAGAGAGACAGAGCACAAGCAGGGGAGAGGCAGAAGAGAGAATGAAACACAGAATACAAAGCAGGCTCCAGGCTCTGAGCTGTCAGTACAGAGCCCAACATGGGGCTTGAACCCACGAACCATGAGATCATGACCTGAGCCGAAGTAAGATGTTTAACTGACTGAGCACCCAAGTGCTCCTGGTCAAATTTTTAAAAATGTATATTTATTTATTTTGAGAGAGAGAGAGTGCATGCAAGCTGGGAAGGGGCAGAGAGAGTGGGAGAGAGGGAGAGAGAGAGGATCCTAGGCAGGCTCCCATGCTGCTAGTGCAGAGCCTGAGTCTGGACTGGAACACATAGACTATAAGATCATTGCCTGGGCCGAAACCAAGAGTCATATGTTTAACTGACTGAGCCACCCTGGTGCCCTGTGGTCAAATTTTTGATAGTGATAGTTTATTGCTAGGGAACTTGGGAAAATTTATTGTAACATTTGTTAAATCCACTTTGAAGAATCTCAGGATCTAGTCTTTATTAAAATTATAATAAATTCCCCCATTATTAGTAATACGTAGTCAATAAATAATTCAAGAAATAGTCTAAAAAAATATATCTGCCTACCCCATGAACTGTTGACCTTTGTGTTACTTTTATATATTTAGCTCTATACATTTTCACTATATGTATATTAGCTAAAAACAGACATTATGTAATAAAATAATGTCCTTTTCATAACCTATTTTTATTCCCATTAAACAAATATTTCCATGTCCTTAATAATTCATTATTTTAAATAATATAGCTTATGCTTTAAAATCATTACCAGATAAGAAACATAGCTGTGTGATCATGGAGGAAATGTGTATATTTTATGGATTATTTCATTGTTCTGTTTATGGCTCATTTTACAGGATTTTTGTCTAATTAAAATAGAACCAGCCTATTTGTTTCAGATCAGAAGTTATTGCTTTCTCATGCTCTGCACAGCATAAATACTGAAATGCTGAATTTCAGTGATTTTTTGACATTATAAATTAAGCTTTCTCATGCTTTTGCTTTCTTTTCATGAAAGGCTACCTCAAGGAAATAAAAGTCATTTGCTGTCCGCAGGTGACCTACTCTCAATGATTCAAGATAGATAGATCAGCACTGTTTATTTAGTCAGCTTTTGAAATCAATACCTTTCAAAGAGAAAATAAAACAACTCATAAATCCTCACACAAAAAAAAGAATACCTGTTTTAAAGCACCCCAACACTTGAGATTTAAGCGCTAAGTCATTTGTACAACCAGGGGAATCTAATTTTTTGTATTTGATAAAATTTTTTGTCTGGTAGTTCTTCTACAGAAATTAATTCTATGAATTATTTGATGGTTAGTCTATAGGTAAAGGGTCTATTTGAATTCTCATGCAATAGGCTTACTTCCAAGAATATTTATTGAGATATTTATAACTTCAGCAGCAGAATCATATTCAGAATATTATTTTAAAGAAATCAGATTAGGGACTCCTGGGTGGCTTAGTTGGTTAAGCCTCCGACTTCGGCTGAGGTCATGATCTCACGGTTTGTGGGTTCGAGCCCCACGTCGGGCTCTGTGCTGACAGCTAGCTCAGAGCCTGGAGCCTCTTTCAGATTCGGTATCTCCCTCTCTCTCTGAACCTCCCCTGCTCTCTCTCTCAGAAATAAATAAAACATTAAAAAAGAAAGAAATCAGATTATATTTTAATATCTTCACAGATCAGAGATACATTTATATCTAAATAATGATTTTATTATTGTAATATTTTAATTATCATAATTATAACAAGTGAATACATTATGTTGTATTCATTACCTTAAGAATTCTGCATTGTATGTCTCTACAATTTAGACATTCCAAGGAATATATTTTGAAATGAGTTCTTTTTGCAAATGGCTGTTTCAGACTGACACAAATACTGATTTAAGTTATAGGTCAACATCACAAAAGGAAAGAGGTAAACCTTGGCTTATCTTTTCCTAGCTTATCTATTCAAGCTAGTTTAACAGTCTGTAATCTTTGTTTTGAGAAAAGATAGACATCTATGAAGAGTTTTTAATTATAATCTCTTTTGACACAGTAAGTTGTCCATTTGGTTTCTTCGGCCATACCACACTTTAGTAAATGGAATTTTACAGAATTACCTCAGCTAAAGACAGAAAGCAGTAAAATATCTGCATTAATTGGGAAATTCACAAATTAGGCAACTATTTACATTTTCACAGTAATATGAAGACATTATTTATTTGCTTGTATTAAAAAAGCCCTTCAGTCTTTGTTAAAGTTAACAGTAACTGTACATGAATGATGATGCATTTAGATTTACACATATAAATGTCATGTTTTAAATTACACTGTCAGACATAGGGTTCAGTCAATATCTTCAGTCATATAATAGAGACATATGATCTTAAGTTGAGTGGCAAGGGCCCTGTAATATAGAACTATAAATAAATCTGTGATTCAATAATTTTCTTGTTTGTTCTCTCTGCTGAAGGTATACCCTCTGCCTGAGCTTTAGCATATATTATACAATGTTCCCCAATTCAGTATATGGTAATGATATCCTTAAAGTTTCTAAGGCCAGATAGGAATCATCCTTAATTCCTCTTTTTCTCTTAAACACTCATATCCAGTCCATCAGTGAATTCTGTGAGTTAGACAATCGAAATCTAGAGCTTAATCTCTTCTTACTTTCTCCACCACTTCCACTCTAGTCTAAGCCATCATGATTATTGTAGCTTCTCTGGATTATGGGAAGTTATCCTTTCTTCTTCTGCCTTTGTACCATTCACATTGGATATTTCTCACAGTGTAGACTGAACCATTGAAACTGAAGTCAGATCACATCACTTATTTCAAAACCCTCTGCTGCACACCTCACTGAAGATGAAGCCACACTCCTTACGGTGGCCATTGGGGGCCTTTGTAGGTTAAACCTTTCTTCCCTCACTCTTCCTTCCTTGATCTCTACTTCCCCTTTTCCTTCCCACGTGTCAGTGACTTTACGTGTTCTCTATGTTCCAACCATACTCTACACTGTGCCTCTGCCACTCCAGATGGTCTCCAACCTGAAGCTTCTCTTCTTCCTACTGCCAGGAATATTCTTCCCTTATATACTTATGTGGCAGGTTCACTCATCTCTTCCAGAAATTTACTCAAATGTCACCATCTAAAGTGGCTTTCCCAGGCAACCTTTTAAAATTTGAAAATACCTATGACCCAAAATATTTTCCCTCTCCAATACTTATCAATAGCTGATATATGTTCTCTTTAATGTGTGTGTGTGTGTGTGTGACTCCTTATATTAGAATATAAGCACCTTTGGGAAAATTTTTTGTTTTGATAGTTTTGTTTATTACTGTAACCCAGTGCATAGAATAGCATCTGGTATATGAATTGTGAATGGAATTTACTTCTATATAGTTTTTATGTACATATAAAAGTATATTAGGCTGCTGATTCCACAACAGAGAAAAATAATCAGCCAAGTAGTTTAAAAAAAATCTGTAGTTCTATTTTCAAAGCTAATTGTTCATCAATTCAGGAGAGAACATAGGCCTTGATATGAAGTTCAGTACATGAAAATGTTGTAAAACCATGTTGATGATGTGAATTAAGACATAACAATCAGTTGCCAATGAATACTTAACACAAAAGACCCTGTGCTAGACATCTGGGATTTAATAAACTGCAAACAGTGGTTTTTCTTTATAATTTAATTAGTAAGACAGAAAAGAGTGCCTAATACTAAAATACATAATAAATAGTTAGATATTGACACCAGACAAGTGGTTTATCCTCACTGGACCTTAGTTCCTTCACCTGTCAAATATATATATTTATTATACATATATAATTATAATATATATTTTTTATTATTTTTTAAATTTTTTTTTGAAAGAGAGACAGAGAGACAGAGTGCAAGCAGGAGAGGGGCAGAAAGAGAGGGAAACACAGAAACCAAAGCAGGCTAGAGGCTCTGAGCTGGGCACAGAGTCTGATGGGGGCTCAAAATCACAAACTCTGAGATCATGACCTGAGCCCAAGTTGGATGATTAACCGACTGAGACACCCAGACACCGCTACAATTAGACTTTTAAATACAGAACAGGCTGGTGGTTACCAGTGGGGAGGTGGGCGATACAGATGATTAGAGTACACAATATACAGTGATTCAACAATTCTATACTCTGTCAAATATATTTGATGGGAAAAGAAATCTAACTTTAAAATTCTTTCTTGTTGAGATCTCAAGAGCCCTTAAGCAGTCTTTTAAAAGCATTCTTACAGAATCTAGAGTTGTTACTAGATTCTGAACTTTAGGCTTTAAACCCTCACTATGTGCCAGCATCAGCCCCTTCCTCTACAAAAGCTCTGCATTGATGAGATTTACACTTAAAATTGACACTTAAAATTTTGAGCAAAGAATATCAAACCCCACCCCACCCCAAAATTAGCTGAAACCATAACACTGCTCTAGGATTCTGATTGGTACGGTACTTCTTCCATGACCTTTAAAAATTAACATCTATAACCACTGGCAAAATAAAGTTTTGTCCAGGGACGTCTGGGATGCTCAGATGGTTGAGTGTCCGACTTTGGCTCAGGTCATGATCTCACAGTTCGTGGGTTTGAGTCCTGCTTCAGGCTCTGTGCTGATAGCTAGCTCAGAGCCTGGAGCCTGCTTCAGATTCTGTATCTCCTTCTCTCTGACCATCCCCTTCTCACACTGTCTCTCTCTCACACAAATAAATAAAAAAAAAGTCTTTAAGTTTTGTCCATTTGTTTTAGGTCTCCCAATTTGGGACTTTGTTCTTCATGTACAAGAGGTAGAGCTCTTATATAAAGATGCCTCAGTCCAGGTTCATTACCGCTGTCTGCAATGTCAAGACTCATTATGGTTCTCAAAGGTATTTATGATGCCTTTTTGAGGTATTGACCCCTAATTGCTCTCGTGGCCTTGCAGTTCCTCATTTAGATGACAAAAACAAGAAAAAAAACCAAAAAGTTGTTTAATATCAATTTCTAATGTTTCTACAGACACAGTAATAGGAAAAAAGGGAAAGAAGAAAAAGATTTACCAAAGATTATCTTTCTCTAAAGCCCAAAACTCCCCCAAAAAGAGTCGTTAACTGGGAGCTTGAATAGCATTTATTAAACTAGAGCTACTTCTTAATTTGTAAACTTCTTAAACGTTTGATAAAAAGGTTTACCAATAAAATACTGACTAATTTATACAACCAATAAGAAATCAAAATGAATTCATTCTAGAAATATATAGCTGGTTTATACTATTCCCTTTAAAAAGCAGTAAATTAAATGTAATAATAACACATTTATTATTCTCTCAAGAAAGTCTTAATTTATAGATTTGAAAAGTGACACAAATTAAAAGAAAATATTGGAGATACTATTGACAGGCTGTGAGCACATATTGACCCACTGGGAGTTCAGTAAATATTGTTTTCCAGGGTAAATGAATTTCAAGAGCAGATAATAATGCCCCTTTGTATCCATCTGGGATAGATACATCTTTTAGAAATGAAATTATATAAGACACATTAGTTGATGCTTCTCTGACATTGTTGACAATGAAGTACCACTAGGGACCCCACTCTTGCTTTCACACATGTCATCCTTGAACTACACCATCCCTCAACTGCTAATACCACATTGTAAAGTTTGTTATAGTTGGCTGATATTTTAAAATATAGTCTTTGCCTTTAAAAAAGTATAAGGAGTAACCATAAATATATTTTCTAGGATTTAATATATATTTCTCTGTGTTTTATATACCTATATGTTTTTATGCTAAAGGAAGAATTTGGTGCCACTTCTCTAAAATGCATGACTAAGGAAGCTTTTGAAGAAAAAAACTATAGAAATACTATATAAGTATCTAAAGCAACTTTACTTCCCAATCATATATTTCCCCTCCATTCAAAAACTGTTTGTGCTATAAAAGGGAAAGAGTTTTCCAACTGACTCAATACTAGATTTTAATTCTACTCAATTAAAAAAACATATTTGTTCTCAGCTAAAGAAAAACTATCTGTGGTTAGATTCAAGAATGACTAATACTGGCTTTTTCAAAAGGAGTTTATGGACTAATATGGTAAATGTGTAAATATCCAATATAACCAGGAGAATAGTTTTTTTTTTTAATTTTTGTCCACTTCTACATGCCTATTTCTAGAAGAGTGTCTCACACATGGTAGGCACTCAATAAATAATTTTGTACCATATAGTTGACATAAGATTTATTATATAACAAAATACCAGGGGATAAATTAAATCTTCCATACATATATGAAATCAATTTCAACTTAAGCTCATCTTTATTTTAATAATTTTTATTTTTACAAGCTCATTTTTAAAAAGACAAACACTAAGATTGAATCCATCAGTGAAGAAATAAGTATATTTTAGAAAAAACATGGAAAAAAGTTGAGGAATTCTGGGGAAAGACAAGATACAGGACCTATATAAGAATATCACTGTAGGATACAATCGTATGTGGCCTTAAATATTACAAGAGACCATTGAATATTAGTAAGCAGCAGTATGATACAACTGAGTGGGCGTTCTTAAGACCTATATCTTGCAATAGGTGGAGGATGAATTGAAAGGAGGGATGACAGTATTTTCAACCCTGAGGATTATATGAAAACATACTGTAAGTATTTCACCAAACTTTAGTTGCGAGCATTTGACCCATAGTGTGGTCCTTCCAACGAATGAGAATAAAATGCATTTAAGTATGCCCTAACTGACCATATCTTTTTTTTTTCCTGGAAATAATCCCTTTATTAAAAAATAAGTGGAGAAACTCAGGACTAACAACAATATTCAGTCAGCTATCAGAATGTCATCTGGGTATCCAGAGAACCCCAGACTAACAATAATATTCAGTCAGCTATCAGAACATCATCGGGTCACCTCTGTTTTACACAGCAATTATGTCTGGTTACTTCATTTCAGTAGAATAAAGGTAATTTCTAACTGTGATTTATACACTGCATTTTGGTGCTTTGCCTTAATCTGAATTCCCCTGTAACCAAGTGAAAGACATTAGTAAATAATAGCTTATCAAATCTACTTCCTCACATAACACAATCTGGAGTCTTTTCCTAGTATTATTTCTATTATTAAAAATTGTATATAATACAATCATATTGTATATATACAATATATTGTGGCTCAGTCAGTTGCACGTCCAACTTCAGCTCAGGTCATGATCTCGCTGTGGGTTCGAGCCCTGCATCGGGCTCTGGGCTGACAGCTCAGAGCCTGGAGCCTCCTTAGGATTCTGTGTCTCCCTCTCTCTCTGCCCCTCCCCAGCAGATGCTCTCTCTCTCAAAAATGAATAAATGTTAATTTTTTTTAATTTTAAAGCTATCCTTGATCAGGCAATAATTTACCATTATTTAAAGAGCTTATACAAACTAAAAGTAGAAACTGTAATTGTTAAATAACATTTACCTTTTGATATTAATTTTCATATCTTGGCTACATTGTTTTTGTACGTCATGTGAACATTATTTTATTACATTTATTTGGCATCTTATGCATTTAAACTCCTATTTTTTTATTTTTTAAAAATTTTAAATGTTTATTTATTTTTGAGAGAGAGAGAGAGAGAGAGAGAGAGACCGAGTATGAGCGTGGGAACGGCAGAGAGAAATGGAGACACAGAATCCGAAGCAGGCTCCAGGCTTCTGGCTCCTGACTCTCAGATGACAGCTCTGAGCCCAACTTGGGACTCGAAGCCATGAGCTGAGAGATGCATGACCTGCATGAAATCATGACCTGCACTGAAATCAGATGCTCAACCAACCAAGCCACCCAGGCACCCCATCAAACTGCTTATTTTTAAAAGGCTTTCCCCATCATCCATTTTAGTTTAAGATGATTTCCCAATTTACCTGTTTCAGAGATATAAACAAACTTGCATCCACATTTCTACCAGCCCAGACATAAACTTAACCTTGTCAAATTAATAATTAATCCTTCAAACTGTCATGTTTAGGGAAAAGAATTTAATGTGAATTTTCCAAAGCATTACCTTAGAAAATGAGATTGTATTTGCCTAATCTTGCCTAATTTCAAGCTAAAACATTTCATAGATTCAGATTTTTTTCCTTTCATTTGTTCCTTGTTACACTGACGGAAAGGTCTGACCAATTTTTACCTTTTCTCTCTTATGGAATTACCAATCACCCCCCCCCACCTCCTCCTCGTCCATCATACAACTGTCAGTCTACAGGAAATAGTCTTCTTCAGCTGTCTAATACCTAACATGAAAAATATCAAACTGTCAGATTTTGGAATCACTTCCATTAAAGGGCAATTTAAAACCTAAACACTGTATACCTACCATAAACATTAAATTTGAAAACATAATGATTTTTTATGAAACTTGACTCTTACAGGAAAACACACAAGGAATTTTTAGTTCACATAATGTACTGTAACCAAGTCACTAAGGCATCCTTATGTAAGAGACTATCTGCAAAATGAAAAACATTTTTTAAAAGTTCTGATTGTGTTCTGTTGAAATGGAATTTGATCTGTATCTCCTCTATTCTTTATAAGCTGTGGAATTAAGGGTCTATGAATTAAGCCTAGCACAGTGCCTCTACATGGTAGGCATACAGTATACTTGGTGAATAAATAAACGAATGGAAAAAAAAAAAAAAAAAAAAAAAAAAAAAAAAAAAAAAAGAAAAAAAAAAAAAAAAAAAAAAAAAAAAAAAAATAAACGAATGGATACATGGAAATCAAATGGAGTTAAATGTCATTAAAGCCGTTATCAGCATCAAAGGTAGTCTGATAGGGAAAATCATGTGAAGAAAATGAGCTTAGAAGCAAGTTAGAACAAAGTATGTAATTCCACAAAACGTTGACTGGGCTCAGGAATTTACAGCACATTTCCATGGGAATAGTGACTAGGTTTAGTGGGTTTTAAATCCAATTTAATTTTGAGAGGTAATAATTGCTGTTTCCTATCTATACTGCAGAACTGTCTTTAGCTATGTCGTTGTTACGTATTTAGCTACATATTTGCAAACAGTGTTTCTGTGAAGACCCGGGGCAGAGATGAAAAGGGAGATATTGTCAAAAATCTTCACAACCCCTTATGAAGGGCCACTTTTATAGAAATTGAATGTGAAGTCATGCATACCATTAAATCCATTTCTTTGTAGTCCCCTAGTGTCCTTTCCTCTCCTTTAGAGAAATCATAAATAGCTCCTGCTAATACAAATAGCCCAAAGCCACATTTAGCTTAATGCAGCTTAAATGAGATTTTAACCCCAGACCTTTCTTTTTTAAAAGCTTACTTTCTAATTGGATAGTGCATTTTATAGAAAACTGAAGGATATAATGTTGATTAAGTTCATACAATGAAGGAAAAGTTGCCACCCTAAGGTCAACATCTGTTGACTCTGAAAATGACAACCAGTATTCACAGTTTGAGATAATGACTGTCTATGACAGGGGTCATTAACAAATCTACCTCATAATTTCCAGAAAATGCATAATAAATGCAAGTGTAGCAAAATCTGAAGGAACCGGTTTTTCTTCCAAAGTGCTTTTTGCAAGTCCTGCCCACACAGCTTGTAGGTTAATAGAGGTGCAACAGTAAGGTTGGATGCAATCAACTTTGATTGTGGACTTTTCAGAGCTGGTTCTTTTTTGCCTTGAGTCTCCTACACAAGAATGCAATTGAGAAACAAGCAGCTTAATGACATTAATGATTGGTACTCAGACTGCAAAGGTGTTGGATTAATCACAAAGTCTGAATCTGATTCAGACACAGGCTCTTCTCTGTATGTACTTGTTATTTCTTCTAGTCTTGCTAAGTCTCTGCAGTGATTCTTGAGATATAGAGCGGTTAATAACCTTGTGGACAAATCTGTTTCTAGAGCATGGGAGCCACTCAGTTCCTTTGTGACTATCGGCATGGTTAACAAGTGCATACTCAGGGTTACAACTAGAAAGGTTCTCTGTGAACGCAAAAAGTTGATATTTATTTTAATTCTGAGCTCCTTAGAAGCTGCCTTTCCAAATTCTTTCCAGATGACCTGCAGCTAAAGTATTCTTAGGAATATTTATTAAAATATTGTAGATATATATGCATATATAAATATTGTGTATATTTCTATGATTTCACTTTATGCACAATTGTATTTTTAATCGACAAAAATAATGCATGCTATTTGAAATAAAGCCATTTTGGGGTACCTGGGTGGCTTAGTCGGTTAAGCGTCCGACTTTCACTTAGGTCATGATCTCGCTGTTCGTGGGTTCGTGCCCCGCGTCGGGCTCTGTGCTGACTGCCAGCTCAGAGCCTGGAGCCTGTTTCAGTCTGTGACTCCCTCTCTCTCTGACCCTCCCCTGCTCACGCTGTCTCTCTCTCTCCTAGAAAAAAAAACAACCTTAATGAAATAAAGCCATTTTAATATCTGGAAAATTAATAAGCACATAATATAATGTAAGTCATTTGGGGCTATCACAATTTATAAATAGAAAACAGACTGAATATAACCAGTTCAGAAATATATGAAGAAAAAATAAACATGTTTATTTGGTATCTTTTTATTTTTTTAAATTTTTATATTTATTTATTTTGAGAAAGAAAGAGAGAGGGTGAGAGAGAGTGTACACAGTGGGGGAGGAGCAGAGAGATGGAAGGATATAATCCCAGGCAGTCTGTGCATCATCAGTGCAGAAGCTGATGTGGGGCTCAAATTCACAAACCATGGGATCATGACTTAAGCCAAGATCAAGAGTTAGATGTTTAACAGCCTGAGCCACCCAGGAACCCCTTTGATATCTTTTTAAATGTTACCGACGCTTTTGAACAACAATGCAAAGAATAGGAGCATATACTCTTTTGGAAAACTCTTTGGACAATAGGTTTTCCAGTAGATGTGGTCAGAAACATGTTTTAATTCTGTATTTATAAAATGAAAGATAAATAAATCCCTATAGAAAATCTTATTCTTCTCAGCATAGTCCATTGACAAGAAGGAAGAAGAAAGTTTAGCAATAGTTTCTCTGTTAAGAAAGTGAAAAATCCCAGAGAATCACAGAATAGAAATATAACAGTAAATGGAAAATAGAGAAATAGTTGTAGTAGGTAAAGACGTTACCTACAAAAAAGAATGAGAAAGACATAAATCTCAAATCAATAAATATGTCTATGATGCCTTTATAATGTCAAATATATTCCAATTGCTTGAGACAGGGTCATACTAAAATACTCTGCACTATTGCCCTGGTAACTGTCTGATGTTTTTTATTTTAAGGACTATTGAACGGCACATCCTCTGATTTAATAGTGATACTGCAGTACCTTTGACCAAAAGAACTATATTTACTTTGTTTCTTTCCCTCATTCATTTGCTATTTAGAACTATTCTCTGATTCATCTTTGTCCTTAAAAATTATTGGCCACATTTTAGGTCTTCTGGAAGCTGCAAAGGGACCTATGTATGATTTCTCAGGCATAGGACCTAAAGCATTCAAAGTATTCAACAAGCCCTCAATCTTGCCTCATTTCAGGCCTAATGATGTTCCCTGTGTAACACTGGGCCACTGAAGATCCACAGAACTTTAGGGGAAAAATGGGTAAACTGGAAAGAATTGTATCTGGTTTAAGCCCATTGCTCCATGAGCAGAAGCAAGAACTTAAATTTCAACATAAGATTAATATCTGGCATGCCACAAATCCTCACAGAAAGAAAACAGTTCACATCAGCCTGTATTCCAGTTACCCATATATTCTCACAGTATTTATAGAACCAGATTTTGCTGGTATCTAAATCAGCCAATTGCTGGAAAACTATTAACATAATAGACTTCCAATTCCAAACCTCTCAAATATATAATCAGAAAGGAATTCAGGCACAAGAAAACTGAAGTTTCCTGAAGTGTTAGTAAATGAGAAGAAGGAACAAGGGAGGGCCATTGTGGAATCACATCTCCTTTGGATGCTTTCTACCTAATACTCCCCTAGTTTATAGATTTATTTGCCTCTTATTTTCTTAATTCACTGTGACTTTGTCTTCTTCACCAGGTGATGCCAGCTTTGTATCTTATCCCTTATATACAAGAGGAATTCAGGGAATATCTTTGTATTGAGTTCATTAGAATAGATCTTAAAAATCCAATGTATTTATTTGTTATATAGTAAAAATAAAACAGAGAATTTGTCTTTGTAAATGTAGAAAAGCAGGGAAGTAGTACTGGGAGGCTGAAAATGGAATCCTCTGGCTCTTCAATCATGCTTCTTTAAAATACATATTCTAATTAACATGATTAGCTTTACTAATATTCACACTTCACCCTATGTACCCCCCCCTTTCAACATAACTCACTTTCTTTACACGTGACTGGAACAGAAAATGACATCTGGAAGTCAGCTGTATTTTGTAAAATCATTGTGCAAAAGGTAGCAAGTACCCATGTGATTCATGATAAAAAAATGCTCTGAAGAATTTAAATGTATGTTCATACTTAAATTGGTTTGTTTATTGTAACATAGGCTTCATGGGGTTTGATAGGCGTGAAAAACAATTGTTATTATGCAACAAGAATACTCCACATTAGATGTCCCTCAGCCATTTGGTTAAAGACATCATTTTAACAATTCTCTTCTCTGTCCTATATCAATTTTTCATTTCTACTAGATTGTTTCCATGACCATGAAAACATGCTGCTAACTTCTCCAAGATTCAGAAAATACTAACTTTCCACTGACTCCAGTTTTTCTGCAGGTACACCCTCTGCATGTCTTGGCTCCTTTTTTTTTCAGGCAAATTTCCTAAAACTGTTGTTTGTATTTATTTTCTATCATTCCTCTTCTTGTGTTCTCTCTTAAAATTGCCTGAGTCAGTCTTCTACCCCTATCATTCCATCAAAACTTGTCAACGTCACTATGTTTTCCAAATTGCTAAATCCAATGCTCCATCCTCAAAACCCACTTCATTAAATATTATGGTAGCATTTGGAACAGTTGATCATTCCTGCTTTCTTGATATATTTCTTCTTGGCTTCACATGGTCTAGCTTTCCTTCTCTTTCATGGGTTTCTTTTGCCATCTCCTTTACTCATTTTTCATCTTTGTCCAACCTCCTAATGTCAAAATGCTGCAGGGCTCAGTCATTGGTTTTCTTTTATTTCTGCCTTTACTTGCTACCTTGTGGTCTCATCCAATCTCAAGGATTTCAAAAACCTTCTTTGAGAGTCTTCTAAAGGAGTCTCAGATTTATATCTTCAAGCCAAATCTCTGTCATGAACTCAGATTTAATGCCCAGTTGCCTACTTGACATCCACTTGGATATCTAAAAGCCATCTCAAATGCAACATGTCCAAAAAGTAAGTTCCTGACCTTTCTCACCATCTCTATTATTTTATTCAGAATATAGTTAATTCCATTTATTCAGCCACTCAAACTAAAAACCTTGAAATCTTAGCTAACTTCTCTCTTTATCCCCATGTCACACTTGAGTGCAGTAGAAATGCTATTTGCTCTACTGTCAATATGTTCAATATATATTGTCAGTATAATTTTTACTACCTCCACTCCTAAAACCTTAGTTCAAACCATATCTCTAGCCTGATTTCAGCACTAGCTTCTTAATACGTCTCCCTGTTTTTACTCTTGTCCCTCCACAGTCCCAATAAAGCAGCCAGAGTGACTCTTTTAAAACTTAGGTTATACATGTCACCCTTCTGCAACAGCATTCTATTTCATCTAGACTCTCCGGTAGACCACAACATGTGCTTTCTCATTACCTCTTGACCTTCACTTGTGTTTTCTTTTTTCTTTCTTTTTCTTTCTTTCTTTCTTTCTTTCTTTCTTTCTTTCTTTCTTTCTTTCTTTCTTTCTTTCTTTCTTCTTCATTTCCTTATATATATATAAGTTTTTTCAAGGAACCAGGTAGTTTCTTTAAATAAGAATTGAAATGTGGGAGGGATTCAACAAAAAAGGGTTCTCTGTTGCTAGTTTTGGAGCCATGGGGCAAGGAATTAAGAACGCTTGGAGCTGAGAGCAACCTCTTAGTCAAAATCCAGCAAGAAAGAGAAACCTCAATCCTATACCACAAGATCTGAATTTTGTCACCAAGATGAATGCACTTGGGAGAGTTTTTCCCCAGAGCCTTCAGATGACACAAAACCCAGCCGACACCTTGATGTCAAGGCCTGTGATACCCTGAACAGAAAACCTAGCCACACTTCCTGAATTTCTGACCTACAGAATTGTGAGCTCATAAATGAGTATTGTTTTAAGCTGTTAACTGTGTAGTAATCTATTACAGAGCAATAAAAATTGCATATATGTCTTGTTTCATTTCTGCTTTTATACCCCGCTGCTTTACTTTGAAATTTCAAATCACTTGATGCTCATGTCTTAACCTGGAAAAACTTTCAGAAGCAAGATTTTAAAAGTATGAAAACAAGGTTCAGTAACCTAAGTAAAAATTCTATGTGCAGGAAATAGAAAAAAAAAATGAAGCATAGTTAAATGACCACATTTTTACCTCACCACTTGACATTGAAACATTGAAATGGGCTCTTGCCCAGCACTCCTGGTAATTACTCTATGACCATATGCAAAGCATTTAACCTACCATGACCTAATTTTTTTATTCATTAAATGAGGAAATTGTACTAAGTTAACGCTAAGATTTATTCCTACTATAAAATTCTATGATTCAATAATTCTGTTGGTCTAAAGCAACCTATAATTTTCTACATTTTCTACATTGAAACATAATATTTTTCCATTCAATTTAAATATTGAATTCTGTATGTGAAATATTACAGTGTGAGTTTGGCAACAGGCATTAAAATATGTTGACACTTTATAACCTATCAACAGAATTGACATACTATAAATATAACAATATAAAATATATGCCAAATAAAGTTTTATAATTTCAAGGTAGGGTCTTCTTCTGACCATTCCCGAACCTCTCTAGTGAAAATTTAATGACACCACTTTGGCCACCAGATGGCTCTCATATGATTTATCTTTGAATTGGAATTTTGAAGGATTATTCAAATTTTATGATTGGTAATTAGGATACTGAAGATATGATAATACATCATGAAGTAATACAAATAACAAGTGGCACTTTATTTATTAATGTTAGAATTATACTAAATTTCTTATTTGGTAGAAAATTATTCTATAAAAAGTTGTTGAATAAAGACTCAAATCATATAGCCACAGAGAATCACCGCTAATCTTTTTAAGCATGACATCTTCTCAGTCCCTTTCCTACCTATTTGGAGATTCTTCTCTCAGATATTTACAACCATTAAAACAGTAAGAAAAGTCATGATACTTCTAGACTTCTGGTATTCTGATATGAAGTATATAGGCATAATTTGTAGTAATCATTTACCTACTATGTTCATATGAAAGTTCCTACATTTACATTTAGTGAATTGTTCCAAGTTTGCTATTTTTTCTCTGAATGGGCTAGAAACATACTGAGATTTACAAATAAAAACCAACAAGCCATTTTGCATGAAGGCCATAGAGTGAGCAATTTGTCTCCTGACTGATTTCAGAAGCCAAATGGATAAAAAATTTATGAAAACAAATGAGGTGCTTTTTTAATTTTCAGGAGAAAATATTAGTAACTTTGCCTGAGGTGTTAAATACATATTACTTGGGGAAATTTAACAGATATCTCAAATTTGAAAAATCTGCTTGATCCATGGAAAGAGATACATAAAATGTCATATGTACAGGTACTAGCTTTTATCTTAAATCTGTAATGGTTAAGTGACCCTCAGAAAAGTTTGGGTTAAACATTACTAAATTCTTAATCTATTAGGTTTCTTTTAAATAATAATGCTTGGGGTACTACTGTACTGAAATCACTATGCTCTATTTCTTGATATAATGTGTGTGCACGGTATATTTGTGTCTCTATGTGTGTATATAAGCCCTAGGAAAAAATATTTTGGAAGCAAGAGAAATATTTCTGCATCCAGGTTATTGACTATTCTTGACCATAAACATCTCATGAGATAGGATAATGATGCTTGAAAATCCTTCCATGGGGAGAAACAAAAACACACACTTTTATAAGAAACATTATTTTTTTACCATGTTTATTATTTATGTTTAAAAATGACAATAATGCAAGATAGTTTGGGGCATCCAGGTGGCTCAGTCTGTTGAGTATCCAACTTTGGCTCAGGCCATGATCTCAGGGTTTTGAGCTCCACTTTGAGAAATCTTTAGTCAGCACAGAGCCTGATTCAGATCCTCTGTCACCCCCTCTTTCTGCCCCTCCCTCGCTCTCTCTTTCTCAAAAATAAACATTAAAAAATAGTTTATAATCTAGGCATTGTTTTCTCATAACCAGCATAAAAAAACATGTTGGAATATTAATAAGCATTTAGTAAATTTTTATACCAGCAGATTGGCAAAACTTAAAGCTAGGATATATTCCAGGAGAAGAATTCTCAAATTTTGTTGAGAGTATAGATGGAGGTTTATTTGATAATATGTCTTTGGAGGGTTCTTGATCTAGAAATTCCATTTCTGGGAATATGCTTTCAGAATCTCTCAAATAAACATTTTAAGTAATGGATAAATAGATATTTTTGCAATGCCGATTGTTTATCAGCTACCAACACGACCTAAATTTCTAACACTATAAAATTGTTTAGAATAATCATTTTATATCTGGATCTGGAAAACTATGCAGGTGTTAAGAGGGAATAGTGCTCTGTATTTGGAGTTAAGGACAGCTCTAAGAGATGTATTATTATCTGGGGACAGATAGCAAGGTGCAGAAAAATATGGATAGTATGGAGTTTTATCACTTTCATAAATAGTTACAAGAATGTATGACCATTTATATATTTTTTCTGAAATACCTCATAAAAATCCTCAACAAAGAAGAAAAAGGATGCAAAAAATAGATTTTACTTTTCATTTTCATTTCCAGTATAGTTTGCATTTTTATCCTGGGTGCAAATATTACAGTTGTTTTTTTTTTACAAATAGTTTATTGTCAAGTTGGTTTACATATAACACCCAGTGCTCATCCCCACAAGTGCCCTCCTCCATGTCCATCTCCCCCTCCCCCCCCCACATCCATCAGTCCTCAGTTTGTTCTTAGCATTCAAGAGTCTCTCATGGTTTGCCTTCTCACTTTCCCCCACCATTCCCCCCCTTCTTCTCCCCCATGGTCCTCAGTTAAGTTCCTCCTAATCCTGCTATATGTGCAAACATATGATATTTGTCCTTCTCTGCCTGACTTATTTCGCTAAGCAGAAGACCCTCAAGGTCCATCCATGTTGCTACACATGGCCAGATTTCATTCTTTCTCATTGCCATGTAGTATTCCATCATATAGATAAACAGTTTTAATGTCTGGCTGATTACTTAGGTTTTTTTTTTTTATTACCAAAGATTATCTTGCCTGTAGGATTATTGTTTATTTTCTCTATTTTGTATATCAGGATTAAGATAGTATTCTAATATGAATAATTTGGCTGTCATTTATTGATTTCTTATTATCTAGCAGACTAACTCATTTAACCCTCACATAGTCCAATGAAACTACATGAGGTATTTATATTTTCCCCATTTGACAGATAGAGAAATGGAGGCAGAGAAAGTTTAAGAAACGAGCATAAAATAATAGGTAAAGCCATGCCATGAATCCAGTCCTCTTTACACTGGAAAAAGAATGTATGACAAGCTTATCAGTGTTCTTTATTCTCCAGTTAACACATGTCTTTCCATGTTGCTTGGCTTGCTCTAATGACTCAGTGATATTTTTTGTGTCAGTGTTACAAGGTTTTAAAGTAAAACCTCCCTTATTGATAATGTTTCCTCTCTAGTGAGGATCACCTGAAACCCCAAAAGTAGGTTCACACAGTGTACACTTTGTAATTTGAAGAGCTAGAATAAATAAATACATAGGTATTGTTATCTTTTTCAAGCACTGCCTTCTTTCCCCCATTCCTATTTGGCAAGCTCAGAAAGTGTTTATTAATCAACTTGAATTTTTCTAGTGCATGTCCCAGTGCAGGCTATACTCAGAATTCAGGTGCCAGTTTGATTTTTTGTTTTGTTTTGTTTTGTTTTTGTTTTGTTTTGTTTTGTTTTGTTTTATGTTGTTATACCTTTGTTTTCTCCCTTCATGTTCTGTTTCTTACAAGATATCTTTAGAAATTTCTATTTCCTCTGTAAGCTTGCAGAAGTGAAATAAGGTACAATTCAAATCTGTACATTTTGCTTCTTGTTAGGAGGTTTCCCAAGAAAAGCTTGGTGATAGGAGATATTCAGAGAGCTGGATGAGGGATGTCTGAAAATTGTCAACAAATGCCCATGTAATCCTATCACCCATGCCAAAGGTAATTGAGAATTTACTTTAGAGAACCAGTTGTCCTGTGAGCTTTACAGAAATGACTTGCAGTTTTAATTTTTTTTTCCAAAGTCCTGAAATTGAAAGATCGTCAGAGTTCATTTTTTGATGACAGCTGGCCATTCAGAAAAAGAGGATCTTAAAAGATTTAAATTGTCTGACCTAGTCATCTGAAGGATATTTTCCTTTTGGTATTTTAATATGACATTTGTTTAAGATGATAATTTTTGCTCAATTTAGATGGTCCTATTATGTTTTGTTTAAAGTTCCTTTTCAAATCTATCATTTTGAATTCCACATTCAAAATAAAGAGGAATACTCAGAGTGATGCAGTTGTGATGACTTTCTGGTCCCTTTCTAAAGCAAATGCCCTGTAGATAATATATGAGGTTTTTCATCACCAGAAATGTTTAGGACCAATTTATATTGGAATTAAAATATAAGTGTCATGTCAATGAGACCATGACACTTTAGCAGTCAGGAGAAAATAGACTTTTGATGCAAAAGAGAAAGCAAATAATTTGGTATTATGTTCTCTATTTGAATCTTAGGTGATTACACAAAGGATTTGGAAAATCTTACTAAAGTGTTCACATAGTACAAGGGGGTGCATCAGACTATTGAGAAAGTCAGAGTAAGGGGCTATAGTACAGAAATAAATTTAGTATGCAGAAATTCATCTCACATACCTCTACACTTGTAAGAGTTAAGCCGCCATTTGCTTCTGAGTTTTCTAATTATTCAAAGAAAGATCAGAACATCTTAGACTTCAGTCTAAGATTTATTATATTTCCACATTATAAAAATTAGCTTCTTATTCAGGAGAAGCAGATCTTTCATGCTAAGACAAAAAACAAAGAGATATTTGCCAGGTATTCTCATTAGAATCCTTTATACATTTTATGATGGACATTATCCAGGGAAGGAGCTTTATAATGATACCTAGGAAGTTTCATATGAGCTAATTTTTGTATTTCAGTATAAGCTGTGTTGGAAAAGGATATTTCCTCATTATTAATGATGGTTATGATAGCTTTCATCACAATATTTTCTGGTACCACTGAGATTTTTAAAATATAAAACATTTGTCAGCTTACCTAGCCAACCTCGGTGTGCTCACTCCCATCATTGGTCTGCAGAATCAAGGGTGCTGGAGAACACCTGACAACATACAACTTTCACTTTCTTCTCAATGAATTTTTAGAAGTGCCTTCTATGGTGACCTGTCCTACAACAGTGGCAAGCCTGAGAGCTGCTGTCCTCACTGTGAAGGTCAGTTTTCATCACAGGATTTCCAACTACCCTGCTCCTGTATCCCTTTTAATCTTGATGCTTTTATGCATTTGTTTGGCTGGAAGGAGCCTTCTGAAAAAGAAGGTGCAGGGACCAACTTGACACCTACATAGGCCACGTAGCCTAGACCTCAGGATATGTCTGTATTTGAATGTTGAATACAGACAACACTGCCTTTTAATTTTTCTGTGATCTGAGATGTCTTTCTACAATATGTTAGGCTCTAAGCTAAATGCTGCTGAAAGGCTAATATATGAAAGATGCAGATCTCATTCCCACAGGTGATGAAACATATTTGCAAATAATTGTAGCACAGGGTGGTATGTGTTAGGTGCCACTTTAGTGGTACAAGCAAATTGATCTAGAAATCAAGGAAGAGAAAGATCATTACCACTGGAGGTGATGCCTATAGGTTCCATGAAAGAAAAATAATTTGAACAGAGCCATGAAGCAATGATTCTCAAACATTACTATGAAAAAAAATCAATTATGGAAATGAGGAAAAATCCAATTTCAGGACTCACCCACAGAAAGTCAAATATATTACGCTTTGCATAGGGTTCCAAAATTATAAGTATATACAAGTTAGTTAAAGTTTTGCGCTATTCTAACAGTAACCGTGGTCTTCTTGGGAAGGAGGAGGACTTGTCTTAAAGTTTATTTGCAATGTTCCCTATTTTGAGAAAATATCAGTTTATGGTCCATATCCAGGATGGGGGATAATAATGAGGTGGCTGATAATCTTTTAGTGCTTTGTCAAAGAAGGATAGAATGGTAGATTTAAGCCAGCGCTTGACAAGCCTTGTTAATCTATGTTAAGAAGCACCTTGTAATTATATATTGAGAATTTCAGAAGATTTTTTAACAGATAGCAGGAAGTTCAATAAGTAAAACATTTAAAGAGAGGGGTGATGTAATCAGATCTGTATCTAGGAATTTGTTTTTTCCTTAAATATATTTCCATTTCCACTAATAAATTGTTTTTGCATAATGGATCTGCTCTTCTCAAGGGTTCTATAATGCCTCTACTCCCTCCACCAATGTAATAGTCATTGGCTACAAAATGCAGACAATAAATCTCATAATGAACATCTGCACCTAGACCCCTATTGCCATAATTCAGGAGGCTAAACCTATTTTGATTAGAAATGGTTTACTAAATCAGAATAGTTTTAGCCTCCTGAATTGATTAAAATTCAAGGAAACCAAAGTCTCCAAAGATTATTGGAAGAGAAATAGTATGCAGGTTGTCACATTACAGAAAGATTGTCATAAAGACTGCCCCTTAACTAGTGTAGTGGGGATCTCTCCGAGCTAATACAAATCATGTGGACCTTCATTACACACAAATATTCAAGACTGGCTATCAAATAACAGAGGAGATTAAATTATATGAGAGATGCCATTTAATCTAGTAAATGCTAGAAAATTCACTTTCTAGGCTTCTTATTTGGTCAAGCTCTTTAGAAGTCCGAATACACAAGTGTATCTGAAGAGAAGAAAACATGTGCTTCTTTTACTTCCAATGTTGATGGGGGGAGGAGGGAGTGTGATCTTCACTCACACTATTCGTTCACCCACCCAGCATACTAATGGCACTCTTTCAATCTGCAAGTCCTTTATTCTTAACACTACTGTTTTACTTAAGAGATAATGTCAAAGGAATTGAACGTTGTGACTGGATAATGGTCTCCTGCTACAAGATAAATGCTTAGGCATTGATTGAAAATAAATGTTGGAGTGAAGCCAAGACATTTATTTCTAAAGTAGAAAACTATTTTCTAGTCACAACTTTAAGTGCCAAAGACATTATAGCTATCTTACCAAATGATTTTTTTAAGTAAATGGAGATCGTCCAAAGAGAGCAGCAGAATACCTAATTTGTTCTCACCTATATAACAGGTAACATTGTGGTTTCCTTTCAACAGATATCAAATCAAATTCAACTATGCTGTTTGTTTGGTGGGGAACATTGAAAAGAGTGCATTAACAACATATTCAATCAGCTCTCAAGCTTGATTGTACAGGCATGGTTTTTGCTTTTTTAAACAAAGTGGATTTGAATATGCATGCTGAAACAGAAATATAAAATTTTGTGATGCATTATTGAATATTTTTGCCCCTTTATAAGCAGCAGTGGTTACTGATCTCCTTATGGTGTGTCTGAAAGGCACATGAATGGTGACTTTGGGAGCTTTTAGTAGCAATGTTAATGAGCTGTGATCTCAGGTAATGATGATTTTGATTCTTCTAGTCCTGTGGAGTGCCTTCACAGAGTGAGAGCAGTATCAGTGAATTTCAACAAACACTACTCACATTGAACAAACACTACTCACACTTTCCGTCAGTCAGTGTTGAAATGCAAAAGAACGCCATTATAACCTACTAGCTATTCATGGAATTTAGGGGCACCATGAATCAAATTCCCACCCTCCTGCCCATACCTGATGCTATACATTTAACTTATAGTTATATTCTTCTGGAAATATAAAGTAAATACATAGATATTGCCTTTTTTTCCCCTAGCCATTCTCTGTAATAGCTAAAGGAAAATGAAAATTTATGACTGAAAGAGGCTTAATAGAAACAAAACTTCTGCATCACCTGTGAACAGTATGGGCCACTAGGCAAATGGTTTTACTCTGAGGGATAAAAAAAGAAAATAAAAACATATTTTAATATAATGTTGAAATGAACAGAAATTGTTATTCTTCATTTTGAAGATTGTGTTATAAGAATGTCATTTAGGTTAGTCACATGTGTGTGTGCATGCATATGTATACATATGCAAGAAAGAGAATCAACTTATCTAAAGTATGTAAAGTTGACTGTTTATAGAGAGATAAATGCATAAGTAATACATGTAATAGTAGTTCCTTTGCAAAATAAAACTGTAACCACATTCTGTGCCCTTTAATGAAGGGAAGGTATATTAAGATTAAAGTATTAAAACTCATTTAGGGGCTCCTGCGTGTCTCAGTAGGTTAAGTGTCCTACTTTGGCCCAGGTCATGATCTCACTGCTCATGAGTTTGAGCCCCACATCCAATGCTGACAGCTCAGAGCCTGGAGCTTCCTTCAGATTATGTATCTTCCTCTCTCTCTGTCCCTTCCCCACTCATGCTCTGTCTCTCAAAAATAAATATTAAACAATTTTCTTTTAAAGTATTAAAACACATTTAATAGAATATTATAATTAAAGAACATAAGACATAGCTAAAGAACATAGAGGTTTTTTTTATATGCATACATATATGCTTAAGAACAATCCAAGAGTTAACACAGATTCTAAGTATTTTTAAGTGACTTTAATGAAGTCTCCCATCTTTTACAATTTTAGAAATAAGCCTCACTAACTAATAAGTATGTATAATTATAGTATAGATTTCTTTAATGGTGTTAGTATTTTTATAATTATTCTGGTAATGATTTTGTGTGCTTTTTAGACATCCCTCTCATTAATTAATTTTGGTTGCTTTTCTTTAAATTACTTCCCAAGATCGAACTTTATATGGGAGTCATGTGACAATTCAATCTCCCGTATTGTTATTCTATTGTAAGCTTACATCTGCCATGTAATATCCTTTCTTGAATATTTGAAAAAATATTTTCTTTCATTAAAATGGCATTTATAGATAGTAGCTACACTTGCGGTAAGCATAACATAATGTGCAGACCTGTTGAATCACTACATTGTACATTTGAAAGTCACATAGCATTGGGTGTCAATTAGACTTACAATTACCAAAATAAATGCCATCTCCATAGTATCCATGTTAATAGATTAGACTCCTGTATTCACTGTAGAAGATTATAGCTACGGAGATATAGTCTGCATTTCAGATTTTTAAAAATAATTTATTTTCCAGCTCTGCTCTGGGGAGCCAGAGGATTCTATGGCACTATATGGGGGAGTTTCCAAAACATTGTTCTTATTCTAGGGTCTTCAAGAGTAGAATTTTCTTTGCATATTGGGTTTCACCTGAAATTTTACCTCAGAAAAGAGTGTCACTGCTCACATAATGGATGAATTAATGAATAAAGAGATACACTAAAATATTATAAAACCACTGTTTAGAGAAATAGTAGAAATTCTTATGTAATGTTTTATGAACTAATGTTTTATATTTATTAATTTATCTAAACCTTCTGAGGTTGGTATCATCATTGTTTCCATTTTATAGAGGAGAAAACTGAGGAATACAGAGTTAAAATCATTTGCCAAGATCATACATTGGGAAGCTATCAGGGTAGAAATTTGCATCTAGGTAATGTGCTTCAGAATCCGTGATTATTTTAGCTACACTACTAATCTCACCAGATAGGGTGATGCTGGGGATTATAATAGTACAAATTCATAATACAGCAGCGATCTCTAAGGAACAGTTTTTTTTAAAGTATCTATATAATGACATTGTTAAACAAAATTATATTTTATGAGGAAATTTGGAAGTCAAAATCATGGTCTATTATGCATGTGTGGTGCGTGACCTCCCGTCATTGCTTAGACTTGAGACTGTGTTTATGCTTTTGCTGCCCAAGATTCATATGGTTTAACTTAACAAAGACCTGGCACAGCAATCACTTAGAAATGTGTGTAGAGGGGGGACTGAGCTCAGGGAGTGCCTCATGGATTTAATGTATCATTACTAAATAAGCTAGGTTCCATATTTAAAGATTTACAGAAGAGTACATCTCTATATGTAAGCTACTATCAGGAAGGAAAAGTATCTGTGTGGTAGCCCACATGAATATTTTGACCTGAAATTAGCTTTTGTAAAACTCCACTTTTCAGTTAAAAAGTCTCAAGAGATTCCTTGATGAATCACTTTCCTGTCTGGAAAATCAGTAGCTGATTGTGATTCCTAGTGTATGGCTGCTTGATTTCCCAATCCAAATATATGAATACTAGGTCATAATTTTGTCCCTTATCAAGTATTCTCCAACAATCCCCCAAGACCTACTAATACTAACAAAGTAGCTTTTTCAGAATATCCTCTGGATTTCTGGCTCTTACAGAGATTTTTCTTATTGTTGGAATTAACAATACACATGCATCGCCCTCTAAAAATAACAATCATATGTATATCTCATGGTTTTTTTTCCAATTACTGTGTGTTTCAAATATACATTTTTTGTGTTAAATAATACTTGGTTTCTTGAATAAAATGTAAAACTTTATCAGAATAAAAAATATATTAGACATCATGTGGTCACCAGCCCAATCTTGTGTTAAATATTGTATATAAAATATTAAAGTTTTTAATTTTTTTAAAGTTAAACTCAATTTCAGGTTACAAAAACATTGTAGACCTTCCTGATATCCTTTTTTCTCTAAGTTTGTGAATTTTAGGCATGAATATAAGCTGAATACAAGCATCATAATGTAATATATATACATATTTTTTTCATTAAAGTGAATTAACTTTTTTCATATAAGCTATTCAGATCTGTTGCCAATGTAATAAAATATCCTTCATAGAATTAATGCATTTGCTCAACTGAGAGATGGGCAATTTCAACATACTTGGTTATCTAGAAGATATTTATAGGACATTAAAATACATATCATTGATGTATACAAGTTCAATTAGGAAGAAAAGTGAGGAGTTTAATTTCCAAAGGAAAGTTGGGATGGTCTCCCAAGAATTTAGATAACCTACTTTTTTCTCATTGGTATTAGGCCATAAATAACTTAACACAGGAAATAAGCATTAACTGGAGATTTGGAGAAAAGAGAAGAATCCTTTTCCCTTTAATTTCATCTCTATTTTTAAAAGGAGGATATTTGTTTCACTTCATTTCACTAGAATAGAACTGAAATCTTCAAAGGAGGGAAAAAGATTCTCTTGTTCATGATTTGCCAATGGATTTTTTTTCATAGCATTTATATTGCTTATTTGATATAACACTTTAGCCTATTTTATTGACTCTGGAAAAACACTCTGATATTTGCATTTAGTTCTATTGTTAAGTTGTATAGACTCAAAATAATTTGAAAAAAATCAAAGACATGCAGTTTGTGATAATTGGGTTAATGGATACTCGGGTAACCAACAATTGTTAAATAGCAAATACTCTTTCAAGATTCCTGGGAAGTGTTTTCCATAGAACTCAGCATCCTCCCAAAAGTTGTACTTTTTCTTTCAGCAATGAGTCTCCTATTTATTCCTGTATACAGGTCATGCACGAATCATGTTCCTTCCATTTCTTTGACAAATTCAGAAAGCACAGAGCCAAATATGTCTCAATCCAGAGTGGATTTTATTTACTACCATATCTTCTGTTTTCATTTTCTTCCAGCCTTTCCTTTTAATCATGTATCATTATCTTTTAAAAAAATAAGTAAACAAGTTTATTTTTCTCTACCTTTACTACCTCTAAGTTTCAAGTAAAATGGTATCAAATAAGCTGAGACCCAGAAGATCACTGCAGAGAAGTATGTTACAATAAACAAAATATCTGAGTTCTAAAAGAAGCATAGTATCACTTGACTCGACTTGGTCATGATATCTCTCATTCTTTTCATTATTAACAATATATTGTTTGGTATTCTTGTCTCCGTGTTACTGAAAGACTTTCTTTCTCTCCTTCCTTCCTTCCTTCTTCCTTGTTTCCTTCCTTCCTTCCTTCCTTCTTTCTTTCTTTCTTTCTTTCTTTCTTTCTTTCTCTCTCTCCTCTCTCTCTCTCTCTCTTTCTTCTTTTCATCTTTGAGCATTCTGGCAATCTACCAATTGCCATTTTTCTTTTGCAAGTATAAGCATGTATTCCTTAATACAGGAAGGAGTACAAGTAGTGATCATTACAAAAAACAGTTTCCAAATCAGAAGTTCAGCCCAAACTCAGGTTGGATATAAGCACTATTATCCAAGCATTAAACTCAAGGTCCAAACCCAGGATGTCAATTCAAAAAGGGTCAGTAGAGCAGTAAGGGAAAGCCCAAACTTCTGGAATGAACAGATGTCCATCTGACATCAGCAGTCCAAGAAAGCCAGTGCCAGAAATTCAGTCTGTTAGTGGTTGTTTCTGAGAACAAGCATTGAATGGGGATGTAGCTGGTGGGAATTGGGGTTCACAAGGGAGGTGATGAATGGTTAGCAAATGCCTGGGCCCCAAGGCAATGCTGAGGTCTTAGTGGAACAACAAGTGAATTGACAGTTTCTGATAAGGGGCTTCTTTCAGAGCCCATTGACCAAAAGTGTCGCTCATCTCAGGCCCCTGGGTCAAATGCAACCTACAGATAGAGGCTAAATGGAACAGCTGCAAGGAAAAACACCTGTGGTGCCACAAAGAAAGCTAGAAACCCTATCTTGTTTGTAAATGGCCACACTCTACAGTGTAATATACATTTTGTAATATATTTATTTACTATAGTTGTATTGTCCCTTTCTTGATTTGAAAAACAATGGACAAAGAATTTTATAGATTTCTTTCAAAACCCCTATTAAAAGGAAAATATTTCATATGCTGCCTCATTCCCTATTGAACAGAATGAAACTTGAACCTATGTATTACTAGAAGAATTGAATGCATTTAGCCTCAGAATTTGCTCCTGTAATATCACCATTTTTGTCACTAGTGATTTACTGTCATGGTTAGCTAGGTAAAAGAGCTATATATTTTTATCCAGGAATCTACTAGCTCAAGAAAAATTGTTTATTTGTGAAAGAAATATTTATCTTTAATACACCCTTTTTACTTTGAATCTCTAAAATAGACTTGTGTTTATTCTGTTGGTAGTAATTCCTATTAGTAAGGAAATATAATGGTTTTCCCACGATATGCCTAACAGCTTTCCAGCTGAGGCCAACCCTACTTAATTCATAGCTCTTTGGTCCTAACAGATATTGAATTCTGTATTATGTATTCATTCACAGTGTGATCAGACACCCAGCAAGTCTCTAGCAGTAATTAATATATTACATGGGGATAGATCCCATTAACTGAACAACTTTGAATAATGCATTTCAGGTTAACTACTAATAGCAGGATCTTGTGGCATTCCTACATTGGTGCTGTTTCTTTGTGATGCATAATGAATATAATTGAAAAGTTAAAAAAATATTTATGCAGTCACAAAATAATATAACCCCCTTCTAAAGTAATCATCAATATTCTAATAAAATAAGTTAGTTTCTTCATAGTTTGATCTTGATTCTTCATTCACTTTCTGATTTACACATAGTATCATAGACTCCCTTATGTAACATCTATTTTCCTTTTTGAATGTGAGACATTTATTTATATATTAATTATTAATTGTTGATTCTCTTCCATCTTGATCAATCATCCTGGTTGGTCAGTATTGCTTTATTATCTTTAGTGGTTTTATGGAGTGTCTTAGCTCAAATTAAATCTGTTATTTTTCAATTCTTCCTAGAGTGCCATTTATCTTCCTTTCTTACAGAGACTTTGTATTGTTAATGACTTCCCACAGTTACTGTCATTGGGAAATAAATTTATATATAATTTACCCAATTTAAGTATGTTAGTTGCTGAATTATAAAGGCTTCCAAAATAGATTCACATTTTTTAACTTTATATTTATGATTGTATATTGATATAAACAGACCAAAAACAAATGATATTATTATATCCACTGTATTCCAATTTGGTAATAAAGGCTTTCATGAATATTCTCTATTGTAATGGTCTAAACATGGTAAGCATTTTTCAGCCTGTATAATAATAATTCAGTAAGTAATTATTTTTGAAGACAAGCAATAATCTTCAGATTTGGGAGAACCAACCACTCAATTAGCTAAGTAAGCAAATATTAAGTGTTTGAAGTGCTTCATACCAATCCAGTTGATATAGATAATTGAGTCAAACTACTAGACCATTCAATACATATAAATAAATACATATTTATTTATTCTATAAACAGGTATTAAAACAACAACTTCATGCCAGGACTATACCAGGCATTTATTATTGGATGTAGAGATGGATAAGACACAGTGTTATAATTAACTTCAGCTTAAGTAGTGAAAAAGCATGTGTTTAAAAAGACCTGGAGGTGAGGCAGAAGCAAGAAGGTAGCAAATGAAAAGACAATTGGGAACATTGGAATTATGAGATAATATGGAAGAAATTCTGACAAATTGATTGCTTACTGGATTCGACCAATTGTTTGCCTGTCAAATTATGCTTTTATGGGTAGGCTAGCCACCTGCTTTTAATAAAAGTTATCAATTTAAACAAATCAAACAGATCATGTATATGGATATGACAATTCTTATGTTTTACAAGTCGTAATTTCAAAACCAAAAATGTGATTCTTTAAAATAAGGAACTTTTTGTTTCCTTTAGTTTTCGGTTGTTATTTTGGGTTTTTGTTTTGTTTTGTTTTTTCATTTTTTGGAGTTTTTTTAGCTAAAAGTAAAGTCATCATGAAATTGGAAGAAAAAATAAAGAATTCCTGAAAATTACATCCATGTGCTTGTACTTTTCACTAATGCCTGAAGCCATAAACCATGACTTCCTTTTTCTTGTTTCAGATTACGTGCAGTGAGCATTCTAAAACTAAGGGAGAATCTGTTGCCATCTCAAAGACTGACTTCTTCTCCTGTTTTGTTGAAGGAGATATTAAAAATGAAAACTTTTGATCCTTTCAATATAAAAAATGTTTAATTAGAAATGATGATATGAAGGCTATCTTAATATGTATAAGCTTTCAGTATCTTGCATACTCAACCAGCAATGATACCTCTTCTAGGTCTTACATGCGGACTCCATTCAAAAAACTTTCTTTTTCGTTTATTTTCAGCTATAGGTCATCATGTTTTCATGCCTATGGGAATAACCCCAACAGCAACTGGCAAATCGGCAGAATTAGAGTGCATTTTCCATTGATGGCTCAAAAGAAGAGGTGACCCTTTGTCCTTAGCTGAGTTGACATCCTTAAAGTGACACAAAACTTGCCATTTTTCTCACTTGTTATCTTTGACAAAACACCTTTGAATGGGAACTTTTGAAAATAAGTATTCAAATATTGAGGGAGTTTTAGATTTTAAAAATTGGAAAGAAATGCTAAAACATTGTGAAAATTTAATTTTATGCCAATAATTTTGCTTAGTCTTTGAGTAATTTTATTTTTCTATAATGCTCTATCAGTTTCTCCCTGTTTAAAAGAGGAAAGTATTTTCCGAAATTAAAAACATTGAAGTGAAAAAAAAAGAAAACTTTTCCTCCTAAAACCCTAAAATTGTTTGTCATTAATAGGCAAATTAAAACATCTAAAATATGTTTACCTAATGCCTATTTTAAACGTCTATCTTGTTACACTCTGAATGTGACACAGTGCCAGACAGACAACTTAGTCTTCAGAATGAAATTCTCAACAAAGAGTAGACAACTATGAATGTATGCTATTGTCTACTCACTATGATGCAACAAGATATTTATCATAAGCATAATTCATTACACTAATTCTGAACATTACTCCAGAGGCTTTGATGATCACTAAATAAACAGGAAATTAGCAGCTTTTCTGTAATGACTCTTTGTTATTTATGAGGTTATTTTTCTGAGGTACTCTTTCACTTAATGGAGAAATTTGTGCATTATATAACAGTCTTCTGAATAAATACACAGGATACTCTTTTGATCAAAGTTTTTACCTATTCTTAATGCATCTGTTTTTGGCAAGGTAAAATATACATGATGAAAGTAAAATTCTGCAGCTTTAAAATTACTTATGGTTGTGTTTTATTACATCACAACATGTTTAACCATTTGTTTAGTGCCTGTTAAGAGCAGAAACACAAATAATGAGACAACTTCCACCTTTGGTAGAAAAGCCTATAATACATGGCAAAGGATGTCCTAACTGGAACAATTTCAATGAGAAGGAACATTGTCCAGGAATTTGCTTGTCCTTAAAGAAGGACAATTGGCTATACAGAAAGTTCTCCAGAGAATAGAATTTTTTTAAATTATTTTTATATTTGTGGGGCGCCTGGATGGCTTAGTCGGTTAAGCGTCCAACTTTCGCTTAGGTCACCATCTCGCGGTTCGTGGGTTCGAGCCCCGCATCGGGCTCTGTGCTGACTGCCAGCGCAGAGCCTGGAGCCTATTTCAGAGTCTGTGTCTCCCTCTCTCTCTGACCCTCCCCTGCTCACGATGTCTCTCTCTCTCTCCTAGAAATAAATAAAAATATTTAAAAAAATTTATTTTTATATTTGTAATTACTATTAATATTTTTTTTGGCAGAGACATTACTGGACAAGTAATGACCCTCAAATTTATAAATTCAGACATTTCATTTGTCAGGGTGTCCATCAGTTATGGATAGATTCATATTAAGCAAATTCACAGAGACTAGTATATAAAATTAATACTTTGTTAGTTTAAAATGAGAGGTAGAACTATAATGATAACAACCCTGGATACCTGAGGAAGGAATTGTAACTGGGAGAAAGAAATACACTGCTAATCCCTGTCTGGGATTTTTCCCTTTTCTCTGATATCACTGCAGACAAAATTTTGAAAGATAAATTGTTTCTATAGTTATGTTGGTTGGGGGTGAGGTCACATTTTGTCACTCAGTGATGGTATCACATATTTCTGTCCCAATCTCTTATTTGCTTCATAGTTGCAGTCTTTGAAATTGTTTTTCTTTTCCTATTTCCAACTTCTTTAGGAAAGAGAGAAGGGAAAGTTTCCAGTGATCCCCAGGGCTGCTTACTGTGTTCCTTTTAATAGATTGCTTTTTGCAGTATACCGTATTTAAAAGAAAAAACTGTATTAATATGACTTATGAATGTATCTTCCTTAATTTTTTTATGTTTATTTATTTTTGACAGAGAGAGAGAGTGAGCGCAAGCAGGGGAGGGGCAGAGAAAGAGGGAGACACAGAATCCGAAGCAGGCTCCAGGCTCTCAGCACAGAGCCCGATGTGGGGCTCTAACTCATGAACTATGTGATCATGACCTGAGCTGAAGTCGGATGCTCAACCAACTGAGCCACCCAAGAGCCCCTAAATATACCTATCAAAAAAAATTATTAGCTTATTAAAGATATCTGTAAAATAAAAAAGTGTACCA